>NC_056739.1:1567596697-1567796697 GCF_019279795.1 Protopterus annectens
AGCAGATCTGCCTTTGGAGGAGATAAAAAAAAGTTCAAGCAGCAGAACACCAGCCAACAAACTTCTACACAAGTGGGAGGTGTCCAAGAAAGACTGTGCCAATGAAACTATTTCCTTTGTTCCAAAAAAAAAACTGCTTAAACAACAGAGTGAAGTCCAGGAATGGACCAGAAGAATCATGAAAAGCTTGGTTTCAAACCTGATGCCAGTACTGCAAGAAGGTGAGTAATGTGAAGAAGACAAACAATTAGGTGAACTTATTGATCAGCAGCACAAATGAAAAAAATAGTTCCACTCTGAGCTGTATGAACTAGTGGGAGAGCTGAAAATCTGAGTCTTGTTTGTTTTGTGTCAATCAAGAGAATCTGGAATTTGAAGCACAATCCAGAAGGTGAGTGGGTAATGAATGTGCTGAATACTAATGATAAACTAAACTTGGTAGAACAGTGAGGGCATTTAAGTATTAACTTTGCTATATGCTGTTTATTTTAAAATGTGCAAGGAGCTAAAACATAGGATCTCATGTGTTTGTGTTTTCCCATGAACGAGCCAAATGGAGAGAGAGAAAAAAATAAATGTAACTAAAATAAATTTTGATTTATATGTTTTGTGTTAAATTGTTTAACATTATTGTAAGGTAATAGAAACTATGGGCCAAATTTATTAAGGTACCGTGACTTGCACACATCAAGGTACCTTTCCCTGATTCAACAACCATCCTCGTAACACAAAAACATGTAGCACCACAAAGGTCTGGCCCCCTGGCCATGCTGAATATTAATAAAGCATTCCTGGGGAGAGGCATATGTTAATTACCCATGTAATTTTTATCCAGAGCTGCTTCACTGCCAAATGATTCAGGAAAGTAAGTGCTTGGCCATGTGGATCAATGTGGCCATCCTCACCATGTTGTGATATTTGTCTGTGTTCAATCACCCAGCACAAAAGCGGTGAAGGAATTATTAGACACTACTGATTACTCTTAAAGTGCCATAATGGCACCAACTGTAGTATGGAGCTCAGGGTGGGGAGGTTCACTACACACCAGGGATTACTCTTAAAATGACCTAATGGCACCATATGGGGGATTTACTAGACTACCAGGGCATTATACATATGTGCATAATGGCACTCAAACTATTATGTGGGTGGGGGCTGGCCATAGGAGGGCGGATAGGGTAGGGACAGGTATAGGGACTGAGGTGAGTGTGAGTGTGTGGGTGTGGGTGACTCAGGGGAATGCCACTGCCTACACGAGCAGAAGTAACTTGTAGATTAGCAGTGATCTTCACATTGCAGTAATCTGATTCAAGAAACATGCAAATTAGCCAATAATGAGGTCTTACCTCAGTTGTTATAAATAGTAATAGTGAAAGGGCAATTTGTGTGTTTAGCTCGTACAGTGTCAGAGGATGAACAGTTCCAGGTAGAGAGTCAGAAACTGTCTAACGTGTTTACAGCTAGAGGTTATATAAGTGAGCTAGTTGTCACTATTTGTGATGAAGTTAAACAGAAAAAGAAGCCAGGGGTTGTATGTACCTGTAAGTAGAGCCCAGGAGCCATTCAAATCTAACAAGAACACTGATGTGAACGCTAATGTCTTTCAAGACAGTTTTGTTACCACATACATGACTGATAGCAACAGCATTCTGAAAATTTTAAAAGATAATTGGAAAATTTTCAGTTATTATGAAATTGCTGTAGAAATAGTGGGAGCAGGACCTAGAATGGTGTTTAGAAAAGGCAAAATCCTAAAACAATACCTTGAAGGTCAGAATAGAGAAAGTAAGGGGGTATTAAATAAAAAAGAGGGGCACATTCACATGTGGTTTTTGCACTCAGTGCAAACATATACTACAGAAAGACTGTGTGTGATTAATGGGTTGAATATTTTCCCTGATTTCCACTTCAATTGCAATACTTCTTACATAGCATACCTAGCCAAGTGTCAAGAGTGTGACCTTTTATATGTAGGAAAAACCAAAAGAAAACTTCATGACAAAATATATGCAAACATTTTTTGATGTAAAAAAAACAAAAGGATTCTAATGCTTTGTTTAGGCATTTATCAAAATTTCCTACTCACAAGTTTTTATTTTTTGGGTTAGATACTGTCACAGTGAATAGTAGAGGGGATCTTGGGATGATTTACTTAAGCTGTGTAAACTTAAATGGCAAATTAGATTAAATGCTGAAACATCACCAGGTTTGAATGATGGGCTATCACTGGCTAGTATTTTAAGGTTACGTTCATATGATGTGTAACATTTGTTCTGGGTTATGTGAAGTCTGTCTTTTTTCTTTTTCAAGAATATGTTTCTTTAACAAACTTATTTTGTGTTCTCATACTTGATGCAGATGACTTTGTAACTGTGGCTGTTGATTGGTCTTGATTAATCATGTGACTGGGAGAAGTATTTAAATTTGAGCATTGCATTGATTTGATTTTTTTGTATTCTGACGAAGTCTTGGTTACACTTGACTCAAGTGCTGAATATTGTTTTTTTATAGAATAAAGTTTCCTCTGGTTTTTGCTGGCAGTCTCTGGGATCTGGTTTCTAGCTTCAGAAGTGGATATTAGTTTAATTACAGCATAGATTTGGTTGACTGAAAGTCTTGGTGCCATGTAATAACAGAAAGCAATCCAAATTGAAACAGCAATTTGTTCAGCTTCAAAGTCTTGATTTCTGTGATATGCATGGAGTTCTACAAAATGGGTTCCTTAAATAAGAAAATTGAATTTTGAAAGGCATCATATCACAAAGAAAATAAAGAAGCTCATCAGAAATGTGTATGATAATTAAAATGGTGTACTGTTTCCATGGTAGTGAGGAAAATGGTTTTCCCATCAGAGACAAAGAAGGAATACCCATAACAGAACACAATCAGCTTCATTGGGTGGCTCTACCAATCAGACAGGGGGACATAGTGTGTTGTTTGAGAGTGCAATGGAAAGTAAACACTTGAAGACTGGAAATGTCAAAACAATCTTTTGTTGGTATGAGTAATTGCAACCATGACCTCCTTGCCACAGTCTATGATTCTTAGTAGTGCAAATGTATGATGAAGCAGAAGAAATAGGGGAGGCAACAGACAGAGGAGTTAAGACTTATTTATTTAATTCACTAGACTTTAACTGAATTGGACATTTCTGTCTTGACAAAAGTTAGTTTCATTTGTGTGTTATACCAAATGCTTTAAGCATTATTTTCAGATTTTGTAGAAAGTTGCATTCATATTATTTTTTTCACATGGCAAATTGTGAAAAACAGAAGACAAGAATAAAGTGTGTCAGGATTGCAAATGCCTGACTCATTTAGAGAATCAGTGGATTTCTGATTCCCTGTCAAATTTAATTATGTATGAGTACAATGAATTTGACATTGACTCTCACATTATGAATAATACTGAAATTGAAATGTTCAGTAAAGAATATGAATGTCTGAAAGTTCCTGACTTACAGGTTTCTAATAAGTGCATGTCTCAGAGGCTAAATGGCACACTAATTACTTTTGAAAGTTTGTTGTTGAACATGTTTGTTGAAATAAGCAATTTTAAAGGTAAAAAAGTATACGAAGAGAAAACTGCAGTTAACTACACCCGAATGGAACCAGATGAATCCAAGTAAAACAAATCCAGAAGTAGAAACGCTTTTATTAACACAAACAACAAAGCTTTCGGGAGTCACCCTTCATCAGTGTTTTCAAAAAACAACACTGATGAAGGGTGATTCCCGAAAGCTTTGTTGTTTGTGTTACTAAAAGCGTTTCTATTTCTGGATTTGTTTTACTTCAGTTTTAAAGGAACACAGCTGCTATTTAATTTAACAAAAATGCACTGGGTTTGTTTGCAAGGTTTTAAAAATATGGCTGATAAATACATTTTTAAAATTTTAAACCTGCTGACAGTGAAGTCAGTATTGTAGTAATTATGAAAGAAAATATTTTAAAAAACACCACTTAAAACAAAAAAGGAAAAATTATCAATTGTTTTAATGATTTAACGCTTTCGACCTTAATTGGTCTTCTTCAGAATAAGTACAAGCTGTGAAATGAACATTTAAATAATATCTTTAAAAAAAAAACATCAAATAAAAAAAAACAGTTAATCAATCTTATCACACTCTTAAAGCAATACTACAACATGAAAAACATTTTTGTTTAATAAATTACAATGAATAAATTTTATTTGCATTTGTCATAATATGTTGTATTCTGTTAAGTACTACTTTGTAATGGACACTAGTATTCAGTCCAGGTGCATTGTATGGATAAAGCTTTATCTGCCATCTCAACTCTGTGTACTCGATCTCCCCTTCTCTGTCGCCATTAAAATCAATGGTGACATGACCAATCACACAAAAATAATATTCTTTAAAGGACTCAGCTGCATGTTTAGCTAATGCATTATCTCTGGTTTTTATTTTAATTGCATACTGATGCTCATAAATTCTGTTTTTTTTAATTCCCTATTGGTTTTTCCGACATAAAATGCCTCACAGGAGGAACACTTCAACAGATAAACCATATACCTTGAACTAAATGTAAAAAAAAACCTGACACAGGATAAGTTTTGTCACTTATGTTGTTTACACATAGAGCACTGTTGACATTTGTAAGTGCCCCTTTTACTAAACTGACGTGTCTTTTGGTCTTTCTAAATATGACTTGACATTGCAAGCCTTTTTTATTACTAAAATGGGGTTTGTCTTCCACTACTTGTTTGATTTCTCAACTGATTACCAGTATTCTCCAGTTGGTTTGCTGCATTTTTTTATGGTGTCGCTATCTAAGGGAAAAAAGGCATAGAGATGGACCACTCGTTTTTTTATTTCATAATGCCTCATTGGATTGTACTACAGTGGTTCCCTGATTAACTATTTTTGCAATATCATCACTTGGATATTCTCTGTGTGTAAATTTCCTGTGCAACTCTTTAATGAAGTTTTCTAAACACTGAATATCTGTTTCTATTTGTGAGGCAATTTGTTATCTAGCAAGTTACATGGGGGTTTAACATTTCACTGTAAGAGTTTTTCTATATTGCCTGAGTGCGGGAATAGTTTGTATATGAAGCATGAGTTTGAGATTGTAATTAAAAGGTGCAGATAGGCAATGTGCATTGATATGTCCTTGTCTGTTCCCTCAGTGAGTTCTTCAAAGTAGTTAACCAGGTTAATTAGGCAGGACCTGCCCTTGACGAAGCCAAACTGCTTTGGGTCGAGAGTTTGCATACCACCTATATCCCTATTTATTAGTTTCTTTTTTTAGCATTGCAGATTAGGCTGGTCAGGCTTTTGAGTCTGGAATTACCCAGGTTTGTTGTAGCCTCACATTTGTGTAAGGGAGTGAATGTTGTGGTCCTCTTTTCATCCAGCACAAAGCTGTTTTAAGGCTAATGTTGAATAGCCTTTGCAGGGTATCTGACAATTCATGTTTGAGGCTGGCCAGTAGGCAGTCTGGTATGTTATCTGTCCCCTAAGACATAGAGGTCTTGACCTTAGATAGTGCCCTGAAAACTTGATATCGGAAGATTTAATGGGAGGGGTAGATGTGGGTATTTGATTTGAGAAGATTGGAAAGGGGGTGAAATTCCTGTGCAAATAATTCCAAGCAAAGAACATAAATCTTGTAGACTTTGTTGCATATTTGGGACTCAAACATATACCCCCACATTGTTACTTTGTAAATTGCTTATCCAGGCTCTCTTCCCAATCCTTTCTATCCTCCTCTGATTGATTCTTGTAGTTATCATGCAATGTTTTATATGCCCTACGAATTATTTCTTTTTTAACAGCAGCTTCTGATCTATATTCTACTAAAAACTCAACCAGTGCTGGTCTTTTGGTTAGAATCCCCCTATTTCTTTCTCTTTGCTTATACTCTGATATTAATCCTTGATAGGGAAGGCAATCTCTAGCCTACAGTCCAAATTAATTATTGGCCTCTACCCATTCTATTACCTTGATTCCTTTGGCATTTTTCTCTTTTAAATTCCAGCCTCCTCTTGCCTATTGTCTGCATCTCTAATTGCAGCCATCCCTATCAACAGAATCTGCTTTCTCCATTATTGTGTTGGCTTAGTTCTTAGAATACTTTCTGGTACTTAATGAATATAATATTCTGTATGGTTATTGTTATTCTCGTTAAAGATCTGCATCCAAAATCCCAGTCTCTTCTTGTTTCTTGAGCTTTCCCCGTTTCATCAACCCTTTCCATTTTGAATTGCTTGTGCTATGTATAGGAGCCTTAAATGTGTAGCTCTGAAATACCCCTTCAAATCAGGTAATCCTAAACCACCTTGTTCTGTTGGAAGGATCAGCTTATCCTGACTCTTTATTAATTGCTATCCACAACTTCTCCTCTGGTTGATAAAAATATGTCTGACCTGTGTATGAAACTAAAGGGACTTGAAACGTTTTTACTGCTTATATTTTGCTATCCACATCCATAAAACAGAGCTTTGAATTTCTCAGTTTTTGTATTATCTTTTGTTTAGTCTCTTCCCACATATCCTTAGCTGCCATAACAGAATCCTTTATAATTCATACTCCTAAGTACTTCATTTTATCATGTACCCATAAATATGGGTATTGCTTAACCAATTTGTGTGTATTTACAACTATTGTCTTTGTTTTATCTTCATTAATTTTATATCCTGAAAAGACTTGAAACTGTTGCAGAATGTTCCACAGCACTGAAATTTCCTTTTCTGGTTTTATCAGGTATAAAATAATATCATCTGCAAATAAAGCCAGCTTTTCTTGGGTACCACACCAATTATGTCCTTGAATATTTGAGTCTCTTATTTTCTTTGCCAGTGGTTCTAAATATAATTAAAATAACACTGGTGAAAGAGGACACACCTGCCTGCTTCCTCTGCTCAAACAGAACTTATCAGAGAAGAACACACCCACTTCAGTTTTCACAGCAGATCCCTAATATGTCCTCTTAATCAACTTTATAATTTTGTCAGTGTATGCTAATGCTTCCATTGCCCTACTCATAGAATCACAGCTTACTCTGTTGAATGCATTCTCTGCATCAACACCCACCAACAGCAGTGGTATTTTCTTACATTCTGCTTCCCTCTGAATCATCATTGTTCTATTAATGTTGTCAAATGTTTGCCTCTCCTCTATAAAGCCACATTGATCCATATCTATCCATTTTGGCATTACCTTTGTCATTCTTTTAGCCATTATAGACATACATACGTTATAATCATGGTTTGGAATTGAAATGGCCCTATATGAAGCTGGATCTGATGGGTCCTTACCATCTTTAGGTGTTATAGCCATAGACACTGTCTTTCAGGATGTTGGTGGTTCTCCTCCTTTTAAAATACTGTTAAACAAAACCTTCCAGATTTTTATCAGTTTTTTCCCCTCCTAGCTTCCAAACATGCACAGGACTACCACATATACATGGGGACTTTCCTGTAGCTTGGTTATACATCACCATTTTTATCTCATCGCCTCCTATCCTAACTAATAACTGAGCCTCACCTGCCTCTAATCTTGGCATATTTTATTCTTCCATAAACATTTCCATTTGTACCTTTTCTTGATTTCCATATTTCTCTGCTTTATACAGATTTTTATACAATTTCCAAAATATTTCTAGTACCTGCACAGGATCTCTGGTTATCTTCCTTGTTGTAGGCCACCTAAGCTTGGCAGTAACTCTTTATACTTTTTGTTGCCTAAGTCGTTATGCTAAAAGATTTTGTGCTTTGGAGTTATTATCAAAAAACAGTGACTTAACAGCAGATGTTAAGTTGTCTATCTCGCCTTCATTCTTGCTGGATGGGTTCGGAGCCGACCTCGGCTCCGACTCGGCCACTCTAAAGCTCGAGAGTTGGTTCCACCGGCTCGAGGCTCCCCTTATATCCCACAATGCTAGGCGAGAGTTACCCCAGATCTCGTTTGCCGCTACAGCGATCGAGGTGTTGGTTTTCTACCAGCTTCTTGGTAAGTAAACTTTCAGTAAAGTTAGTGTACTTAAACCCCTTTAGTTTTAATTCTAACTCTTGTTTCCCTTAGTTTAGTGGAATTCTCTCACTTTTTTCTTTAAAATCCCGTTTCTTCCCCACAAGAACTTATAAGTTCTTCTCTCGGGCCTTCTGGCCTTCTTCTTCCATTCCCTAGTGGTGTGTGTGTGTTGTTTCTCTTAACTTAAAACCTTGATAGTTGTTTTAATTTTTGAGTGTAAAAATAAGATAGGGTGTAATCAGTGTGTTTGACTGGGTGTGTGTGATTACACTTTCCTTCTAAGATGTCTAAAGACACAAAGGTCTCAGGCTTCAAGAAGTGTGATGCGTGCTGTCAGAAAATGTCTCTGACAGACGGTCACACTTCTTGTGTCTACTGCCTGGGGCCTTTGCACCTGCAGGACTCCTGTGCTGTATGCCACGGCTTCAGTCCCAGGGTCCTGCAGGAAAGAAAGAACAAATTGATCCTAAGAGGTTTACTCAAGCCTGAGGATTCCCTTTCTGTCTCTGGGAAGCCCTCCAAGGCTTCTAGGTCCTCGGCTCCAGCCTCTGAGCCGAGACCTAAGGCTACTAAACCTCAATCTACATCGGCTCCGGCTGGAGCCGATGAGTCTACAGTTTCTGTGGTTCCCTCGGCTCCGACTGGAGCCGAGGTATTAGAAATTCCTTTGTCGGCTCCGACCAGACCTTCGGAGCCGACATCTAGGAAGAGATCTAGGTCACCATCCCTTGGCTCCGTTCATTCGGCTCCAGCATCTCCTCTGCTGTCTGAACGGAGCCATAAGTCTCATTCCTCTAGGTCATCGAGGCTGTCGGATCATGACCTTCAGAGGGTAGTGAGTCGACTTCTTAAGTCCGAGGCACTGGCCCAGATACTTCAGAGCCCGACTCATCAGTCGATGCCTGCCCCTGTCCATCAATATGTTCCTCCTCCGACTCCGTTGAGCTCGGAGCCGGGTCGTTTCGGAACCGAGACTGTGGTAGCGTCGGAGCCGATACAATTGTCTTCGGCTCCATCGTCTGCTCCGATTTCTTCCTTGGAAGAATCTCGGCGCCGGACTTCCATTGTCGGCTCCGAGGGGGTGAGTGGCATCGGACCATTGTCCGACCCCGCTCTCCCTCTCGGTGCTTCGGCGCTGGTAAGTTCGGCTCCGACATCGACCTCGGAGCCATCAATGTCGGTGCCGAGGGAGGTTTTTAGCTTTTCGGAGCGGGGACCTCTGGCTCTGCCTGACAGGGGTGCGTTCGAGGTCATGCGGAGTGTGTTAGAACCTGGTTCTACCCCACAGTCCGCCCCCCCCTCTTCGGTGCCTCAGGTCAAGTCGACTCACTCCCTCATCCCGGACCGCAGAGAGCCAGCTCCTCAGGAATCCCAGCGGGGATTTCATCCTCTTCCGAGGCCTCTCCTGTTTTGGCAGAAGAGCCCCCTCGGAAGAGAAAGTGTAAGAGGAAACACATAGACTCACCTGAGTCAGTCACCTCTGACACAGATTTAGAGGATTCCGAGGGTTCCCCCCGTTCCCCTTCTGAAGATGTCTCCTTTGCAGACATTCTGGAGATCCTTAAGCAGAGGGGAAATTGGCCAGCCCTCAACCCTTCGGAGGATGAATCTGTGTACCTTGAGGCGTTTGGCTCTCGTCCTTCCACCTCCTGGGTGTCTCCCCTTGACCCCCTCATGCAGGTGGTAGCAAAAGGCATGGACGGCTCCTGATTCGGTGGACCCCACTCCCAGGAGACCCTCAAAATTCATAACAGCACCAGCAGATAAACAGTTTTTGACAAAAGGAGTTTCTGTGGATGCTATGGTGGTTGCTGCTGCCACTAAGAAGGAACTAGCTGATCCTTCAGTGCCTGTCCATCCACCTAACAAGGAATCTAGGTCCATGGACAGGTACGGGAAGCAGATGTTCTCGTCAGCGACATTTGCAATGCGTTCGCTGAACTACCTATGCCATTTTACTCATCTTCAAAGGGACTTGATTAAAGAAGCGAGTGACATGTTGAAGGATCCTACGGCTGCGGGTTTTCAAGATAAGATGAACACTCAGCTGGCTACCCTGAACTCCATAGCCAACTCCTCCATGCGCCTCCTCTCTTATGCGGCTGATGGAGCGAGCAGGGCCGCAGGGACAGGTGTGGTCTTACGTAGGCATGCCTGGATGCGGCTATGCAACTTTGCGGACCCCTTTAAAACGTCTTTCACTAATTCCCCATTCGATGGATCATCTCTCTTTGGTCCTCAAGTGAAAGAAACCTTGACTAGGTGCGAGACTGATGGCAAGACTCTTTCTGCCGTCGGAGTCCGTTTTTCTACTCCTTCTAGGCCTTACCCCAAAGGTCAGAAAAGTGGGAAAATGTGGTTCCGCAAACAATCTCAAGGGTCTTCGCCTGACGCACAGAGTCGGTTCCCCGCCAGAGGCAGAGGCGGGAATAACAATGGTAGACGTCGCCCTAGAGGCAGGGGGGGGTCCGCAGAACCAGGGCAATCGAGAAGCCTTCTCTGATAAGCCCTTTCAGCATCCCTGAGGTGTTGCCCGACTGCCCATCTTTGGAGGCAGTCGGGGGAAGATTGTCACTGTACCCAGAAGCCTGGCTATCCCTGACTCAAGACAAATGGGTACAGTCCATCATTTCCGAAGGCTATTCCATTCCCTTTCTTCGCACTCCAAACCAATCAAAAAAATCCCTTCCAGATGTTCCACCCGCTCAAAGGGATCTAGCGGCTTTGGAAATTTCAAAGCTGCTGGCGAAAAGAGCAATTCAGCCAGTTCCAGCAGACCAGCAAGGATCCGGAATCTACTCAAGGTTCTTTTTAGTTCCAAAGAAAACAGGGGACTGGAGACCAATTTTGGATCTCAGTATCTTGAACAGATCAGTCAAGAAAACAAGATTTCGGATGGTCACGCTGCAGTCCATCCTTCCCCTATTGGGAAAAGGAAACTGGATGTGCTCTATAGACCTTCAGGATGTGTACTATCACATAAAAATGAACAGACGCTCCAGAAGATTCCTCCGCTTCAGGCTGGGAACCAGTCATTTTCAATTCAGGGCCCTGCCCTTTGGTCTCACCACTGCCCCCCGGGTGTTTACCAAATGCATGGCAGTGGTAGCTTCTCACCTGAGATGACAAGGATTCCAGGTGTTTCCATATTTGGACGACTGGCTCCTCACAGCTCCCACCAAGCATCTTCTTCTAATGGCCAGGGATTACACCTTTCGCATTTGTCAAAAATTAGGCATTTCAATAAATTGCGAAAAGTTTGTTTTGTCGCCTTGTCGTACTATTACCTTCATAGGCGCAAATATAGACACAGTCGACATGTCTGCGAGACTAACAGATCAGAGAATAGCAGACATACACAAACTGGTCTCATTCCTCTTCAGCAACAACAGAATCAAAGCCAGGTTAGTTCTGAAAGTGTTGGGAATTATGGCGGCTGCCATACCTCTGCTTCCATTAGCCAGATTCCACATGAGAATCCTTCAATGGATGCTCTTTACACAATGGTCATTCCAGCAACTTCCGATGTCCCACACCATTATGATTACGCAGACATGCAGAAATCATCTCCTGTGGTGGATGTCTTCCCTCAGCTCTTATTGGGAAGACCTTTTGTTCCTTCCTCCGGTTGCTACTCTGACAACGGACGCCTCCCTGATCGGGTGGGGGGGGCATTATCAGGGCAGGACTGTCCAGGGCACATGGCAACCAGACGAATGCCACTTGCACATAAATGTTCTGGAGATGAGAGCAGTGCTTTTAGCGTTGCAAGCCCTTCAAGACTCTCTTCCTTTGGGAACGATTGCAATCCAGACAGACAACATGTCTGTAGTGTGGTATATCAACAAACAAGGCGGAACCAGGTCCTACCCCCTGTGTCGAGAAGCACTCAGACTGTGGCAATGGGCGATTTCTTCTCAGCATTTTCTGATAGCAACGCACATCCCCGGGAAGTCCAATCAAATCGCGGACAAGTTGAGCAGAGCTATCCTCATGCCTCACGAGTGGTCTCTGAAAGACTCTGTTGTGAGAGAAATTTTTCTCAAGTGGGGTCAGCCTTGCTACGACCTTTTTGCTACTCCCCAAAACGGCAAGTGCAGAGATTATTTCACACTATTCCCTTTACCAGGCCAGCCCAGCAGAGACGCTCTAGTCCAAGTTTGGCCCCGGGGACTTCTGTATGCATTTCCTCCCTTCCCACTAATCTCTCAAGTGATACAGAAAGCTATCGCTCAGAAGGCCTCGTTGATCCTCATTGCTCCTTATTGGCCTCGACAGGTTTGGTTCCCCTTTCTACATCATTTCCTGTTGGAGCGACCTTGGCATCTGGACCTAGCTCCAGATCTTTTGATCCATCAGTCGGGTCAGTTTCATCGCTCCCTTCCCTCTCTGAACCTCACTGCTTGGTTCCTCCAGTTCCAACCTTAGCCAGGCTTCCTCAATTATCTCACTCTGTTCGAGATATTTTGATAGCTTCCCATAAATCTTCCACTCGAAAGATATATTTGAGTAAGTGGAAACGCTTCACATATTGGGCTCAAGGAAGGGACATAGATCCTTTCACTGCTTCCATCCAAATGGTCCTTGATTTTCTAGCTGAACTCTTCCATGCAGGTTCATCTCCTTCTACTCTTAAAGTTCAATTGGCAGCTATTTCTAACTTTCATGTGGGTATTTCAGAGTCTGCCATAATGTCCCACAAGCTTTGCAAAGCCTTTTTGAAAGGAGTTTTTCTACTCAGACCTCCTATAAGAAATCCTCCTCCTCCTTCGGACCTAAATTTAGTTCTTAGTTCTTTAATTCTTTCCCCTTTCGAACCTGCAGCCTCCTGTTCTTTAAAATTGCTATCATGGAAAACTCTCTTTCTGGTAGCTATTACTTCAGCTAGTAGAGTTTCGGAACTTCATGCACTCAGCTGTCGACCTCCTTATCTGTTGTTCCATAAGGACAGGGTATCCTTACGAACCAACCCGTCCTTTTTGCCTAAGGTAGCCTCGACGTCTAATCTAAATCAAAGCATTGACCTCCCTGTGTTTTTTCCAGAATATTCCAATAGGTCTGAACTAAAATGACACTGGCTAGATGTTCATCGTCAGTTAAGGTACTATTTGGATAGAACAAAACAATTCAGAAAATCTGACCAGCTGTTTGTCTCCTATGCAGAAGGCAGGAAGGGACTTTCAGTTTCAAAGGTATCATTATCTAGATGGCTAACATCTCTGATTTCCCTTGTTTATGAAATTAGACACCAAAAGTTGCCTAACAAACCTAAGGCCCATTCCACCAGAGCTTTGGCTACTTCCATAGCCTTCCAAGACAGACTGCCTATTGACACCATTTGTGCAGCGGCTACTTGGGCTACTCCTCACACTTTCATTTCTCATTATAAGTTGGATTTAGCTTCTAGGCATAGAGCTAACTTTGGTTCCACTGTTCTCAGGAGTCTGTTCCGTTAGGCCACCCGGGACAAGGTGCTAGGGACGCGGTCCCATCCAGCAAGAATGAAGGCGAGATAGACAACTTAACATATAGAAGTTATGTTCTTACCATAACGTTCCATGTTAGTTGTCTTCTTCTCGCCTTCTTCTTCGTCCCACCCTCCTTCCCCTGGCCTGGACAGACCTAGAGGAGTTGTGATTGTGACCTCTCTTTCTACCACCTCTTTACTTAGGCATATGCTGCTTTGCATATTTCCTGAATCAGGATGTAGGTCACCCTTCTTTCTCCCTGTTGTTAGAGGTGGACTCTGTTTATAGTTATTCTGTTACTATTATAAGCTGGGGTTAGCTTACAAACGAGATCTGAGGTAACTCTCGCCTAGCATTGTGGGATATAAGGGGAGCCTCGAGCCGGTGGAACCAACTCTCGAGCTTTAGAGTGGCCGAGTCGGAGCCGAGGTCGGCTCCGAACCCATCCAGCAAGAAGAAGGCGAGAAGAAGACAACTAACATGGAACGTTATGGTAAGAACATAACTTCTATTTTTTCTCAAGTCGTGCATATTGTCAAGGTAATCCCTTATTTTCTGTTTAGCTTTCTGCAATTGTTTCTCTTCTTGTTCTGTGAGACCCCTCCATTCTAAACCTTTGTCACTCCCTCCCTATAAATAATTCTTGTTACTTCTTAACCACATCTCCTTTTCTTTTATTTCCACCATATTTTTAAACTCAGTACTCAAAATGAAGCGCTGTACAACTATGGCCAATGAAGTACGATTCTCTTGAAAAATAGGTAGTGTTATTAAATGATATAAAACTTGTAAAAGTGCAGCATATATATAAAAACTTGCCTGAATTTCCATTGCTTCAATTAAATGCACTTACAAGATATCCATGCTGTGAATGCAGCTACACTGTAGCGAAATGATGGTTTCAAGGTGTCCAATCTTTCAAGTCTGATATACAAAGTATCCACACTGAAGATGTAGTAATTGCTGTAAAACTGTAGCAAACTGTAATTATAACTTATGTCGACAAACCAATGAAATGTAGACACATTGTAAAAGAGATGAGATGCTCGAAACTCCTCCATTCCTCGAGAACACCGAAATAAAACTCCAAGTCACCAAAATGTAAAACGAACAAAATTTATTAGGTTTAAGCTTCCCCCAAGCTTTTCGTCGGTTGCAATACACCAACTTCCTCAGAAAACTCCTAAGAGAAATAAAAGCGGAAACAATGTCACTCGATCACTACCCTTTAAATACCTGCACATCTTATCTATTGAAAAATATACAAAATATCATTGAATACATATAAAAACTTTCTCAAAAATATTATATTAATCAGAAAAAGAACCCGATTGATTAAAAACATATAAAAATAGTAGATGTTACGTATTTGATGAGCCAGCATGTTGTTAAATTTAATGAATGTAAATGATGGAATTTTAATGTCACATCATGCAATGAATGCAATAAATCAGAATAAAAATAAAAGTGAAAATAAACCGTCAATAACCCCTGGGTACTTTACTCATCTGATGCTCCTACCAACTACAAAACAACTGCTACCGAAAGCTACTGTACAATCAAATAAAAAACTATTCTATTTGTTATTGTATGTATATTTATAATTAAAACTATTATCTATATTTTACTTGTGTATGTATGCCATAATGAAAATCAATAGGTACAATAGATACTGTCTAGTTAAACTCTTAAGTTTCAGTATACATGATATAGATAATCTGTCATTGATGCCTGGATAATGGCAATCGAACTTGGTCGATGGCAAAGAAGGAAATTGAATGTAAATGAATGTAAAGGATTTTCCTTTACATGCTTTGCTAAAGTGTTTTCCACTTTACCCTTCCTAATAGCATATAGATGCTCGTAAATACGCTCCTGTAATTTTCTGTCGGTTTTACCGACATAGAAGACTGGGCAGAGGGAACACTTAGCTATGTAAACAACTCCTGTACTAGAACAATTAAACCTACCATGTATTCTGTATTTAGACTTCCTTATAACAAAGGGCGACCCCACTGATATGTGCTTACAATAACGGCACATATTGCATTTAGACATGCCTGCTCTTATTTCCAGGGACCTGGCCTTAGATTCCAGAATGTTTTTGAGGATTTGACCCCTTCTGAAAACTATTTTGGGGTATTCCATACCATTCTCCCTGAATAACCCCTCCTGCATAATGAAACTCCAGTTTTTTTGTATGATAGAAATAATGGCCTTCACATCCACATTGTAAGTTAGGATGACGCTACAAGGATGAAACGTCTTAGCTATTGGATTGAGTGTACAGTTGTCCTCACATGTTTCGAAAGGGTTTAAGATAGGCAAATAAAAACCTGACACCTGCTTGTTGTGGACTTCACAAATTACGTCCAAAATCAGACCTGCCGGATAAACTCTTTTGAGGAAAAGACCCTCCATGAATTTATATTTGTCATAGTAGTCACTATCTCTAGTCACCATTTATGCAGCTCTCACCAATTGGCCCTTAATGATGGATTTATTCTGGGTAAAAGGTTGACAACTGTTGAACTGCAAATAACTATTTGAAAAGGTTTCCTTTTGGTGAATTCTAGCTATATAACAGTTAGAACGTGTATCTTTTGAAAGATCTACATCTAAGTATGAAATCCTGTCCCTTTCCACACTAAAGGTGAACTTCAAAATTCAGTGGAAGAGTTGAAATGGTTTAGGAGCTGATCCACTATTTCACCATCCCCTTTTAGGATGATAAAAATATCATCCAGGAATCGTGTATACAATAAAACCTTGTCCTGGTATACATGATTCGTAAATAGATGTTCCCTTTCCCAGACAGCCATAACCAAATTGGCCACACTGGCACCACATGGAGATCCCATAGGTACCCCTATTTTTTGTAGGTAATACCTGTTAAAAGTAACATAATTGCTGGACAAGATAATGTCCAGCAATTCACTAACCTGCTGTATCTCCTCATCGGGTGCTCCTTTGGAACACATCATAGTGAGAATCCAATCCAGTGCTA
This sequence comes from Protopterus annectens, assembly GCF_019279795.1. NCBI lineage: Eukaryota > Metazoa > Chordata > Ceratodontiformes > Protopteridae > Protopterus > Protopterus annectens. The sequence continues at coordinate 1,567,613,166 of NC_056739.1, forward strand.
GTGAATGGGGGATTGAAGAATATAAATCCCTCACATCTATGGTCAAAAAGTAACTGTCTGCACTGTAAGGGATTTGGTTGACCCTGGCCAAAATTACCAAGAAGCTTTGGATATCAGTGGTTCACTCTCCACATATTTCTTCATAATTGAATCTACTACCTTCGCACTGGCATAGGTGATGCTACCCCTGGCGCTAACAAGTGGACGCATAGGAGGGTCTTCAAGGTTCTTGTGAATTTTTGGTGAACCAAATATTATATAGTTGAATAAGTTCAAGTCTATCGAATCATTGATAAACATGTCATTATAATAACCGGCGATTCTGGCAAGACCTATATTCAACTCATTCCTAGAAATTTCCTCATACGTTTCAGATCCCAAAATATCTTCCATTCTTTTTATATAATCCCAATCATTCATCACCACCAGTCCGCCACCCTTATCAGGCTGCATTACTCTGACTGGTGCATTGCATAAAAGATGTAATAAGGCTCTTTCTTCCTTACTGATATTGAATCTGGGTGATTGTGATGAAAAAGGGTGACTAAATAAATGGCAAATGTCTAATTCACAAATCTGCTCAAACATTTCTAATATAGGACATACAGGTGGGTTATAAGAACTAGGGACGGTAAAAGTACCCAACTCCCTAGTACAATTACCCAACAACAATTGCAGGTTTAACTTTCTGACAAACAACTTTAACTCTAAAATAGTTTTAGCCAAATCTGCCCTTCTAGTTGGTACAAAATGGAGGCCTTTGGCTAACAACTCCACCAAGTCAGTAGAAAAGTGGAAGTCAGAAAAGTTATAAATATTGAAATCCGAATTAGAATTTGTGATTACGGTACATGTCTTTGTAGTGAACCAGTCTACATCATCCTGAATACCAACTAGTTCCTCCTGTTTCTGGACCTGTTCCTGGTCTTCCGACCCTGATAGGAGGAATAGTGGGAGGCTGAGTTTTGAAAATTTGAATTTTCCACCTCCTGGACTGGAGGAGTAGATCAGTGTTGCATAGCCAAACGAGCACTCCATCGAACTGGTTCACTGAGGGCTGTAGCATCAACCTCCACATGTATAGAGGCACTAGGTCTTGCTCCCTCTATAATATTAGGGCAGTCTGTTCCATCAACATGGTACATACTAGAAGCTAAAAAGTTACCTTGTGAAGGTGGGGGTTTTGGGTATGCTGTACCTTCCCCGTATGCCTTAATGTCCCTTTTGAGCTTTTTGATTTTGTTGGCAGTAATTTTGTTTGTGAGTTGATCAATACTACTGAATGACTGCTCATAATCAAAATGATAACAGTGGAAGTTCAGATCGTTTTGGATTTCCACATCCAATTTAGTGATTTCTTTAGTCAGAGCATTATCGGACCATTGGTAATGCCCATTAATCAACTCTAATAGTTTGAAACCATGTTTATCAAACATATTTATTAAATCTGTATGAAATGATGAACCTTTTACCAACCCCGTAGGGTATTGCCAAGACCTAAGGCCCTTAGGTACCACTTTGACCATTTTACATTCATTAAAGTACGCCACTTCCAGTTTGATTTTTCTTAATTTCATCAAACTCTGGTCGAATACACTTAATTTGGATGGTAGATCGAATGATTCAGACATACTTTGCTCCTCAGTAGTGGTCCCTGTGTTGTCCTGCAGGGAAAAACATTGATTAAGCCACGTGTTGAGATTGAATGATTCCTGGATATTGTTTATATTAGAAACAATAGCAGACTTAAGGAGAGGTGGATCACCTTGCATTAGACTAGTTGTCATTATACGATCATCCTGTATATCCACCACGGGTAGTGTTCTGGTGCCTGAAGGTTGAATAACCCCACCTAAAATATTGTTAGGAGACCTATATGAATTGGCATGCACAGACTGACTGCCAGAATGCACACCATCCGGGCCATCCATAGAGACGTTGTTGCCATGAGAAATATCTGTAGTTAGTATTCACTACAGGATTCCATTGTGTACCAATGAAGCCATCTAATCGATCCGATAAGGTATTCACCTTTTGAGTTAATAAGTCCAGAAGCTGAGTGAGACCAATGGATTCTTCCTCCGATGGGGTTCTAGACGGGAGCAAAGGAGGAGTGTCCATCACAAAAAAACCACGTCAACAAACCAAAGAAATGTAGACACACTGTAAAAGAGATGAGATGCACGAAACTCCTCTGTCCCTCGAGAACACCAAAATAAAACTCCAAGTCACCAGAATGTAAAACGAACAAAATTTATTAGGTTTAAGCTTCTTCCAAGCTTTTCGTCAGTTACAATACACCAACTTCCTCAGAAAACTCCTCAGAAAACTCCTAAGAGAAATAAAAGCGGAAATGTCACTCGATCACTACCCTTTAAATACCTGCACATCTTATCTATAGTATCATTGAATACATATAAAAACTCCTCAAAAACATTATATTAATCAGAAAAAGAACCCGATTGATTAAAAACATATAAAAATAGTAGATGTTATTTATCTGATATATATATACATTCTCTGTCACCTTATAAGTGAAATAATGACCAGCATTTCTTTCTGCATGAGTTGCTAAAGCGTTATGTGAATCTTCACATTGGCAATGTCTCTTTGATGTCTCAGAATGCGATTTTTAAACAGCTGATTAGTTTTTCCTACATAGAATGCGAGACATAATTTGCAGGTAGCCATGTATACCACATTGGGGGTTACACAAGTGAACATCCAAGGACAAAGAGAAAATACACTTTTAATGTTAAAGCCACTTGTGTAACCCCCAATGTAGCAACTCATGCTGAAAGAAATGTCGGTCATTATTTCACTTATAAGGTGATAGAGAATGTATATAGTGGAGTAAGAAAAGGTGACATTGAAAATATTACTGAATGCAGGGAGAGTAAGTGAATTGTGAACCTCAGTGCTTATATTGAGCCTGTCTTGAATAACATCATTCCACTGAAACCTATAGTAAAAGCTAGAAGACCAACCATTAGTTAATATGGAGGTGTGTCTGACTTAATAATTCATGACTGGTTACACCCCTCAAAAGCAAAAAGTATAGGAAATAGAACACCCTCAATTGAGGAGGAAGAGGATTGGTGCATTCAAACAGCTGATTGACAGCATGATGATTGAATGATTCTTCCAACAGTAAAGGAAGTAAGAACTATAAAAAGGAACTTCCAGTCCCAATCTTTACGATCTGAAGAAGATACCGAAAGCGCTTATTGTTTGATATATAGAGGGACTGTTTTATTCTATACCAAGATTTTAACTCGACATGAAGATTTTATTATTTGTTTCTACAATAAAAGGATTTTAACTGCCACTAAAGCCAGAAGCTCCTATTTGAACTGTCTGAACTGTTTGATTGGTTAAGTTATAATTACAGTTTGTTACAGTTTTACAGCAGCTACTACATCTTCAGTGTGGATACTTTGTATATCAGACTTGAAAGATTGGACACCTTGAAACCATCATTTTGCTACAGTGTAACTGCATTCACAGCGTAGATATCTTGTAAGTGCATTTAATCGAAGCATTGGAAATTCATGCAAGCTTTTATATATATGCTGCACTTTTACAAGTTTTATATCATTTAATTACGCTACCTATTTCTCAAGAGAATCATACTTCATTGGCCATCGTTGTACAGCGCTTCATTCTGAGTACTGTTTTTACTTGTTACTGATAGCTGTACTTTAGCATTAGGAGGTCCGCTCATTACATATTTTGAAACTCCACTTTAATTTTATCCCACTCCCTAGCTATATTTTCAAAAGAAATTTCTATCTTCCTTAATAACTCTTGAATAGTTTCCACTACCCATTCCTTAAATTCCTCTGTTTTTAACAGATAGGTGAGGAAGAGCTGGTGCCTTATTTTTATTTCATTACCCTGCATTTTTATTTTAGTTTTTATTGGTGAATGATCTGAAATAGTTATTGGATGCATATCAAAGCTTTCAATTAAATGCACATGTTCCTGTAAAATCTAATTTCTGTCTAGTCTAGCCCAGTTTTTGTGCCTTGGGGAATAATATGTAAATTCACTTTGAACTCCTACTACTGAATTAAAATCTTCCATACTAAATATTTTCATAAATTTCTTCAAAGATCTACCCTTTTTTGTTATAGTTTCCCTTCTGACCCCCAGATACATACTCAATGCTGCAATCAAATTCCAGTCCCTACCTATAAATTATATTCCCGCTGAAAAGCTGATTGTTTCTGTCAGGATTTTCTTAAAGGTCCATTATAGCAGTTTAAGGTGGAATATAAGTACATGCCAATATAATCCTCCTGTCTTGCCAGTATCCCTTTAGTGCAACAAATCTACCATTATTATCTTTTTTCATCTTCTGTCACTATTGGACCTCCTTTGCAATTAATATAAGTAATTCCCTTTTCCTTTATCTCAGATATTCTGCTGAATAACCATCCTGAAGTCCTTTATCAAATTCACATGTTCAGTTCTTTCCAAATGTGTCTCCTGTAAGCAATACCTTAATGTTACCCTGATTCTGTTTAGTTATGTTGGAAGTTCTAGAAGTCTGATTTTGCCCAAAAAGGGCACAGTGGGGCTGAACACAATTTTAGCCAGTACATGGAAGCCTTGGGGGGAAAAGGGGAAGGCCATTCTTGCTAAAGCAGTTTGGACTATCTAACATCTCATTCCAGGATGATACATATAGTACCCCCTTAGAATGATACCAGAATTCAAGCCAATTTTTGAAGTCTGTTTTTTTTTGTCATATTGTGGCATTATTCTTGGTGAGGGTAAAATACTGCTGAAGGCTATGTTCATACCTGCCGTAGAAACATATTGCAAGAGCTCTGTCATGTCTCTGTTCATACAGCCCAGGGACATACATTTCAAGTCATTTACACCCAGATATACAGTGACTTTGTCATGCGTGTACTTGTTGTGTAGGGACTTGAGTGCTTGTGTGATGTGGCAAATCATGGCTCCTGACAGGTAACTGACCATGACCCTCTCATTGCTCAGCATGGTGAGTGATGATAAAATTATTAATGAGAGATCAGCAGGTGGATTTCCTACAAAGAAGCAAGTTTAAAGTTGTGAATTGCACACCCAATGAATGCAGCATTTTACACAGTACTGAAGGTGTACAAGTTATTATCTCACCTGTCTGGCAATCCATTTACATACCAGACAGTTCATTTGTTAGATGCCCTTATAAAAGCCAACATGGAAAATGTGAAATTCTTTGTTTGTTAACAACACAGGACATTACTGGAAAGACTGAAAAAAGTATAGATGTAGGATTTCTTTTGGGTAAGAGTTGATGTAGCGAGTATATACATATTGATTTGGCACAATTATGGAACCAATGCAGTTTCACTGATTATTGGGGAAGGTCCAGAAATACTGCTTTTGCTGCACTTCTGCCTTAGGGACACAACTTTTTTTTTAATTGATGGGAAATTTTTCTTACAGAAAACTGGCATGGCCATGGAGACTCACTTTGCCCCCACATAAGCCAACCCTTTAACAAATATTCATAAGTATGTTAGAAAAGCAGGCTTTTTTGTTATATGTACATTACATAAGCAATTTAATGTTTATATGTAAAGGATTGAGAAGGATTTTGATAATTTCTTGTGGACATTAATAACAATAAGGTTGGTGTTTCTTTTGTGGGTCAAGCAGAAAGTAAAATTGGGGACTTTGAATCTCTCTTTCAAAGGGGCAGTGGGACAAAACCTGTTCAGCAGATTGTACGAGAAAGAAACAATACCATACTGTTTTACATACAAGTCACCCCTTCCCCCACATTTATTATAGTCCCTTTCTTTTGGTGAATTCTGTCATAAATTATAGCATGCCAGGATCTGGAGGAAGTTAAAATGGACCTAAGAAGAATGTTTCTGATTAGGCTATGCCTTATTAGACAATTTGAGAACTAGGCCCAGAAGTTGGAACAGGGATAATAATGTATAAGGTGGAGCAGGGAACTATGGATAAATTGAAAAACTGACTTTGGGTCATTGGTTGATGATTACTTAGGCACCTAGCATTAGATCCATTTTTCCAAATGAGGTGGTACTTTTTGCGGCAGGTGTCATAATTTAACGGACATGCTGATGTATATAAATTTTATGTACCAGGACAGAAATGCGGAGGACAAAAGAACATTCACTTGTGAAAGTGCAGGGTATGTCCCCATGTTAGAAATCATCATAACAGAAATGTTAGGGGGGGGGGGGGGGTAGTACAGATCATTTTACTTATAACTCCAAATCGGTAGTGTTTGGACTTTTTATTGCTCTGTTTCTTGTTTACACATTAATTTTCACTTGCTTAGTTTGTTTAGAGAACTGAGCATTTGAGCCATATTAGATTTGAGTGTCAACTATAGTCTAGTTGCTTCACATTTTAGTGAATTTCATGATGGTAATATTATAGGTTTCTTTGTTACTGTATTGGGTAACCTTTTCTTAAATAGGGAGGCATCATTTAAGAGCTGTCACTGAAAATGGAAAAGCTCAGTTGCTTTGAAATTTGAAACTTTAGCTCCAAATGAATCAAGTGTTGAATTCAATTGGATGTATTTATGTTATTTGAAAATTGCACCTTTTGAAAGTTACATTAATATCATGATATTCTAAATTGATTTGCTAGACAATTTTCATTGAGCTGTGTTAGTTGAAAAAAAAAAGATTACACAGAATTCATTGTTCTGAAGTTGTTTGCTGTTTAAAATGTTTATAATAAAGTGGAAGAAAGTGCAATTCAGTAGTACAATTCAAACCTTCAATAATCTCCATTATGATGACTCCTTTATTGTGTTTTTCTTGCATGTTTTGCTATGTTTTGAATTATTCCGCGGTTTTCTTAATCAGATAACAGCTATAAGTGCTATAAGTGGCTTATTGGCTATATATATATATATATATATATATATATATATATATATATATATATATATGTGTGTGTGTGTGTGTGTGTGTGTGTGTGTGTGTATACATATATATATATATATATATATATATATGTATGTGTGTGTGTGTGTGTGTGTGTGTATGTGTGTATATATATATATATATATATATATATATATATATATATATATATATATATATGAATATATATGGGTCTACTTGAAAACACGACACACCAAAACACCGACGATGAGAACACCCAGACCGGAAGATCAATTTATATCAAGGGGTGATTAATGAAGAATTGTACAATTTTTTGCAGAATGAATACCCTACTATCCCGACAGTGTTCGGTATCCCTAAGGTCCACAAAGATGTTCATCACCCACCATATAGGTTAATAGTAGCCGGACACAACAACTCAACCTATGCTATGGGGGTATTTGTGGACCGTTTGTTAAAGAAAATCCTTCCTTCTTTCAGCCAGGTGATTGTAGATTCCTGGGATTTTTTGACTAGAATTAAGGATGAATATTTTGAATTGACAAAAGGTTTTTCCACAACGGATGTGGTGGACCTGTTTGGTTCAATTTCTCATGAGGTTGGCCTAGAATTGTTTAATGAAGCATTAGTGCAACATTCTAATTTGAGTAATACTATGATCAATTTTGTGACAGAATTGATGGAACAAATATTGATGAATAAATTTATATTTTTTGAGAATAAATATTACAAACAAGTGCACGGAGTTGCTATGGGGGTTAGTTGTGCCCCCATTTATGCAAATTTAGTGATGGCAATGTGGGAACATAGATATGTTCTCACTTCTGAATTCTCAAAACAATGGGTTATATGCGTCCGATATTTAGACGATCTTTTTATTGCTTGGAAAAGAGATGGACAATATGTGAATCAGTTCGTGGATTACATGAACAGTATATGTCCTTATTTCAAATTTACTCATGTATTTGACAATGTGGTTATTGATTATTTAGATGTAACCATTAATAGAGATCTCCAGCTCAACAGATTTGCTTCCAAGGTATTCTGTAAACCTACTTATTCGAACTGTTTTCTGAGAATTAATAGTCAACATCCTTATCACATTAAAATGAACCTTGTTAGAGGGCAGATGATAAGGGGAGCAAGAATGTGCTCCACCTTGAACTATTTCAAAATGGAATTGGGAAATCTAGTTGAGATGTTTAAGACACGTGGGTGCCCAGATTCACTACCCATGAATTGGGTTTGGAGGGACTTGAAGGATGGGGTATTAAGTTTATCCCCCTACTGGGTACTTCGGATAACCACTTTTGGACACATACTGGGAACAGACATGAGAATGTTTTTCAGGACAGTACTATTCCAAAGAATTTTAGACATTCTATGGTGACACAATTTGGCCCATTTGGTTTAAAAGTTAGGAAGATTTTAGAGAAAAACTGGACAATTCTGGGTATTAATAATGAACTTTTGGAGAAGTTAGGGTGTCATCCAACATTCACCCATAAGATGGGTAACAACATGAAGCACCTTTTGGAACATCCCTTAAAAAAGGTGTTGGATAAAAGTATGAGACCATGTTGGATGTGTGCACAATGTGTCTACATACTGAGAGACCAGGTAGTAAGGGTAGGTGAACCTTTGAAAAAAATTAGATTAGCAGCGGGTAATTGTGGAAGCAAAGGGTTGATATACATTGGCATATGTGAAGGATGTAATGGATTTTACATCAGGAAAACTGAGAGGGTTTGTAAAAGAAGGATATATGACCATATGTACGCCATAAGAACTGCCAGTGTTAACAACGCCCTGTACAAACACACATTACTTTGCCCCTCATTTACTGTTTTTAGATTTGGGATTTTAGAAATAGTGAAGAAAAAAGCCAGAGGGAGTAACTGGCACAATAAAATAGGGGAATGTGAACTGCGATGGCAACTGCATTTAAATGCACGTGAATTACCTGGGATTAATGAACTAGGTTCTATAAAGCCCACTTTAGTTGCCAGAGCAGAGGTCTTATGAGACAAGATCACATTCTTCATAATTTTATAAGAATGTTGTTTGAAATGTATTTTAGTGTAATTTCACTTTAAAGATTAATTATTTGCCTAATTACAAAAGGTATATAAAGGTGCTTAATGAGTAAGACTATGTATTTGATAAAGTCTGCATGTTGGCAGACGAAAGCGCTTATACTTTGAGTCTATTTTGTTAATAAAGACTGTTCGTTTTTACCAACTGGATCTGAAACTATTTTTTTGAGGGCATATTGCGCCGCACAGTGGATTTTTGTTTTTTTTGTTTTTTATATATATATATATATATATATATACGCCAAAACACCAACGACGAGAACACTGAGACCGGAAGATCGACAACCGAGATGAGCGACAGTTTAAAAGCCCGATGCTGAGAACACAGACATGTTAAGGTAAGCGTGCGATAGTGACAGACTTTAGGGTTATGGGCGGGTTAAGTGAGTTAGGGTTAGGGTGCGGGTGAGGTAAGTGTGCGATAGTGACAGACTTTAAGGTTAGGGGCGGGTTAAGTGAGTTGCGGTTAGGGAGCGGGTTAGGTGAGTGTGCGATAGTGACAGACCTTAGGCTTAGGGTTTGGGTTAAGGTTAGTGCATAGATAGTTATGTATGTAAGGTTTAGTGTAGGTTTGTAAGGTTTTTGGTGTGCTTGTGTTGTGTGTGTTTTTTGGAAAAGGTATTTGTTTTGTTGATTGTTGGGATTGTGGTTTGTCGGGCATGTGAAGTTTCGTGCTTTTAAACTGTCGGTCATCTCAGTTGTCGATCTTCCGGTCTCGGTGTTCTCGTCGTCGGTGTTTTGGCGTGTCGGTGTTTTCAAGTAGACCTATATATATATATATATATATATATATATATATATATATATATATATATTTAACTAGAAACATTTCTAACAATACTAATTTTGAAATTTGTTACACAATTTCAGCCTTTCACATTTATTTCCTGAAGTACTAGTGTTTTTATTGAGAATTTATTTCCCTAATATCAATTCAGTGTTTATGGGCAGCAAAACATTGCTCCTGCCAATTTTCAAAGCGATATGCTGGCATTTTAAGCACATTTCTGTTGATTTTTGTTGATTCCTGCAACAGGACTTATTTAGCCTATCGCTCAGTTATTATACCTCTTAAACATGTCAAAAGTTTAAGTACCTAGTCTATGATTAATTCCTATATCCACTTTGCACCCACTGCATGAAGTGTCCTATATACATTTTGCTAGCTGAAAACTACTCGTATGGAATGTTCTTATCCATGTACTCTGTACTGCTTGTATAATGTCTTTCATTTGAGAATGATTGTACTGTTTTTTTTCACCAATTCTATAAGCTGCCATCAATATGTACTAAATGTCTTTATTAATATAAATTATGTATCGTATGTGAAATGTCTTATATGTGGAGCTTTTCTCCCCGGGACTCCGCAACAAATGGGCACTTCTGGCCCAGCTGGAGCAACCCAGTAAACAAATACAAATAAAATAAATAAATAAATTCCTGGAAACCTGAATTTATAAATAATGTCAATAAAGACAGTCATTCATTTTCCTTAATAAAAGAATGCTGTATGACCTAGCTCCCATTCTTAGGTCTTTCTGCATAATATGCAATTTGCATTACATTTCTGTGGTTAAACAATGTATTGTCTAGCCAGTTTTGTATGCTTGTATGTATGTTTCTATATATGTATATATATATATATATATATATATATATATGTGTGTGTGTGTGTGTATATATATATATATATATATATATATATATATATATGTATACATATATGTATGTGTGTGTGTATATATATATATATATATATATATATACACACACACACACACAAACTGGATATAAAAAGTGTACACACCCCTGTTAAAATGCCAGGTTTTTGTGATATAAAAAAATAAGACCACAATAAATTGTTTCAAAATTTTTCCCACCTTTAATATGACCTATAACCTGTACAATTCAATTGAAAAACAAATCTGTTAGGGGAAAAATATAAAAAAATGAAAAATTTACAATACATTGGTTGCATAAGTGTGCACACCCTTAAACTAATACTTTGGTGAAGCACCTTTTTATTTAATTACAACATTCAGTCTTCTTGGGTAGGAGTCTATCAGCATGGCACATATTGATTTGGCAATATTTGCCCATTTTTCCTTGCAAAAGCGCTCCAAATCTGTCAGATTGCGAGGACATGTCTTGTGCACAGCCCTCTTCAGGTCACCCCATAGATTTTCTATTGGATTTAGGTCGGGGCTCTGCCTGGGCCATTACAAAACTTTAATTTTCTTCTGGTAATGCCATTCTTTGGTTTATTTGGATGTATGCTTCGGGTCATTGTCATGTTGAAAGGTGAAATTCCTCTTCATCTTCAGCTTACTAGCAGATGCCTGAGGGCTGTGGGACAAATGTGACTGGTATTTGGAACTGTTCATAATTTCCTCCACTGTGACTAAAGCCCCAGTTCTAGCTGAAGAAAAGCAACCCCAAAGCATGATACTGCCACTACCATGATTCACCGTGGGGATGGTGTTCTTTTGGTGATGTGAAATGTTGTTTTTGTGCCAAATGTACCTTTTGGAATTGGGGCCAAAAAGTTCAACTTTGGTGTCATCAGACCATAACACATTTTCCCACATGCTTTTGGGAGACTTGATGTATTGTTTTGCAAATTTTAGCCGGGCCTGGATGTTTTTCTGTGTAAGAAAAGGCTTCCGTCTTGCAACCGTACCCCATAGTCCAGACATATGGAGAATATGGGAGATTGTTATCACATGTAGTACACAACCAGTACCTGCTAGAAATTCCTGCAGCTCCTTCAGTGTTGCTGTAGGCATCCTCACTGATAACCAGCTTTCGTCTTGTCTTATCATCAATTTTGGACGGATGTCCAGTTCTTTGCAACGTCACTGTTGTCCCATATTTTCTCTACTTTTTGATGCCTGTCTTCACTGTATTCCATGTACCTTTCAACAATGAGATCCTTTTGATGCTTTGTAAGCTGTATGTGTACCATAGCTTTTGCTGTAGCAGTCAACTGAGTAAATGTCAGGAAAATCCTACTAGGACAGCTGAACTTTATTTGGGGTTAGTCAGATCTCTTTAAGTGATGGCAGGTGTGTACCCAAGAAGACTGAATGCTGTAATTAAATCAAAAGGTGCTTCAACGAAGTATTAGTTTAAGGGTGTGCACACAACAAAGTATGGAACCAGCGTATTGTTCGTTTTTTTTTTTTTTTTTTTTATATTTTTCCTCTAACAGATTTGTTTGTTTTTCATTTGAATTGTACAGGTTATAGGTCACATTAAAGGTGGGAAAAGTTTTGAAATGATCTATTGTGGTCTCATTTTTTTATATCACAAAAACCTGGCATTTTAACAGGGGTGTGTACACTTTTTATATCCACTGTGTGTATATATATATATATATATATATATATATTTTTTTTTTTTTTGTTGCTCGTCTTTCAGCTTTTCCCGGTTAGGGGTCGCCACAGTTTAACTCCGGTCTGCTAATGATTGGCAGTAGATTTTTACAGTGCCGAGGTGCCAGCTCGATGCCCAACCTTCAGCGAAGGCACACCCATTCACGCATGTCTTTTGAACACCACTCGACCACGGGGAGGACATGCAGACTCCACACAGAAGGAGCTCTAGCCGAGAATCGAACGGGAGAACCTCTTGCTGTGAGGCGACAACGCTACCGCTGCACCACTGCGGCTATATATATATATATATATATATATATATATATATATATAAAATCCTGGACCTTTGGCCAGAAAAGTATCTGACTCTGTAGTTTGAGCGCTTTCATTCTTTATTATTAGAAGAACTTCATCAGAAATAAACATTGCATTTAGGAGTTTAAATAGCTTGATATTTGTGAATAGAGGATTTTTTTTGTCCAATCAAAACAGTTTAGGTTAAGGTATCAACAAATCACCAAGTACTTTATTTTATCCAATCAATACAGTTACAAGTTAAGCTAACAACTAATCACCATGTACCTTTTTTTATCCAATCAAAGCCCCTAAAAATGAAGCTAACAGTGAATAAACTTGCTGTCTGAGCTAACCAATCATAGTAGGTAGAGTAATCTTATTAACTAATCAAAACTGGCTAAAGTGTGTCCAATCAGTGTGGGTGAATGGAAGGCACATTATTGTGCGTCTGGAGCACGATCGACCAATTATCAATTACATAGGAAAGTGCATGCTGCGAAGGGGAAAAACTTTTTTATTTTAATTATAAACTTTATATTTTTTAATAGTAGGTAGAAGAAAGAGTGCATGGTGGGCAGAGGTTAACTATACCACCTTAAGGCACAACGGATATTGAGGTTTTGATTGAATCCTGGTGGGGATTCTGCATTGGCAAGAAGTTGCCAAGTTAGTTCTTTAACTTCGAGCAGAGTGCAGTGGTCTCCAAAATATTCTTTGATTTGTTCCAATATAAAAAAATTAAATGCCTTAAAATCTTTACATGCTGTGCTTTGCTTTGCTAATACATTTTTGAAGTCTCAGTTTCTAATAGTGACGAGGTGTTCCTTAATTCTGTTTGCTAGTTTCCTAGAGGTTTTGCCTGTGTAGAAATTGTGACAGGTAGTGCAGAAACCCACATATACTTCATTTTTACTCTCACAGCTGTAGGATCCTTTGCAGGAGACCTTCATGTTACTGCGTGGGAACACAAAAACATCACTTTTTTGAATCTACTTGCAGCTCATGCATTTGCCACAGGCGGACATGCCTGTTAGGGTCTGGCTAAGCTGACTGCTGTTGAAGGAAAGTGTCACTTTTTTCAAAGGCAAGTCTAAGGGTTTTCATCTTTTTAAAACAGAAGTACGGCTGCTTCTTAAGTGTGTGAGATAGTTCTCAGTTGCTAAGAATGATGTCCCAGTTATGGCAGAGGATGTCCCTGATGGGGGATACATCTCTTGAGATGGGTAGAGGGAAGCTGAGGGTTAGCATAGGTGAGGGCCATTTTGGATCCCATTGTTACACCTCTCTGTTGCTGGTAGATCTGGTTGTTCAATCTGAAAAAAATTATTGTGTGGAACAATGTTGATAAGCTCACAAACTGTGTCTATATGACTGGGGTTAAGGGTGCAGAACTGGTGGAGAGAATCTCTTGTGAGCTGGAGACCATCTTGGTGTGGGATGTTAGTATAGAGGGCATTGATGTCTAGGGTGACCAGGAGGTGATCGCCATGGCCCAGTTTGACTTTGGAAAGTTCATTAAGGAAAGGCCAGGAATCCTTAAGATAGTATGGAGTGCTCTGAACTATTGGATTCAGAAGGGAATCCATGAACTGGGAGATTTTATTTTCTGTTTTAGTCCTTTTGTTCGAGATGGTGTGTCTGAATGGAGGATTGAGAGGATCTTAGGGATTCCAAAGAACTTGTTAGACTGGGGTAAGGTAATGTGATGAAGTCATACTCTTCTAGAAAGATTTTACTTTGCATAAAGAACTAAAACTGTAAATTGTGAATCTTAACAAAACATTTTTTCAGTTCGCAAATTTTAACTTTTTTGTAAAACGTATTATTTTAAAGAGAAGTTTCTAAAATAGAAATGTAATCTGTCTGTTCCATTACAACTGTTCCTGTGCCTTTGTCTGCTTTCATGATCCTTAGGGATTTAGCACTGCTGAGTTTGATGAGGGTAGTCGTTTTTACCTTAGAGAAGTTGAACCATTTATTGTGGTTATTACCTGCCAGTAGTTCCCTAATGTTATGGTCACTTATTTTTTGGAAAGACAGGAGTGTCCCTTGAAGGGGCTGGATTGTAAATGCTTTTCTGACTTGTGGATTGAGGTGGAACTGGCTCCATTTCGACTTTGTCAAGATTGAATTTAAGGTTTAGTTTTCTCAGATAAAAGCTGAGGTCCAACAGAACACTGGTGAGGCTTGTTCTCTGTGCAGGGATGAAGGTAAATCCTTTGGTTAAAACACTTTGCTGTGCCTCTGTGAATGGTCTCTGTGTCAAATTAAAGATTGCTGTTTCTCTAGAACTGGTGTAAGAGGGGGTTGGGGGCTAAAAAGCTGCAACTATTGTCTGTTCCTGCCCCTGCCTCTGAGAGGGGGATGGGGGCTGAAAAGTCACAGTTATTGCCTGTTATATATAAAATGAGTAAAATCTTGGACCCTCAGCAAAAAAAGTATCCTACTCCTTAGTTTGAGTGCTTTCATTCTGTATTATAAGAACTTCATCAGAAATAAATAAACATTACATTTAAGAGTTTAAATAGCTGGATAGGTGGACAGTAGTCACTCCTTTGATAATCACATTGCCACAGTGGTCAGGAAATCCTTCTACATGACACAACTCATCACAAAAGGTTTCTCATCCAGAAAAAAAGAGGTCATTGTTCCCCTCTACTCATCACTCATTAGACCCATTATAGAGTACAACGCCCCTTTTGGTATGTACCTCAGAAGACATCTACAACAACTGGAAAGACTGCAAAAATACCTCACAAAGAGGATTACTGGCCTCAAACAGATGCCTTACGCAGACCGTCTCAAAAAACTCCAGCTTTACTCCGTCGCATATCGCTTACTCAGAGGCGATCTCTGCCTAACACACAAAGCTATGTCAAACCCAGAGCTGTTGGACATGCTCCACTTAAAGAAATCCCAATCCCTCCGAGCTACACGCTCTAGGGACCTAAACCTTGTCACCACAATAAACAGAACATGCTGGAGGGATACATTCCTGTCCCAGAGACTTCCCATACTCTGGAACAGACTACCTATCTATGTCAAACAGAGCTCCTCATTAACACTCTTCAAGAAAAATCTTGATGATTGGATGGGTAATAGGAAATTCACCCCGGGGATCACTTCTGTGGATCTGCTTGACAGGGGCACAAGAAAATAATTTTCTTGGGTGGCGAAAGCCAGGGTACCTTTTTGGCTAGGCTTGTATAGGCCCTAGGGCCAATAGCCTAGTACCTGCCTATGAACCTATGATGTTTGTGGATAGAGTATCTTTTTTGTCCAATTGAAATAGTTTAGGTTAAGCTAGGAACAAGCAATAACTGCGGCTTTTCACCGCCCCCCCAGAGGTAGGAGCCGGAACAGAATGAAATATGCCAAGGTTAGAAGTAGATGAGGCTCAATTACTAACAGGATAGGAGGAGATCTGATAAAAATGGTGATGTATAACCAGTTCACAGGATAGTCCCCAGGAATAGATGGTATTCCTATGGAAGTTTGGAAGCTAGGAGGGAAAAAAACTGATAAAGATCTGGAAGGTTTTGTGTAACAGTATTTTAAGAGGAGGAGGAGAAGTACTGACATCCTGGAAGAAAGCGGTGATAGATGTAATACTTAAAGAAGGAAAATACCCATCAGATCCAGCTTCATGACAGGGGCAATGGAAGCATTTGCATTCCCTATAAAAATTCTAAGGTTGATTAGGAAAATATATCAAGGATTGGAGGTGAAAATTAAAGTGGGTGGGTTCCTTTCTGATGATTTCTGCTTGAGCAGAGAAACAAGGCAAGGGTGTCCTTTTTCACATTTATTTTCTTTATATTTAGAAGCACTGGCAAATTAAACAAGTGACTCAGAAATTCAAGGATATAATTGGTATGGTACTCAAGAAAAGCTGGCTTTATTTGCTGATGGTATTATTTTATACCTGGTAAAACCAGAAAAGGATATTTTAGTGTTGTAGAACATTTTAGACAGTTTTAAATCTTTTCAGGATAAAAAATGAATAAAGCTAAAACAAAGACAATAGCTGTAAATTATGTACCCACATGTGAATTGGTTCAGCAATATCCATATTTATGGGGACATGATAGGAGTATGGATTAAAAAGGATTCTGGTGTGGTAGCTAAGTATATGTGGTAAGAGACTAAAAAGATAACACAAAAACTGAAAAAATGGAGGCCGTGTTATATGGATATGGATAGTAAAATACAAGCAATTAAAATGTTTTAAGTCCCTTTAGTTTTATACATTGGTCAAGCATATTTTTATCAAACAGAGGAGAAGTTGTGGATAGCAATTAATAAAGAGCTGGATGATTTTATCTGGGATGGGAAGATGGCAAGAGACATGTGGGAAAAACTGATTTTCCAATAGAAATAGACAGATTGGGATTACCCAATTTAAATGAATATTTCAGAGATACACAGTTAAGGCTCCTATACGTAGCACAAGCAGAAACCTATAATTCAAAGTGGAAAGGTATGATTATGAAATGGGGGAAAGCTCAAGAAACAAGGAGAGACTGGGATTTTGGATGCAGGTCTTTAAGGAGAATAACATTATCATACAGAATTTTATATTCGTAAAGTAGAGGATAGTATTCTAAGAACTAAGCCAACATGGGAATGCAGAAGAGACATTCTGTAGATAAGGATGACTGCAGTTAGGGATGCATACAATAGGCAAGAGGGAGCGGGAATATTTTGGAGAAAACTGGCAAAGGAACAAGGTATTGGGAGAAAATAACTAGAGAGGAAAATGGAATAAAATGAGAGTATGCCAAGAATTTATTTGGACTGCAGGTTAGAGATTGCCTTCCCTATCAAGAATTGATGTCAGAGTATAGGCAAAGAAAAAGAAACAGGAGGTTCTTAAACTAAATGCCAGCATTGTCAAAATTTTTAGAAGAATCTAGAACAGAAGCTGCTGTTAAAAAGGAATAATTAGTAGAGCATATAAAATACTGCATGATAACTGTAAGACTCAATCAGAGGAGGTTAGAAAGGATTGGAAGAGAGATTGGATAAGCAATTCACAAAGAAACAATGGGGGATTTATGTATGTCTCCCAAATATGCAACAAAATCCAGAAGATTTAGGATTTGTGATTGGAAATGTTTACCTAGGTATTTTTATACCCGAAGAAGCCTCCAGAGAGTTTTTCCTCAGGTAGACAGTAAATGTTGGAGGTATGATGGGGAAGAAAGAGGTAATTGGGAACATATTTTCTGGGATTGTAATGCATTGGCAGACATTAAAGATTCCCTGCAGACTAGTCTGTCAGAGATACTTGATGAGCAAATTCGTATATCGGAAATGATTTTTCTAAGCTACGACCCAAAATTGGAATTGCCTAGACACAGTGAGGCCTTGCTGAGTCTAATTATGGTGGCCAAAAAAGCAATTAGTAGAAAATGGAAATCAAAATCTAAATCATTTCTACTAGAAGTAGTGAATAGAGTAACAGAAATAAAACAACTGGAATTGAGATCTTCAGAAAAGCGTAGGAGTAAATTACATAGAAGAAAATGGGAAGTCTATGAACGATATATACAGGCGAGGAATGAGGTTTAAAAGAGGGCAGGATTTAAATGAGCTATGTAGTGTTTGACAGTGATTGAGTAGATTATAAGTGATGTATAATGTTTTCAACTAAAATTATGTAAATGTGGTTTGTGATATATAATGCTTGCAACTAAGATTATGCCAATGTGGTTTGTTTTCAGTTATATAAATGTATGATTGCCTATGTCATAAGTGATAATTTAATAAAGATATTTCTTATTTAAAAAAAAAATCTCTGATTGGTGTATTTCAGTTATCTATGCAGTGAGTAGCCTAATGATTATCATGTATACAATGTTTGCTTAGGTTCACACTGTTTAGAATGTGTGCTGTTTCGTAAGAAATGCCTTTAGAGTCAAATACATATGTATTCAGTAATCAACTTCTGTGTACTAAGTGCTGTCTGAATACTCTCTTGTCACTGACATGTTTGTTGCAGTATATCTCTTAAATTCAGGATGTGACATCCTGTCTATAATTTGAATAATTAATGTACTTATAAAATGTAGGCACGATAGATAATTGAAAGGATAAGTTAGTGCAGATGTGTGTGTTACTAGCAGCTTGTATTATAATCAGCACTGTATGTGCCTTTGTCAATGTATTTATGGACATTATGTATTGATGTTGTGTATATGCTGAGACAATGACTTAAATGGTTATGATTCCAATGCAGTTATAACAATCCCCATATGCCACATTACAGTGTCTGTCATGCATTCAGATCCACTAGCAGGTACAGGGGAGAATCCGTATTTATTTGCAACTCCACTGTGTCTCACCACATTCTGCATGATATACATCTGGAACTAGTTGAAGTCCTTACAACATTCAATAAAATTAAGTACCACATTATAGAAAATTATAAAATCCCATTTAGGGACTCTTTAGAGCATGCAGAGTATCTCAGCCAGTTAGAAAATGTTACCATTGTACTAAATACGTTTCTTATGGATGACGTCAACTATCCAGGCATAAACTGATGAATATACCTGTGACCCTAGTTATCAAGCCAGAATGGCAGCCTTGTATTTTTACTCAGTCTTTTATAGATTCCTCCATGGAGATCTGTGTCTAGCCCTTAGACCCATGAAAAATATACTCTTTTTTTGCCTCCTGTTCCTTCACAGAACAAACGCTACCTCAAATACCCAGGTAATGGAAGCAAACCTTTATCAACAGATGAATAATACACATTGGAGTAATAGAGTCACATCCCATTGTAACTTTCACCTCTGGCACCTCTGGAACAAGCTTCCATTGTATGTCAAACAGACAGCATCCTTGTCCCCTTCAAGGCAAACCTAGATAATTGGATGGGCAGCCTGAAGTTCTCTGGTCTAGCTTGTCTTGCCTTCCTTGAGGGTAGATGAAACGTTTCAAGTTTTTTTTTTTTTTTAGGGGGGGGGCTAGGCATGTAATGGTCTGCCAAATGATTGCCTAGTACTTACTTATGAACTTTCTCCTCAAAAACTTTTCACTGTCAGGGATTTTTCCAAAATCAGTTAAATACAATTTGCTAGTTTTATCTGTAATTGCAAATGGTACAGCATCTAGCAAACCTTGTACCTGGGGTGCTACCTACTCTTCTGAATTTTACAACCTCTTAGATGTAGTGAGGCATCTGTACCCAACTGATGCAAGCATAACAGCAAGTTTAAATCTAAGCCCATATGATGTTGGAACTCCCATATCAATAAACACTGTAACAAATAGAAAAAGCTCCTGGCCATCTGTAAAATATTTCCATTTCATTATTATAAAACAGATTTAAAACTGGTTAGTAAGTTTTTCAATTTTACTATTAGGAAGTGTAAGGCTGACTGTGGACTTAGGGTTTCAACAAATTACTTTTTTCAGATAAAACAGAGGATTAAAACTATTAGCTGGTAAAAACTTCTTCCTGTGGTCTCTCTTATTCTCCATTTGCCTACTGTGTGACTCTTTGCAAGTCACTCTGACAGTGCTGTCAAACTTCTTTACCTTGATTAGGCAAATAAATAAATAAAATACAAGCATAAGGCCCTCTTCAGCTATATTATGAAGCTTAGAAGTAACCGCCAGTAGTTTACAGAACTTATCTCTAACAGTTCTTCAGTCTGTCATCCCCCCTCAATTATATTGCTAACATTCTTGCATTCAAACTCTGTTCCATTTTTGCCCCAACCTCCTTCTCCTCTGCCCCTCATTCCATCTCACAACTCACTTCCTGAAATGACTCTTGTCCAGGTCCCTTTGGTACTTTCCAGTATTAAAATTACCACTTCTGTAAATATCTCTGGATGTCTGCTAAGAAGCACTACATTGCACATTACAAACCCCCCCTACAACAACTTTTCGGCTTGAATCTCTCCACTACTTACAATGCTGAGGTATGTCTAAAAGATGTTGTGGTACCTTTGCATAAAGGTGGTCCAGCTATTGACCCTAGAAATTGCAGACCTAGCAATTTTTCCAAGGCTATGGAATGTATTATAGCCAAACTACTAAACAACAATATAGTTGACGTATCTGTAGACATGCATCCATTCAGCTTTGTAAAAGGCAGATCATGTCTACACAGCCTGGTTGAGTTATTCGGAAGTGTTACAGAAACCACATTGGCTACCTGGAGCTTGCCAAGGCCTTTACCACTATCCTTCATACCAGGATTACTGACGACCTTTGCCAGCTCAATATTAATATACATAGTTTATCGGCTAGCTGATAGGGTCTATACTGTTAAAGGCAGGGTTATTTGCTCTAGACCAAAAAATGTCATCAGTGCTGACCCACGGGGTTCTGTCATGGGTCCACTTCTCTTTTTTATGTGCGTCTTTGATGGGAAAGCGGAAATTATGAGACTGTGGCTAACCGTGTTTACTTATAACTGCAAAGTATGGACAGTTATCAAACTGCATTCTGATTCTCAAATTCTCTGGCAAAGGCTGAACCAAACAAATGATTTGTGTGTTAATTATGGGATTACTATCAATGCTAGGGAATGCAGTATAGTTTAATTTGGTAACTCCACCATCAACAAATACCCTATAGATTTCATTCCACTTAAATTTGACCCAGTCACTAGAGACTTGGGTACCTAAGCTGATGACAGTTTTCCTTTGACCACCACACCTCTGTTATTGTTAGAAAATCCTACCACCTATCTCTTCAAGGCCCAGAGGAATTATAGTCCCACTTTATTCTACCGTTATTAGTCCCATCATTGAATATAATACTTCCTTCAGGATGCAGCTCAACAAGCACCTAAATGATCTTGATAGATCTCAGCATTTCATCACCAGAAAGACCTCAGGTCTTAGTACCCTTTGTTACTGGGATAGACTAAAAGCCCTCTCCCTCTACCAAGTGTCATATAAACTGTTAAGGGGTGATCTCAGTTTAGCCTTCTGTGCTTTAAATGACCACATACTCTTTGAACTTCTTCACTTAAATAGAACCAATGATAAAGCCAATAATTGCTGTAGAGACCTGAACTTCAATACTAGCTAACCAAGTATATTTCCAATTTCTGGAAGAGGCTGTCCTTTCATATTGACCAATACAACCAGTCTGGATGACGGGATGGTTGGTTATATTTTTTTTTTTTACAAGAAATGTGTAAGGATAATATACTTAGTGTAGAACATTATTCCTCTCCCATCAATACTGGGTGATATGGATAAGCTTTTCAGTGACACAGATTTAGACTGTTATTCTTGTACTCATTTTAAACAGTGGTGTATACCCCCTTTTTTCTGGTTACAGAGATATAGCTACTATCCACATAAATCTTGAAACCATTAAATATAATCTCTTGCCAGGAGTTCATAAGGTTTAGAAATATAGGGTGGGTTTCAGAAGTCAATGGTTCTTAGTATAAGAGAGTTAGTTCCCATAAGTGTTGCTTTGGAAGTGAGTGTTACACCAGAGTCATTCAGATAAATTAAGCATAAGCACCTTCTTAATTCTATCTATGTTGTACTTTTTGCAAGTTGCCAGTCTGATGGGAAAAGTCTTTGGTGAAGTAGTAGTTGCATAGTCAGTAGTGAAGGTCCACTTGAACAAGGGAGCTCCCTTCAAATTTCTACCAGGGTTTCAGAGCCTCATTGTAGATTCCTTGTCAGGGTCCTTTGTTTTCCACTGTAAAAGGTTCAGATAATTGTAATAATTCTTATTCTAAAGCTTCCACTGTACTGTTTAAGAAAAGTGTTTGATTTTTCAGGTTGATATTCCTCAACAGCTTTCCAATTGAGATTTCAACCTTTCATACTATGTGATCTTTTGATTAATTTTTAAAAAAAATTGTGTAACATTTTGCATGGTGGGAGGCAGATAACCCTACTGTAGTGTTTTATTTGTGGAAACTAGAATCTGTACTTTGGTTCATGGTTAGCATAGAATGTTTTCTTTTGTTCATGGTCAAAGGCATGTTTGTAGTTTTTCATTTATCTGCCCATTTACTGATGGGAGGAAACTAAAGATAAAATATTTGATGCATTTTATTTAGAAATTAGGCATTTACGTGACTGTCCATGCTAGAAAACAAACTTTTTTTTGCATGCTACTTGGTGAAGGAGGTGGAGGACCGAAGTGTTCTTTATCCAGAATTACCATATGCTGCCTTTTGCTTGTAGTGAATTTCTTCACACAGGTTCATAGGTGTTTACTAGGCTAACAACCACAAGGGCCTTTTTAAGCCTAGCCATGCATCCCAAATCTCTGACAAGTTCTGATACCCTTGATAAGTGTAAGCATGGGCCTGGGAGATGAACCATTTACAGGTTACCTGTGTCCATTAGAGACATAGTTGCCAAACCAGGGATGAATTTCTGGTTATTCAGTTGACAAAGTTCCACTTGAATTGGGTTAGGGAGGAACTCTGCTTCACATGGATAGGGTGTCTGTTCCATAGGTGAGGTAGTCTCTGGGATACATACCTATCTCTCCAGCAGGTCCTGTTAATATCACAGGCAAGGTTTAAGTCTTTAGAATGGGAAATTCTGGTGCTGTTTGTTTTGTGAATATGCAGGAGGTCCATCAGAGTGGGGTCTGACAATGCCCTGCGTGCCAAGCGTAGATCTCCCCTTAAAAGCCTGTAGGAAACAGAATACAGGGAATAGGGGCTTTAAGGCAGTCTGCATATGACATATTACTTACTCCCTGTATTATTTTAGTGAGGAACTTCTGTGGATGTTCCAATTGTTGAATATGCCTGGTTAGGTACATACCAAAGGGGGCATTGTACTCAATGATGGGTCTGATGAATGCCAAATAGAGTGGAGCAGTGACTTCTTGGACTTAGTTGCCATACCTTTGTTTATAAGTTGCACATACAGAACGATTTCTTCACCACCGTAGACATGTGATGATCAAAGGCTAGATTACTATCTATGTGTGTCCCTAAGTCCCTGACTACTTGGTCAACTCTAAGGGGTGTGTCGCTAATATGATAGTTACCATGGATGGATGACTTCCCAAAGGATACTATTATGCATTTGTTGGCATTTAGTTTTAGTCCATAGCTCTGACACCAGCTGTTTGTCTGTGTCAGCCCTTCCTGGAGAACATTGGTGTCAGTGTGAGATTCAGTGACCTAATTTGGTAAAGATCCTAATTTGCAATCATCTGCAAATTTAGTCAACCAGAGACTACTGACATTCACCTTGACTTCTGAGAAGTAAATGCCAAAAAGAAGCGGTCCATGGATTGATCCCTGAGGGATTCCACTTGTGACTGGCCACTTTGTAGAGGTGGACTCCCCAATTCTAACTTCCTGGGTCCTTTCTGTGAGTGAGCTGGCTATCCACTGGGTGACATACGGGTTTGTATCTAACCTCTTGAGTTTGTCAACAATGCCCATGAAGAACAAAGGTTCTTCATGTGCTAGCTTCGTATTGCAGAGGTTTTGGCCCTGGCTGCACCCCAGAAGACCCAGGTTTAGTTAGTTTGGCTACTGGATGAGCTTGCTGGGGAGGAAAGGCAGTGAGTGGCCAGTGCCAGCATGCTATGCCAGCAGAAGTAGTTGCCAGAGTCCTGCCATAAGAATTCTGAAAACCACATGGTGGAAGGCCTGGAAGTATAGCTCCCTATATATGAATAATGAATGCCTGAGCCTGCCAAGGAATGCTCATAACTCTAGGTATGCAGAAGGGTGTACCAACTGTGGCAAAGAATAACAGCCATTGCACTAAATTTTTTTCTGCCCAAAGGGAGGTGTTTAGAACATTCAAAAACTTTCCTAATGTGTGTTAAATAACACCCTCAATCAATGGCTATAACTTCTCTTTCCTGGTGTCCTAAGATGCCAGGGAATGAAACAGCTAGTAGGGGAGGTGGGGTTGATGGTTATAGAGGGATAGAAACATAAAATATTCTGCAGGTCATATTGTTGTCACAGCTATGCTGTCAATAAGTACTTTAGAAGGTATAGTAACTTATTTAGCTTTGATACTACTTACTCAAAGTAAGTATTTATAAAGCTGGAATACCTAATTTCAGTACTACTTATGCAAGTAAATGTAAAAAATATTCATATTTATGAAGCTGAAATAACAGATGAACCTGTGTATGCCCTGAGACTTTGCTAGTGTGTAATTGTGCTGCAAAAACCTGTGTGCTATTTTACTTGTATGTAATTTGGAAGCTTGTTATTTATAGGTTCATAGGTAGGTACTAGACTATCTGCCCAAAGGCATTTATAAGCCTAGCCAGAATGTGTTGGCTTTCGCTGTCCCCTTAGATTAGTTCCCTGTGCCTCTGTCCAGCAGAGCCACTGAAGTGATCCCCGGGATAAACTTTCTGTGCATGTATTTCAATGTATTCTCTCATTTGCATGTCGAAAGGTAATTTAAAGTGGACTTCCAAGATGGCCACACACTGATCAACAGCTTAACTTCAACTCTCCCAGTGTTAAAACAGAAACTGAGAAAAAGGAGTGCCATTGAAACTGCTTTGGGGGTAAAATTCAGTTACTAGCCAGTGAGCATGCAGCATACTATAAAAAGAAAACCAACCAGAAAAGATGAAGAAAAACACTATATGGAAATGATTCTGCAGCTGTTCAGTAAAAATCAGTTCAAGCTTCAGATCTGGTTCAAGAGATGACTTCCAGTAATTTAGAGGGAAAAAAAATAAGGCGAGTAAAATAAATGAAACATTGAAGGAATGTATTGACTCAGATAACAAAATACTGGAAAATAGAAGAAGCTTTAACTAGCTGTTCAAGTGATCCAATAAAACTGTAAAAATCAGAGTATGGAATGAAGAAAGGGCCTCTCAAGAAGAACAGTTTCAAAAAACAGTAGAGTTAGAAAACTGAGCGTACAGAGAAACCCTGAGATTTTTTGCTGTACCAGAGAAACTGGATTCATTTTTGACAGCACAAATAAGCAAGTACACTGGTGTTCCAGGATTTGTTAATTCAAAGGACACATTGAGTGTAAGCTCCAAACCTAGCCATAAGAAAGCAGCCAAGACCTATATTAGTAAAGGTGTAGTCATATAGCAGAAAGAGTTGATCCTGACAAAATTGTGACAGAAGGGAAATGTATTAAAAATTCGAGACAGCAGAGTGTTTTTCTAATGATTATTCACTGTTCAGAGGGCAGACGTCAAACAGATTTATCACAGCAATCAGGGACTGTTGAGGGTCAGGTGTGAGATTCAAGCTGCTGTATCCAGCTATCTTTAGAGTATTTTTTCCTGGAAGGTCAAAGACTTGTCCAATGTTCCAAATGGAAATATTTGAGACAGAAAAAAACATAGGAATTGTCTAGATGAATCTGGAGTACCTTGGACCTGAACCAGAATCTAGTGTTAGGAGATGGTGATTATCAGGAAGAAGGCCAGCATCACTGAAATATGTGAATAAATGTGAGATTATAAAGCTTCATCCACATTGGTGAAATACGGCTTTGCAAATAAAAGTGGCTGAGAAAAGTGTGGACTTCTATTGACTTTGTTAATCTTGTAGATGGACAGTAAAGCAAATACCCAACATAATGTCTGTAATGCTTAGAGGGACACTAAAGGGAGAATAAGAAGTAACACAATTATTGTTCTTATTAGTAATTGTAAAAACATATCATGATATAAACTGCAGGTTCTATTATAAAGCAGGTTTGTATATTGTGCAGTCAGTGATATTTTAAATGTGTGGGGGTAGTCTTTTCCAGTGACTGTTGTATGTATTAAAGATATTAAAATGAGCAAACAAGTACTTTTTAAGTTGTAAGAAATAGATTTTACAGTATAAACGAGAAGAAAGTGAACAGAAGCAAGTTTAAGTTAATATAATACTGTGGTCAGGGCTGCTGTGGTGGGGGGTGGGGTGTAAAAGTATACTGAGTATAGTATATGTGGAACAAAGAAAACATCCCTTGGTTTTACAAGGGTGAATGTGTAGATTAATTTCCTTAGATTAAGCTATGAACAAGTTTTTTTAAGCAAATAAACTTGAAAAGTAAGACAAAAAATAAGCCGTGGAAAATGCTAATTTGCTTGCATCTGCAATGATATTAGCTTTTTTTGCATTAGTAAATGCTCAGTGACAGACAATAACTGTAGCTGAAGGTAGTTAGTTAGGGGAATTCAATACATTCTGTTGTGAGTGAAATTTACAAAGATTCTTTAAGCATCTGCAAATTGTTAGCTGTTTTTATGTCATTGCTGACTTTTACATGGAGAAAAGCTGTTTGCAGTTGCAAGCAATTAATCAGAGTTCTGAGCATTCTTTGCTGAGGGAAATGCAACATTTAAAGGCACTCATTCAAGCAGTTCAGTGATAAAGTTTGAAATTGTGGAAGGTGAATAAGAGCAAGTAGCCTTCCCAGCAGCCTTAATGCTTTAATGCATTTAATAGAACAGTGCATAATTGAGTTTTATTTAAAGATAGCCATTGCACCTTTTTAGAGATAAAAAAAACTAATGCTTTCTGAAAGCAGTGATAAGAAAAGGACAGACAGCAATCAATGTAAGTGGGAACACAGGCTGTAACATGCACTTTAGCATGGGTAACCTTAGATTAGGTTATGTCTGTGGGTGCAGCTGCTGATTTGAGATAATTATCCCTATCTGGAGGATTACATTTCATTTGTTAAAAATGTACATAGTTTCTTGTGTTTGTTCTAAGTTTGTAGGTGATGGAGGTGTTCTGAAAATGCATTTAGTTTTTTGTCTGATGGTTTTCATTAAAAAAAGTCTTGAGAAATTTGACATAGGTTCAAATGGAGATGAGAAGAAACTGTATAAAAGATCACCCTGCCAAACATTAGTGTGTGCATGTAAGACAAAAGTTGAAAGTCCATCCTCCTCAACCCCTTTTCCCATTTTGCACATGTGGTTGGGGTGTCACTTCAGCAGTAACAGTCATCTCAAGCCAAGGTTTACACTGCCGGGTGACTAGTCCTTCAGCAATATTTCATTTGTACCACTTGCCACACACACTCATCTACAGCCAGTTTAGAGTATCCAATCCACCTCCTGCATGTCTTTGGAATATGGGAGGAAACCAGAACACCTGGAGAAAACCCATGTGACCAAAGGGAGGACTTGGAGACTCCACACAGAAGGCACCCCAGCCAAGAATCGAACCAGAGAACCTCTTGCTGTGAGTCACCAATGCTAACTGCTGCACCACCGGACACACTCAAAAAAACTGTAATGTATGATAAGTGGGAGCAATAGCTTTTTATCATAATGGATACTGTGCTCATAGTATCTCAGAATGTAAATGGTTTTACAGCTATAGACAAAAAGGAAGGAGTACTGAACTATATTAAGAAATGCTGAGTGCAAATAGCAATGCTGCAGGAGACACATTTGGAAAGAAATGAGCATATGCATTTGACAAAGAAAGTATTTCAGAAGACATTTGGCAGACTATCAGTGACAAAAGAAAAGGGGGTTAATAATACTAATTGCTAGAGGGCGTCCAATAGTGATAGAAGAAGAACAAAGACAGTAATGGTAGATTTGTGGTAGTAAGAAGCTATTGGTAAGGGGGGAGGATTATTTATATTCCACCAAAAACTGGCATCATGGAGCTTTACATTTTTTGGAGAAATAATCAGCTATAAGCAGAGAATATTACTTCTAGGTGGGGACTGGAACTTGATTTGCAACAGTGAGTGTGCATTGGGGGACCTAGAAGGGAAAATATAACAATGAGGATAGATTTATGAAGAAATCTTTGAAAATATTTGGTATGGAAGATGTGAATTCAGTAGTAGGAACTTGGACAGAATTTACATATTACTCCCCAAGATACAGTAAATGGACTAGACTGGACAGAAATTATATTAAACAGGAACATGTGCATTATTCAAAAGTTATTAGGGAAGACAGACATTTCTTCAGAAGGAATAGCTAGTGAGTGGGATAAAATAAAAATGTTTAAAAACAGGGAATAAATAAAAAGGAAATAAATATGGTTAAGAAGGTAATAGGAATTATTTAAACTGTCTGACAAAGGTTAAAGTATTTCAGAATTAGGGGAATCACACAGAACAAGAAGAGGAAATAGAGAATGCTAAACAGAAAATAAGGGAATATTTGGCTACTATGTATGAGTTTAGAAAGACTGTATTTGGGCAACTATTTTTTGATAACAGCTCCAGCGCCCAAAAAAAAAACTTTCAGCACAGTGATTTAGGCAAAAAAAAAAATAGGATATCACCAGAGATATTTCTGAAATTTTATGAAAATTGGTATAAAGCACTGGAATATGGAAACCAAGAAAGAGCACCAATGGTAATATTTATGGATGATTTAATTACGCCAAGATTAGAGGAACATGATGCTCAAAAACTAATAGTTAAGATAGGAGGGGAGGAGATGAGATAAAAATTGTAATGTATAATCAATATGCAGACAAATCTGCAAGAACAGATTGTATTCCAGTGAAAGTTTGGCATTTAGGAGGGAAGCAACTGCTAAAGATCTGGAAGATTTTGTTTAATAGTATTTTAAAAGGAAGGGAAGAACTAGCATCTAGAAAGAAAGCTGTGGTGACTGTGTTACCCAAAGAGGGTAAAGACCCATCAGACCTAGCCTCATATAGACCCATTTCAGTTGTAACCCATTGTTATAAGGTGTTTTTGTCTGTACTAGCTAAAAGAATAACAAATGTGTTGCCAAAATTGATATATATGGATCCATGTCATTTTGTGGAGGTGAGGCAAACATTTTATAACATTAATAGAACAGTGGTGATCCAGAGGGAAGCAGAGTGTAATAAAATACCACTGTTGTTGTTGGGGCTTGATGCAGAGAAAGCATCTAACAGAGTAAGCTAGGATTTTATAAGTAGGGCAATGGAAGCATTTGGATTCCCTAATTTAATAATAAGGTTAATTAGGAGGACATATGAAGTATCAGAATTAAAGTGGGAGGGTTTATCTCTGGTAAGTAGTGTTTGAACAGAGGAACCAGGTAAAGGTGTCCTCTTTCCCTTTGTATATTTATAACCATTGGCAAAGAAAATAAGGGACTCAGAAGTTCAAGGATACAATTGGTATGGTAATCAAGAAAAGTTATATTTATGTGTAGATAATATTACTTTGTACTTGGTAAATCCATAAAAGGATGCATCAGTGTTATGGAACATTTTGAGACAGTTTCGGGTCTTCTGAGGATATAAAATTAATGAAGATAAAACAAAGGCTACAGCTGTAAATTATGTGTTTTCATTAAGCAATATGTGTATATGTATGTGGTGTGTGTGGGGATACTATAAAATGAAGGACTTAGGAGTGTGGATTAAAATGATTCAGTTATAGCAGCTAAGGGTGGTTATGGGAAGAAATTAAACAAAGGATAATATGAAAACTGAGAAACTGGAAGCTCTTATTTATGGACTTGGATAGTAAGATACAACAGTGAAAATGCTTTTAGTCCCTTTAGTTTTATATATTGTTAAGGCATATTTTTATCAACCAGATGAGAAGTTGTAGACAATAATTAATAAAGAGTTGAAGCAATTTACCTAGGAGGGAAAGAGGACAAAAGTTTAGTGTGGGATAAGCTTATCTTCTCAATAGCATAAGGTGGTTTAAGATTACCTGATTTGAAGGGATATTTTAAAACTACACATTTAAGGCTTATGTAGATAACACAAGTAGAACATTATAATTAAAAGCGGAACATGATGATGATGAAGCTGGGGTGAGGGGGGTTCAAGGAACAAGAATAGAGTGGGGTTTTAGATGAAGATCCTTAAGGAGAATAATAACCACCATGCAGAATAGAAGTTATGTACTTACTATAACTTGATATCTCTGTTGTCCTTTTTCATTATGCATCACGAATAGGTCTTCGGATTTGTCCTCAGATCTGACTCGAACATTTCTTCCAGACATACAATCTGAGCCTCAAACTCCTCCATCTCCCATGATGCCTCACTCCTCTTCAAACCCCCAGATTGAGTTTGCTCCCCCTTCCTAAAGATGGTCATAATAACAGTACTAGAGACACAAAGAAAGTGACCAGCCAGAGCCCAAACTAGGAACTAGTGGGTTCCTTTATCTTCTAAATCGCTCTCAGCTCAGCAAGGTGGTATGTGATGCTTACTGAAATTGAAAAGCACAGATACCAAGTTATGGTAAGTACATAACTTCTAATCTGATGTCCATTTCATTATGCATCATGAATAGGTCAGAATCCCCAGCTACATAAACCCTGGGAGGACGTTAAGAAAGGATATGCCTGAGCACCACAGAACCAAAGGATGCTCTATTCCTGGAAATAATGTCCAAATTGTAGTGAGATATAAACGTATGAGCTGTGGACCAAGTAACTTGGTGCAAATTTCATTAATTGGGGTTCTTGCGGAGAAGGCTGATGAACTAGATATTGACGTTGTAGAGTAGGCCCTAACTGGATGGGGAAGTTGCTTGTATTTCTGCAGCTTATTCTCAGCAAGACAATCTGTAATCCATTTGGCTACGGTACCCTTGGATACAGCCTGACCTAACCTATTTGGGGAAAAGCCAATGAACAACTATTCAGATTTTCTATGAGGTCTAGTTCTGTGTAAGTAGAAATGCAACTGTTTGTGAACATCCAAGGAATATAGCATGTATTCACCTTTATTGGAGTAATTAGGGAAAAGTACAGGCAAGTGGATGGTCTCAATGTTTGCCTCTGAGGTGACCTTCAGTGTGAATGAAGGATTCATTTTAAGAGAGAGACACTGTCTTTGAAGAAAGTTATGTACAGTGGTTGAGAAGACACAGCTTGCAATTCTGGCACTCTTCTACCTAAGTAAGGGCCACTAGAAAGGCCATCTTCCACTGCAAAAGTTTTAGCTCACATGAGCTAGCAGGTTCAGAAGGTGTCTGGGTAAGTCCCTGAAGTACTAATGTAAGATCCCAAGGGGGAAAAGGGTCTTTAATCGGAGGCCTGAAATGAAAACCCCCTTTCATAAAAGCCCGACATAGCTTAGAAGTGGAAACAATAGATGGAAAGCCAACACCCTTACCTACATGGAAATTCATGATAGCCACAAGTTGCACCTTTATGGTGGAAAAACTAGCTCCATTCTAGAAAAGTGAGCTTAGGATCATAAGGATATCTGTGACTGAAGCCAAAAAGGGGTCAATGTTTCTCTATGAAGGCCAGATGGAAAACCTCTTCCATTTGCTAATATACTTTCTTGGTGGAGGACTTTTGAGAAGGAAGAATAATCTTGCAGAGCAGGGAAGCGAGCCTGGACTTCAGCAAAATCACTGGAAGTGGAGAAAGTAAGTAGTTAGTTTGAGGGATCAAAGATTGGGAATCTTGTCATTCAGATGGGAATCTTGTCATTCAGATGGATGGAAAATCAGATCCTATCTGGGATCCAAAATCCATTGAGGATATTTGCTGTGAGACCGCAGGAAGGGGAATCATACCTGATGAGGCCAGTAAAGGGCAATGAGGATTAGATTTGTCTTCAACCTGCTGGTTTTCTGTAGAAATTCGGGTATCAGGGGAATCGGAGGATAAGCATAGAGGAGACAGCGGGGCAGTCATGCACTACAGCATCCCATGTTGACTCCCACAAATGGGGGATCAGAGTGAAATATTGTCTGCACTTGTTTAGAGGAGAGGCAAAGAGGTCGCAGCAAGGCTGGCCCCAATGGCTGAATATTTGATTCGCTACTGACTGGTTCGGGGACCACTAGTGAAGACTTGAGAATGATCTGCTCAGTCTGTCCTCCAGAATGTTGGATTCTCCTAGGATGTGCTTTGCAATGAGAAGCAGTTTGAGGAGATTGCCCATTCCCAGACCCTCATGGTCTGTCTGCACAACAGGCAAGAATGGGTTCCCCCCTGCTTGTTGATGTACTAAACCAACAACATATTGTCAATCAGAATTGCAATTGTCCCCAGAGGAAGGCAGTCCTGAAAGGCTTTCAGTGTGAGATGAACCTCCCTCAACTCCAGTGCATTTATGTGCAAGTTGGTCTCTCTCCCTAAAAATGCCCCTCCACCCCAACAGGGAGGTGTCTGTGGTCACTGGGGCCAAAGTAGGTGGAAGAATGAGGGCTCTGCTGAGATGGAGGTCATCTGTAAGCATCCACTGTTGTAGATGATGCCTGAAAGTTGGAGTGAGTCTGACTGGGGCTGATAACAGATGGCACTGAATAGACCATTGTACCACCAGGGTCCACTGGAGAACTTGCATAAAAACCTTGTTAGGGGCACTAGAAGAATGGCAGCAGATATGGAACCTAGTGCCATTATTGCCAGCTGAGCTGGAGGATTTGGGTTGTCTAGTAGACATTGAACCTGCTGTCTCAATGATCTTAGTCTCTGGAGGGGTAGGGCTGCTATCTATGTGATTGTTTTCAATTGCGTCCCTGTGAATTCGATATTTTGTATGGCGGTCATCTTGGATTTCACCATGTTCACTGTGATTCCTAGGTGATGGAACAGGTACAGCATAACTTGAATCTCCTGGAGTAGTTGATGCCCTGTGGGTGCCATTAGGGGGCCAATCATCCAGGTAAGGGAACACCTGGAATCCTTGCAGATGGAGGTGAGCTGCAACTACTTCCATGTATTTGGCAAAAACCCGGGGGAAGTGGTGAGGCCAAAGGGCAGTGCTCTGAACTGGTAGTGATTGGCCTGAAGCACAGATATCTCCTGAAGCACCTGTTTAGTTTGATGTGATAATATGCATTCTGGAGATCTACAGAGCACATCCAGTCATCCTTGCACAGAAGCAGCAGAATGAACTGTACCATTATCATGTGGAACTTTGACTTCCTTACGAATAAATTCAGACTGCTCAGATCCAGTATGGATCAAAGGTCCCCATCTTCTTTGGCACCAAAAAGAAGCATGAGTAAGTTCTGCATCCTAGTTGTTCAGTTGGGACCCTCTGGATGACTCTTTTGTCTAGAAGTTTTTGAACTTCTAGAAGGGCACTCTCCCTCTGACTGGATGGCACGTTTGGGATATACTCCTCAGAACTGGGATGAGGAAGGGAAAAGGGAATATAGTAACCTCTGGAAATTATATTTAACACCCAAGTATCATTTGTTATGTTTGTCCAGGCTTCTGGGTGTAATGAAAGTCTGGCCTTGACTGCCTCTAGAGTACGACAGCTGGGCAGTGCTTCAGGAGCACTGAAAGGGCCTGTCAGAGAAAGGTTCCCTGAAGCCCTGGTTTTGTGGACCCCCTCTCCCTCTGGGGTGGCATCTACCCTCTCCCACTAGAAGAGGATTCATCTTGTGAATCACGAAAAGGCTGTTGGGATTTATGGAACCACATCTTCTTTCCACACCACTGTTTCCTGGAGAAGGTCCGTTGGGGAAGAAAACTTGATTTCTACAGCAGATAAGATCTTACCTTCCTGTTCACTGTAGGTAAGAGTCTCTTTAACTGATGGCCCAAACAAGGAGGAGCCATCAAAGGGGGTGATAATGAACAATGCCTTAAAGGGGTCCACAAACCCACACAGTCTCATCGATGCATGTCTCCTGAGGGCTATGCCTGAACCAGCCACTCATGAGATGCCTTCCGCAGTGTGGGAGATAGGAGTTAGTGATAGAGGCCATAGTGGTCAGCTAGGGGGGCCTTTTTGAGGTCTTCCTTCAACAGTGACTGCATCAGTTAGGTGGAGATTTCCATAACTAGGTCTCTCTGAAGGTGCATGAAGTGTGCCAGGTAATTCAGTGCTCCCAGTGAAAAGGTGGTTGAGGCATACATGCACTTCCCATGCCTGTCCAAAGCCCAAGACTCCTTGTTCAAGGGGGTGAACAGTAGAGCTCTGATTGGTGAGCTCCTTTTTGGTGGCTGCTGACAGCACAATGGCATCAGCTGGGACACCTTTACTTCAAAAGGGGTGATCCTTAGGGGGACTGAGATATTTGTCTGCACACTTAGGAATTGGCTTCATGGTGCCAGGCTTCTTCCAAGCCCGGTGGGTGATAAGATCAATGAGCTGGTCCATCGGGGGGGGGGGTCACCCAGGATGTACATGGTCCCATACTGAGTGCCTTCAGGAACAGTGACTCCTCCAAGAAAATGGGTTAGGAAGACAATCCACCCTTTTGTTCCAGAATTTCTAAGATACCCCCAAGGATATATCATTGGATGGAGAGCGGGGACCCTTCCCCTTCATCAAAATCAGTGTCCTCTGTCAATGACTCCAAAGGGGAGTCCAGGTGTTTCCTTTTGCACTGGCACGTCTGAGGAACCTCCTCCATGGGGTACTCAGGGAAGGACTTGGAAGACAGGGAGACCCCTTGCTGAGGGTAGGCTGGAGGTCCTCTGGGAGGGCTGACCATGGATCAGATGGATGGGAACAAAGACTTGATCCGCAGGGGATTAGGTAGGGACTGGAGGAAGAGGGACTGTGTCTCATGATGTAGAGAAAACCCTCTCTGCCACCTGGAATGCTGACAATGCTGGGAAAACTTGCCCCCCAACCCAGAGGCCGAAACGTCATTGAAGGCACCAGCCCCGAGCTGTCGAAGGCCAAGGCTCCCAGGGTAAGGGATGGCTCCGAAAAGGTCAGAGCTGACACCAGGGAAAAGAAAAAGAGATGGAAGGTGGGAAAAAACCCTGACGCCAGTGAAAACTCAAAGGGCGGGAAAAATACCTTAACAGCGAGGGAATATTAATGCTACAGGTACAATAAAATTAAAAAAATAACTACCAGGAGAAAAACTAAGAAAAAATTACAGAAACAATTACAGAAATAAGGAAAGTTTTACACTTATCTGACAAGAGGCTTGGAATCACGTCTGTGCTGAAAGGTAGCAAGCAAAATCTGAGGGTTTGAAGAGGAGTGAGGCATCATGGGAGTGGAAGGAGTTTGAGGCTCGGATTGTATGTCTGGAAGAAATGGCCAAATCATATCTGAGAGCAGATCCAAAGGCCCATTCTTGATGCATAATGAAATGGACAACATCAGAGTATTACATTTGTAAAGTTGCAGAAAGTATATTCAAAACAAAGCCAACAAGTGAATGGAGAAAGGAGACTTTGCCAGTATGGATGACTGCAAGTAGGGGTACTGAAAATAAGCAAGAGAGAGGGCTGGCGTTTACTGGAAAAAATGACAAAGGAACCAAGATATTGGGAACAAATAATTAGAGAGGGAAAGGTAATAGAGTGGGGTGAGGCCCAAAAGAAGTTTGGACTGAAGGTTAGAGACTGTCTTCCCAATCAGGGGCACTGATATCAGAGTATAGGCAAAGCAAAAGATACAGGAGTCCTAAGTGAAAGACCTGCTCTGGTAGATTTTTTTTTTAGTTGAATCTAGACAAAAGGTGCAATTAAAAGGGGATAATTTGAAGGGCATATAAAATATTCCATGATAACTATAAGAATCAATTAGAGAAGGTTAGAAAAGATTGGCAACAGAGGCTGGAAAATTTATTTGCAATGGAATAATGGGAGGACATATGTATGGCTGCCAAGTATGCAACAAAATCCAGAAGGTTTAGGATTTTTATTTATTTATTTTATTTTACATTTGTTGACCGGGATAGTCTGACTGGATACATGTCCATTTTCAGTGGAGGCCCGGGGAGAAAAGATCCAAGATAATAATTCACATTGAACATTTAGTAAATGCTAGTTTCACACAGATAACAGTCATAAGCAATACCAGCATTTAGCACATATAGTACTAACTTATTATAAAACACTTTACAAAACATAACATTATTTTCAAAGTTAAACATGCATAACATTACATTCAGTTTTAAGACACACTGAGCAGCAGTTATACAATTTACTCTTCCTGAAATGGAGTGGTAGAAAAAAGTTAGAAGTAGTTGAAGGTAAGGCACCTAAGAAATAGATAGGTCACTAGTCGGGCTTAGTGCAAGGACATAACTAATGAGTTTTGAAGTATTTCTTGAGTTTGTTATTGAATTGAGTTAGTGAGGGTTCTAGGGTCAAGTCAGCTGGGAGTCTTTTCCATAATTTTCCAACAGAGTTGGCAAAGAGAGAGTCCCCAGATGAGGAGTTGGATTTGTATGTTTGAACTAGGAGTCTAGTGGATGATCACAGTGGCTGGGTGCTGGTGTAGAGGCTGATGATATTTTTTAGTGCAGGTGTATTTTCTGGTTGGTAAAGGGCTTCGTGTGCCACTATTAGCTGGCTGAACTGTAGGCTTGGCAATTCAAGCCTTCCTAGGCGATTTAGGTTGTGACAGTGGTGTGTCCAATAAGCTGTGTCAGTAGCAAATCTGGCAGTGTGGTTATAGCAGGATGATAGTTTATTAAGATCTGTTTTGTTTAAGTTGGAGAATAGAGGTGAGGCGTAGAGAAGAGTTGATAGCAGATGGGAGCAGGCAATTGCAGTTCTAGCAAGTGGGGTAAGGAAAGGTTTGATTCTGTAAAGCGAGCCAAGTTTTTTATTAATGGTTTTGATAGTTTGATTGATATGCACATCAAACTTCGGGTTATCAACTATGACACCCACTAGTTTAGTTTGGGCTTCTGGGGAGATGATAGTGCCATTGTTAGCAGTTATGTTGAAGGATGGCAGAGGGGTCCTGCATGTGGGGGAGAAGAGGAGCAAGTTAGTTTTGTTGTGGTTTAGGATTAGATGTTGATTGGAGAGCCATTTTCACTGTATTGAAGGTATTTTGGGTTAATGTGACTAAAGTAGCTGGTGTCAGAACAAATCATTTTCAACAATTTTTAAACACTTTTCAACAATTTGTCAGAACAAATCAAGGTGAATGCAGGTAGCATCTGGGATGACTGAATGAAGGTCGTTGATAAAGATGGAGAAAAGAAGGGGTCCTAGTATCGAGCCCTGAGGGACACCTAATGTGATGGGTAGGCAAGATGATAGCTTGTCTTGCCATAGGACTGCCTGTTGCCTGCCCTGCAGGTAGGATTGAAACCATTGGAGTGCATGGTTGTTTAAGGAGAAGGCCTTCAAGGTATTTATAAGCATTTTGTGGTCAACCATGTCAAAAGCCTTGGATAGATCTAGAAAGAGTGCTGAGGATAGCTTGTTATTATTGCGGTTATGGTTAATGACGTTAAAGGAAGAGAGGAGGGCAGAAGTAGTACTGTGGTGTGGCTCAAAGCCATGCTGAAAGTTGGACAACAGCTTGTTCTGTGTGAGGTAGTGCATGAGCTGTATGTGTACACACTTCTCCATAATTTTAGCTAGAGGTGACAGAATAGCTGTGGGTCTAAAGTTTGACAGTTCAGTGGAACTGCCTCCTTTATGGAGAAGTATGACATGGGAGATTTTCCATATAGTGGGTACAGTAGCTTCAGATATAGCTCTGTTGATCAAGATTGAGATGGGGTATGCTATGGTGTCAGCAGCCTTTTGCAGATAGTCTGCTGGGAGGAGGTCGGCAGCCTGGGTGGTGGGTCTTAGTTTCTTAAGTAGGGCATGAATAAGTTGAGTAGGAACAGGTTGGAAGGTAAAATATGTTTGGGTTCTGGGTGAGGCTACATTAGAATTAGAGCCATTGGGAGAGAGTTGGCTGGCTAGAGACTGGATAGTCTCTGTGAAGAAGCTGTTGAAGTTATTAGCAATGTCTACTGGGGATTTTTGTTGGGAAGCTAAGGGGGGGGGTGGAGTGGCAGTTTGGCCTGGGTGGAGTAGTTTGTTTATTCTTGCCCAGAACTTTTGAGGTTTGTTTTGGTGTTTTTGCAGTAGATGTCAAAGTCATGGTCTCAAGCTAAATGCAAAAAAATGCGTAGTAATCCCCTTTGAAAAAAACAGAGTACCCGCAAACTACAACATAGGAGGTAATCCCTGAAATCTGAAGAAGAAATAAGGGATCTAGGGACCCAAGTAGATAGTCAGCTTTCCTTTGATAACCATGTTGCCAAAGTGGTTAGAAAATCCTTCTATGTGACCCATCTGATCACGAAAGAGTTCGTATCAAGATCTAAGAATGTAATGGTGCCCCCCTACTCTTCTCTCATCAGACCCATTATTGAGTACAATGCACCAATTGGAATGTATCTGGCTAGACATCTCCAACAGCTGGAGAGACCACAGAGGTACCTAACCAAGAGGATTACTGGCCTCAAACAGTTGCCCTATGCAGCACGATTGAAAAAGCTAAGACTGTTCTTTATTGCATACCGCTTTCTCAGAGGCGATCTCTGTCAAACGTACAGAGCCATGTCCAACCCAGAATTGTTGAATATGCTCCATCTTGGTAAAACCAAATCTACTCGAGCTACATGCTCTAGGGATATAAACCTCAACACAACAATGAATAGAACATGCTGGATGGATAGATTCCCTTCACAGAGACTTCCCTTACTATGGAACAGGGTCCCGATCTACATAAGACAGAGCCCCTCACTATCACTCTTCAAGAGGAACCTTGATGATTGGATGGGTAACAGAAAGTTCACACCAGGGATCACACCAACAGCACTACTAGATAGGGGCCAAGGGTACTAGCTGCTAGTACAAGGGTCTAGGGAACTACTAAAGGGGCGGTGAATACCGCATAATGTGGCTGGGCTAATATATGCCTTCGGGCAGATAGCCCAGTACCAACCTATGTTAATAGTGGTTCTTTTTGTCTAAGGTTATGAATTTTTTGGTGTCATTCCTTAGCTGTCTAAATCTTAGTTGATCAAGTGGGGCTTTTGTTTTTCGGTAGGTGGCCCATGCTTTGTTTCTGAGTGAAATTTTGGTTTTGTTATCTTTAGAAAGCCATGGTGCAATATTAACTTTGGTTCTAATAGAGCAGCTGGGAGCATGGGAGTTAAGAATAACATGGAATTTGGTGTTAAAGTATGCTACTACTTCATCTAGGGGGAGACTTTTTAGTAATAACCAGTTACATGCCTTAAGTTCATTTTGAAACTTGATGAGAATAAAATTCTTGTTGTTTCTTAATGTTCTATAGGTGGGTTGGTAGGAGCAGTCTACTTTGAGCTTGATTACATAGGTGAGACAGTGGTCACTTAGATCATCAGGCAAAGTGCCTGATTTATAAGATTGAAGATGGTTATTGACGAGTATCCAGTCTAGGGTACTTTCCTTGTTATTGAGATTTCCTATCCTGGTGGGGGAGGTTATGATTTGAGTAAATCCATAGAAGTTTATGTGGGTTGTGGGGGTTTTACAAGAGCAAGTGTTCCAGTCAATGTTGAAATCCCCAAGAACAATTGTTTCTTGGGGGTAGTTATTGGATAACCAATATAAAAAGTCTTCTAAGGTTTCTGTGTTCCTCCCTGGGGGAATGTAGACACAGACAGTTTTTGCTTGGAAGTGTTTCCATAGGTATTTTTGTGTCCCAAACAGACTTCAAAGAAATTTTCCACAGATAGATAGCAAATGTTGGAGGTGTGGCAGGGAAGAAAGAGGTAACTGGGAACTTGTTTTTTGGAGTATAATGAGTTGGCAGATTTAAAAAATTCCCTACAGAGTACATGGTCAGAATTATATGGTGAACAAATGGCTGTAACTAAGGAAATTATTCTTTTGAGCTGGTACACAAGATCTGAATTGTCTAGACAATAGTAAAGCTTAATTATTTTGGCTGCCAACTGGAATAAATAAATAAATAAATAAAATTGCTTAATTCTGTTGGGTGCTAAAAAAGCAATTACTAGAAAATGGAAATCAAAATCTAAACTAAATGTATTAGAAATGTTGAATATTGTAAAAGATAAAAAAATGGAAGAGGGACCTTTAGAAAAGGGAAGGGGCAACTTACATTGAGATAATAGTATTTGTGGGATAAATACAACCAGACTAATGTTCAGGACATTTTTAAGGTTTAAGTTTTAAGGAAAGGCAAGAACTGTGTGATTTATGTAATGTTGGACTGAAAGACAGTTGTTCAAAAGAAAGAGAAGTTGTAATACATAATTGGCTGGATTCAATAAGAGTTGCTGTCAGAGTAAGCATCTTACTCTGATGTAAGCCTGCTGTGATTCCAAAAGACTTGCTGTCTGTGTAAGTCACTCACTTCAGTGTAAGGGGGGAGTCAGATTCGAAAAGACCTGCTTTCAGTTTAAGTGACTTTACGTCACTTACACGGAGAGCAAGTCTTTGGAATCAGGCTCAATGTGTATAAATGGAAAAAAATGATAATATGGTTTGTTTAATTTTCTATTAATGTATGTGTGCCTATGTCTTAAGTGATATTTAATAAAGGTGTTAAAAAGAAGCTAATTTAAGGTGAATATGTTGGTATGCAGGTGCGTGATGTATCCCACAGCTCTCCAGCATATATTTAAAGCATGTTCATAGGTTGAGTACTCTTTCAGTTAGTGCCAGCTGTACAAAGCAAACCTGCTGAAAGCCACTTTCATTGCCAATGAAATTTGCTTGTTACCATGCCCTATGCATAGGTTCAGGAGGTGTTGGGTGTGTTCCTCACAGTAGGAGTGGGGGTGCAATGGGGCTTGTCCTCTGCAAAAAAAAAGTACACTTGTGTAGGTAAACTTACCATAACAGTTGATGTTCTAATTTATCATTGCTGCTGTAGACTAAGCTATATGGGTTTACCCCTCCTGCATTAGACAGCTTCTCAAAGCTTTTGGTGCCGTCCCTGCACTCCACTTGCCAGCAGTGCACAGAGCACTCCATATAAAAAGTATGTGGAGCTCTAAAATCTTCAGAACATTTTTTACTAAATGGAGACATGAGCCCTGAGTACATGTGCCAAGATAATTATAACAAAAACTATATACAGATGAGTGAAAATAGTCACACCCTGGCAATTTACCTGAGCAGCATCATGTTGAGGGGGCTGGAGGGAGGGAGGGATGGCTACTGCAACAGTAATTCATTCAAACAGCAAGTGTTATGGTAAGTTTACGTACACAGCAGTACTATATTCATATATGATTGCAGTAGTCTAAGCTCTGTGGTAGATTAAAACCTAGCAGGAGTAAATAAAAACAAGGGGAGGCCAAATACCTAAGACTGCTGGAGCCCCTGGAGTATGGTCTAGTCCAAGTCTGGTATGGATCAGTAAAAAGAAACCATTTTGAAATGCTTTGAGAACAAATGCACATTGATCCAAGCTGCTGCCTGTAGAATGCTTCTAGAGCCCATTCCTTTCCAAAAAGCCATAAGAGAAGCTAATGCCCTTTTTGAATGAGTTGTAACCCTGCCTGGAAATGGCTTATTGTGGTGAGCATAACAAAAAGCAGTAGTAGTAAACAACAAACTGTAAATAGTTAAGTTTGACACCATTTGTCCTTTCCTCTTACATACATAGGAGACAAGTAGCAAGTCAGTTTTCGTAAAAAGTTGAATTATGTGTAGGTAGTATCTAGGCTGCCTTTGTACATCCAGAGAAATTATTATTTTCACTTCATTCCTTGGTTCTGGAAGGAAGATTGGGAGATGGATAGTCTGGCTTCAAGCAAACTGAGATGACTGTAGGCAAAAATGTAGGACTTATTTTCAAAGAAACCCCTATCCTTGATCCTTGTGAAAAATAGTATAGGATTGATTCACTGTATGTGCTTGTGAGTCAGATACTCACTTAACAGATGTCAGAGCAGTAAGCAACACCGTCTTCCACATTAGGAACCACAGATCAGATTCATGCGCTGGTTCAAGTGGAAATAGAATGAGATTCTCAAGCATCAGCTTGAGATTACATTTAGGAGCCACCTTTATCGTGGTAGGCAGATATGTAAAACCCCTTTCAAAGGGTTAAGTTGAACTTTGTTAGAAAGGGAGTTCTAAAGATAGACAAGCAAAAATGACTGTCAGATGTACCTTAACAGATGAGTACCATAAATCAATGGAGAGCAATTCACACAAATTAGGAAACAGAGACATACGGGTCAGACACAGATCCTGGTTCTTTGAATGGCAACGACTAGAACATCTTTTCCACTTACCCATATATGATTTTCTAATAGCAGTTTTTTAGGCTTTCCTCAGAACCTGCTGTACAGCCTCAGAAAACAGGTGCCTAAAAGGTATCAAAATTGTATCATCCGGGCAGTTAATTGAAGAGTTTGGAGAGTGAGATGTATCAAACTCCCCCTGTTGTGTGTAAATCTGGTCTGTGGGGAAGCTTGAGTCAACTCCCATGGTAGATTGAAAAGAAGATAGAACCACTCTTACCTTGACCAAAAGGGAGTCACCAACAAAATTTTTGGGCAGTCCATCTGGATTTTTATTAGAACCTTAATAATGAGTGGAAAGTGTTAAAAAGAGTACAGGAGCATTCTCATCCATGGAAATAATAAAAAAAAAAGCATCTGTTTTCCAAGCTCACCTGCAAGGAGTCCTGGAAAAGAATTGCTCTAATTGTCTGTTTTGAAGGGAGGCAAACAGACATATTTGAGGTGTTTCCCCAAGGTA
This sequence comes from Protopterus annectens, assembly GCF_019279795.1. NCBI lineage: Eukaryota > Metazoa > Chordata > Ceratodontiformes > Protopteridae > Protopterus > Protopterus annectens. The sequence continues at coordinate 1,567,656,168 of NC_056739.1, forward strand.
GACCAGATCTTGGAAGACCCCTGGATGAAGTTCCATGCATGGGGATCTACCCTGCTCATGCTGAGCTTGTCTGCAATAAGAATTTGCACTGATGGAAAATATGTAGCCTGATGAGTGAGGTGGAGTTGAATAGCTGTCTCCCAGACCATCATAGCAAAGGGAGTATGATCTGGTGCTTCCGTGTTTATGTACCATATCACTGTGATATTGTGCATACTAGCAGAGGTCCTAGGGACCAGAGATAATTCAAGGCTTTCAAAGCATTGATAACAGCCAGCATCTCCCTATTTATCTGTTTCTGTCTGCCTACAGGATCCCACAGAGCTTAAACCTTTTCCCCTTTTGATACTGCCCCCATGCCAGATCTATGCCATGGTATCTATGGTTACTAACTATACGGGGGGGGGGGGTCAGAAGGGAGAATATCCATCATTCAGTTTCCCTCTCTCTGAATCCCAAAAATGGAATTTGATACATCAGGGAGTGTAAGTGTTGAGTCCAGACTGATGTGAGGTACCATGGTATTTTCCTCTTGTGTAGGCTGGCAAAGGGAAGCATGAGTTATGTAACAGAATCCTGAGAAAATTCCTTTGCTAAGGTTTTTTTTTTTTTTTTTTTTTTTTTTTTTTTTATATATACTGAAGAAATTCAGTAAATACTGTAGGAACAGTTCAGCTTTGTTTAAGAGGAGAAAAGATCGAGTCTAACAAACATCCCAGGAAAATCATTCTGTAAGACAGATGAGAGAAGACTTATGCAAATTGATTTAAAATCCTAGACTGAGCAGAAATCCCTGCACAGTTGTAAAAGACTCTTGACAGCTGTGGAAAGAGTCTGCAAAGATAAGGCAATCTTCCCAATTATGGAAAATGTGTATGCCCTGGAGTCTGCTATGCGCTATGACTGGAGCTAGGCATTTTGTGAATACCCTTGGTACAGCAGAGAGCCCAAAGGATAAAAAAGAGAATTGATAAGTAACACCTGAACTGGTTCACAATAGAAATGTGGTGACTTGGGATCAACAGCACCAGGTTTTAAAGTGGTAACATCTTGAACCTTGGAATCTTGATACAGAGATTTAGAGCCAAAAGATCGAGCATAGCCTCTAGGATCGTTCTGGTTTGAAAACTTGAAAAATCCTTGAAGAGTAACCTTTGTCTAAAAGATTGAGGGGCACTTGTTCTGTTACATCCTGAGACCATATGTTTTGTAAAATGAGAGGAAATAGAGCAATCTGTTTCTCTGAGCAGGTAGGAATTTCCTGGAAAAGAGTAAGGGATTCCCATTGCCAAGAGTACTCTGACTAGATTATGCTCAGAACCCACCTGTCGAAAATTATCTGATACTAAAAGAGAAGTTGAAGTCTGAGGGACATGGAAAGGTTGCCAGGATAAGAAAGGGAGTCTGAACTGGCGAACAGACATGTAGACTAAAAAGACTGTCCTTGATTTTTTGTTTAGGCTTTTCCCTTCTATTTGTACCTTCTTTTCCATTGTTTCCCCTCTTGATTACAGGTCCCTTGCTATTTAAACTGCTTGTTGAGGAAGGATGGTGAAGAGGGTCAAACTGCTATTTGGTTTAGAAAAGGAAGGGTGAAAAAGCTGTGTCACTCCTTGAATCAGTTTTCCACTTTCATCACACTTCTTATGCACTTCAGCAGCAGAAGGCCCCAAAAAAAGAAATTATGTTCTTACCATAACGCTCCATCTATGTTGTTGATCTTCATTACTGATGGGTGTCAGTTCTGTCCTCGGAACTGAGTCGGCCTTATAACAAGCTTATGCCAGCCAAAACACTCTTGATCTAAGCTTTACCTATAGTGCTCCTCTCCCTGTTACCTCAGATTGAGTTTGCCCATGATAAGGAAAGCAGAGGCTTTTTCTGAGCAAGTTCCCTAATACGGGATTTGGACCAAATCCGAACCTCCAAGAACCCCTTGGAGAGGGAAGGAGTGTGGCACATAATGAATGAATGAATGAAGATCAACAACACAGATGGAACATTATGCTAAGAACATTACTTCTTTTTCTGATGTTGTTAATCTTCATTCATTCCTTACTGATGGTACAGAGTCCCTACCTACTTTATGTCCTGGGAGGCCCTATGGAAGGATGTCCCTGAGTACCATTGAACCAAAGGATGCTCTCCCCCTGGAGACCAAATCCAATTTGTAATGAGTGATAAAGGTATGAGGGGTAGCCCATGTAGCAGCTGCACAGATGTCATCCATGGACGCCCTAGCATGAAAAGCAACAGATGTTGCCACTGATCTTGTTGAGTGTTCTTTGACCTTATTCGGTGGAGGAATTTTTACTATGTTGGTAAGAAAAACATATACAATTTCTCAACCACTTGGATACTTTAGTTAGAAGTTACTTTAGAAACAGTTTCCCAAGTTTGGTCCAGAGTAGGAAACAACTGGTCAGATTTCCATAATGATTTAGCTCTAAGTAAAATCATAATTGTCTATATACATCCAGTAAATGAAGGCAGTATTCTTCTTTATTTGAGAAGTTAGGAAAAAAGACTGGTAAGTCAGTTGTCTGATTTATAGTCAATTCCGAAATAACTTTGGGTAGGAAGAAAGGGTTAGTCCGGAGTGAGGCTCTATCCTTATGAAAGACCATGTAGGGGCGTTTAATGCTCAAGGCTTGAAGTTCGGATATGCATCTTGCTGAGGTGATGGCAACCAAAAATAGAGATTTCCAGGATAAGAATTTTATATCACAAGTGACAGCAGGTTCCAAAGGTGATCACATCAAGAATTGCAGAACTAGTGTCAAATTCCAAGGTTCGATTTGGTTCTTTGAAGGGTGGTCTGATGTGCAAGACCCCTTTCAAAAAGGTTTTACAGAGATTATGGGAAATTAAGGATGAGTCCTGGAATCCATTATGGAAATTAGAGACAGCAGCCAGATGTACTCGAATAGTGGAGCCTGCAGCTTTTGAATGAAGAAGGCTAGACAAATAATCTAAAACCACAGTAACTAGAGCCGAGCAGGGGTCTAGTTCTTTTTGTTGAGACCAAATAAGGAATATATTCAATTTGTTAAGATACATTTTTCTGGTGAATGGTTTGTGTGAAGCCAGAAGAATGTTATGTACAAGGGAGGAAAGGTTATTCTGCCTGGCAATTACTGGAAGTGGAGAAACCAAGCTGTCAGACTGAGACTGGATATGTTTGGATGTGTCAAACCCTGTGGGTACGACAGTAACTCCGGAGTTAGATTCAGAATCCATAGTTTGTGTACTAGATTAGGCCAAAGGAAGGGAAATCAAACTTGTCGGGTCCAGTAGGGTACAATGAGGACTACTCTGCTTCTCAACTGAAGGGCCTTCTTTAGAAATTGTGGGATCAGGGGGAGGGGAGGGAAAGCATAGTGAATTCCCGTGGGCCATTCATATATTAGAGTGTCACTCGGGGACTTCCCCTGTGGGAGCATTAGGGCAAAGTAGCTGCTGCATTTGTGATTTGCTGGAGAGGTGAATAGGTCGCAGCAAGGCTTGTTCCAGCGGTTGAAGATCTTCACCGCTATGGTTGAATTGAGGGACCACTCATGAGGCAGGAGGATGCATCTGCTCAATTTGTCTGCAATCACATTGGAATCCCCGGGAATGTGCGTTGCTATCAGGAAGTGGTTAGAAGCTGTTGCCCATTGCCAAATTCTCATGGCCTCTCAACACAACGGGTAGGACCTGGTTCCCCCTTGTTTGTTGATATACCAGACAACCAACATGTTGTCAGATTGGATAGCCATTGTCCCTGATGGGAGGGGAGATTGAAAGGCTTGCAACACTAGAAGCACCTCCATTAGTTCTAGAACATTAATATGCAGATTGGCCTCCAGAGGGGACCAAGTGTCTTGGACTGTCTTTCCTTGGAAGTGCTCGCCCACCCACCCTATCAGGGAAGCATCCATGGTCACTATGGCCTTGTGCTGAAAGGGGGAAAAAGGATGACTCCATAGGACTTTTTCTGGCTTCATCCACCAAACTAAATCTTGTTTGCATCGGTTTGTTATGCGGAGCTGAAAAGACGTTGGTTGATTTGAAGGAGACCACTGCGTTAGAAGGAGCCACTGGAGAAGTCTTATGTGTAGCTTTGCCATAGGAACTATTATAATTGATGTTGCCATTGATCCTAAAAGTTGCATCACAGCCCGAGCTGGAACTTTGTCTTGAGAGAGTATCACTCGGAGTTGAGATCTTAATCATTCCAATCTGTGAGATGGAAGGGAGGCTAGGCAAGACTGAGTGTTGAAAGCTGCTCCTATGAATTCCAGGGTTTGAGATTTCTCTTTGTTTATTGGGAGTCCCAGACGTTTTGCTAGTTTTTGAGTGTAATGTAAGACTGTAACCAGTAGATGCTTGGTGGGGGCAGTAAGGAGACAATAGTTTAGATACTGAAACACTTGGAATCCTTGTAGTCTCAAGTGAGCTGTTACCACTGCCATGCATTTGGTGAACACTCTGGAGGCTGTAGAGAGTCCAAAGGGCAGTTCTCAGAATTTGTAATGATTGGCTCCCAGCCAGAAGCGAAGGAATCTTCTGCAGCGTTTGCCTATTTTTATGTGGTAATACACACCCTGAAGATCTGTTGAGCACATCCAATCATCTTTCTCCAGGACGGGTAGGATAGACTGAACCGTGACCAACTGGAATTTTGTTTGGTTGACAAATTTGTTTAAAATGCTGAGATCCAAGATTGATCTCCGGTTCCCTGTCTTTTTTGACACTAAAAAGAACCTTGAGTAAAATCCAGATCCTATTTGGTCTGGTGGGACTGCTTGAATGACTCCCTTTTGAAGCAGCGTTTGTATTTCTTGAGCTGCTGCTTCTGTTTGATTAGGTGGAATGTTGGGAATGTGCCTTAATGGCTTTGGGTAAATATTGAAGGGTATGTTGTAACCTCTGGCGATTATGTTCTGCACCCAAAAAACTGTGGTTATTTGCCAGGCTGGGTGGTGCTGAGAGAAACATCCATTCAACTGCTTCCAGAGGAAAGCAATCAAGATGTTCTTCGGGAGTGCTAGTAGGGCTGTCCAGAGAAAGAATCTTTGGATCCCCTGGTTATGCGGACCCCCTCTGCCCCTGTAGGGGCATCTTCCGGATGAGTATCCCCCTCTGCCCCAGGGGGTAAGCTCGCCATGTGTGTCACAGAAAGGATGCTGGGATTTTTTGTGCCACATCTTTCCATTCCTCTGATTCCTGGAGAAGGATCGCTGGGGGGTGGAAAAACATATGCCCATGGCAGACAGGGTCTAGTCATCCATTTCACACCTGGTTAATGTGTCTTTTACTTTTGGGCCAAAGAGGGAAGATGCTTCAACTGGCGCATTGAGAAAAGAAGACTTAAAGGAGTCCACAAAATCACAAAGGTGCATCCAGGAGTGACATCTCATGACAATGCCTGAACCTGCTGCTCTGGCCGCCCCTTCGGTAGAGTGAGATATCAATCTCATGGATGAGTTAGAAATGGATTCAGGGGTTGCAAGCTGCAAGGCAACTTTGTCACGTACCTCATCAGAGACTGCTCCTGGTAAGGTGTCCAAGAATTCTGAAACTAAGTCTCTCTGGAGCCTGGTAAAGTGTGCCAAATAATTCAAAGACCGAATGGCAAAGTTCGATAAGGCAAACACTCACTTCCCTAATCTGTCCATCACCGGAGACTCCCTGTTTGGGGGATGGACAGTATGGCTCTCCTCTGTGAGCTCCTTTTTAGTGGCTGCCGCCACCACCATAGTGTCTACTGGTAGGCTTTTGGACCAGTGAGGACTTTCATCTGGTGGGGATAAAATTTTGTCTAATCGCCATGGGATTGGTTCAGTGGTATCAGGACTCTTCCATGCACACTGCATGATGAGCTAGACTAGTTCATCTGCAGACAGGGTCACCCCGGAAGTAGGGGGTCAAGCACGAAAAGCCTGCAAGAATACAGATTCCGCAGAGGAGGGGGTGGTGGGCTTTCAGCCTCCCCGCTGTTTTAAAATTTTTTGTATGTCTCCGAAGGAGACATCCTCAGGGGGGCGACCATGTGGGACCCCTTTCCTTCATCGTAGTCTGTATCTTCAGTGAGGGACTCTTCGGAGGAGTCCACGTGCTTCCTTTTGCATGATCTCTTACGTGGTACCTCTTCAGCAGGGGCTTCTGAAGAGGACTCCGAAGAGAGCATGTTCTGTGGTAGGGTATCTTGAGGCTCTTGTACTGAATGTCCTGATGTGGTGGACTGTGTCAGCTGCGATTCATAGGGAGGATATATATGGTACTCCAATGCCAATGGTTTGCTTATAGAGGCAAGGGCCCTGTCCATCATTTGGAAAGCTGGCCCACATGTAGAGCGATGGGAACCCAGAACCGAGAAGGACAACCTCGCAACTGGGGGTCACACCCCGTGCCAACAAACTCACTCCCAAGGACGGAGCCCCAAGAGGACTTGATGCTGCCAAGACTCCCGGAACTATAGTAGACGGCACTGTAGAAAAAATCGGCACTGTACTAGGGGTCATGGTGCTGGCAGCCCAGTCATGATCCTGAGGATGGCTCAGCTCCAGATGTGCTGATGGCCAAAGGGTCTGCTCTGGAACCACGGTGAGGTCCACCAGTGGAACCAAAATGGGTGTTGGTGTCAGGTGTTTCGATACCTGCAAGGAGGTCAAAGGAGGAGAATATGCAGGAGTCCATGGAGAAAAACTCCCAGCTCTGGTTGGGAGGGGAGTTTTGGAAGGTGTTGAAATCTCTCTGGCCATTAATAGCTGATCCACAAGTCACACCACATCCAATTCCGAGAGGCTCCTGGAGGCGTAGGTTGATATCTCTGATGGAGAATCGGGCCATTCCAAGAAAGGGCCATATTGTTGCCCAAAGAATGGATCTGCCGTAAGGGAGTATAGGGTCCGAGGAACAGTTTCTCCTATTGGCACCGTGGTCTCAGGACCAGTAAGATGTATAGGGAGGGAGGAAGTTATCGTTGTTGGGTGTACTATTGTTGGTGCTGAATAGGATGGGACTGCAACTGTAGATAAAGACATGGTCGGTACAGTGGACATTATCGGTACTGTGGTTGGTGCCGGAGACAGTGTCACTAAAGCCAGTACCGAAGTGGATTCATAGGTTCATAGACAATGATGATGTCATAGGTTCATAGATTAGTACTAGGCTAACTACCCTTGTGAGCCATTGTAAGCCTAGCCAGTTATCCCTTGTGAGATTCAAACCCTGTACCTTGTGTTTGTAAGACAAACATCTTAAACATTAGGCCACCCTCCCAACCTATTCAAATGCTGTGTTGCCACCATGCATTTCACTGGCAAGTCTAGCGAGGCCTTGGAACTGAGAACAGCACCATGGAGAGTGGTTGAGGCCCCGCTGCCGAAGTTGGTGGTGCCAATTTAGGGATTTTTGGTTTTGGTTTGGAAGACTTTTTATCACTTATATGAGGTGAAGAAGGAACTGAGTGATGTCTTCGTTTGTGTTCTTTCTTTGAAGGGGTTGAGCCCTTTAACTCAGAAATAGCCTCTGAAAAAAAAGTTTTTAAAAGGCCTTTTAGTATCAGCTTATTTTTCCTGTCAGTTAGTGTACGAGAACTGAACCCTTTGCAAATTTCGCATGGTGGTTGGGTAGAGAGGTGCGGAACACCCAGGCAGTAGACACATGATAGATGAGTGTCCGAATTAGTCATTTTGTGATCACATTGGTTGCATTGTTTGAAACTTGTTGTTCCTTTTTTTTCAGACATGGCAGGATCAACTTAAAGCAAATATTTATTTACTATAAACCAGTAAAACACAAAGTACAAACTCTATACCTTTATATCGAAAAATAAGAAAAAAATAGAGGGGAATAAAAGTTTAGCAACTAATGAGAGAAGGAAAATGCAGAACTAATGAAGAGAAAAACTGTGGAAAAAGTGTTAAGAATGATAAGTTTGTAGTACTTAGCTGAGAGCTGGCTTGACACTTCTTGATATCTGCATGGCAAATGTGATCTCGGGTAACAGGGAGAGGGGCACTATGGGTAAAGCTTAGCTCGAGAGTTTTTTTGGCGGGCATGAGCTTGTTATAAGGCCGACTCACTTCCAAGGACGGAACCGACACCCATCCGTAAGGAATGAATGAAGTTAACAACATCAGATGGGAATTTTTATATAAGGGAGAATTTGGAATTTCAGATTTGACATGATCAGGGAGATTTTGAAAGCAAAGCCATGCAAGATTCCTTAAAAGTGATCCAGAAGCAGCTGTTCTGGAGGCAGAATCAGTGGCATCATAAGCACACTTTAAAGTATGTGTAGTCAATAACATGAGAAACAATTGTCACAACTACATTTAAAGAACTATTTACCTCAGAAGATAAAATATTAATAACTTTGGCATATTCTCAAAAGACACAAGCAGATACTTTAACGTGTGGGTTTCAACATTTAAAATTCTGAAAGTTAAAGTACTCAAAGAAAATATTTCCTTCCTTAACTTATTCATTGCTTTCCCCTCTTTATCAGAAAGAATGGAGTTAGAAGCAGTAACCTGTTCCTCAGCAGATTTTGAAAGAGAAACGACTGTTGTGTCTGCCCTAGGATTAGAAAGCAGGTGCTTGTGTGACTGGGTTACCTTAAATAACCTATCACAACTCTTGGAAGTCAAACGATGTGCATGAGGTATATGGGCTGTAGAAAAACATTTTCTAAGACAGGCAAAACAGGAGGAGTAGGTGTATGATTAAGCTGCTGTAATTGTATGAAATCATAATACATTTTGTAAGTAAGAGGGAAAACCTTACTCAGATAAAATCTGTGTAAAAGAAATTTCTTCATTAGGGATGTCAGGCACTGTGTTTTCTTCAGAATCTGAAAGCTCTGACTGAGAAGAATCTTCTGAGATATACCATTCCTCCTGCCAAGACTGTTCACTCCATCTGTTATGGTCCCTCTTCCAAAATTAAAAATAAAAACTGCCTAAAATTATCACATTCAGTTTAATGTCTGTAAAGGGCATTATTTGGATTTGCTCTCAAAAATATCATAACTGACTGAGAAGAATCCTCTGAGATATATCCCTCGTCCTGCCAAAACTATTCATTTGACTGGAAATTCCTGTCAGAAAGGGAAGGAGACATTTTTCTTTTCTTACCTATGGCTTGATCTGGGCTGGAGAAGAAATTATTTCTTTAGCAACGCCCAGTAAATCAACCCTGTCCATAGATGTACATTGTTGAATGTTTTTCACACCAGGCACAGCATCTCCCAGTAAAGCTTGTCCCTTAGGTATACTTGTCCCAGCTTTCACAATCCACTCCTGGCCTAGTGAAGATCTTTCTCCATTCTCTTTCCCACCAGGGACAAAAGTAGTTCTCCCTGGCCTGCCCTGAGCTTCTGTACAGTCGCAGAGGATGTGACTATCCCTTAGTCTTTGATAACTGCAACTGCTACACTAAGGGGACTGGGAGAAGATGATAGATGGTCTGTGGAACAACAAACAGATACAGCAGTCACCTATTAGCAGCTAAGGCAAAGAAGGAGACAGAAAAAGCCTAGAAGACTCCTTTGAAAGTTTCTTCAGTGTGTGCGATGGGGAAGGTAATACTGTAGAGACCAACAGCTGCTCTGTAGGTAAGCCAAGAATGAGGACTGGAAAGCAGGTAACAAATGTAGGAAGAACTGGTAAAGATAAGAGACTGAGAACTAGTGGATCATAGGTAGCTATACTACTACATGTCCCACATGAGCACAGTGCCCTTTCCTCAACACACCACAAAAAACAAACAAGGTTTTTAGCTATAAAACAAACGTATTCATGACAAAATGTTCACAGAATCATTTGCAAAACACTTCTATGCAGATAAATAGCCATTTAGTATCTCTTGGTTTCCAAGCACTGATACAAAGTTCTTGTCAAGAAATACAAGTTTTTCTACAGAAAATTAAATATTTGAAGGGAAGACTTCCCCAGTGGGGACTTATCTGCCCAACTTGAAAAATACAACTGACTGACAGGAACAACGAGCGCTAAACCTGCATTTATGTGAAGTACCATGTGTGCTCCTGGCAGGTGGAGTGCAGGGAAGGCAACCAAAGCTTTGAGAAGCTGGCCGATGCAGGAGGGGTAAACCACTACAGCTTAGGTAAATTCACTATTGATTCATTTATGAACACCTTCCTTTACTATTTGTGTTATGTGGTGCTATAGTGCAAGTTACCATTCACACAGCACAGTTCAGCAGAGAATAATAATCTCCTTTATTACAAAAAAAAAAAGGCAGGAACGTTAGGAAATCAAATCCCTGTCTCCTCGAACAGCAGAATCATATGCTCTTTATACTAAAAACACTTCCCTACATCAACACCCCCCACACCCAAACCAACTCCACCCCTCCCTCCCTTCTTCCTTTCTACAGTACCCACCTCCAACATAAAAAAAACTACTGACAAAGCTTAAATCTACAAGACTAGCAGCTGACAACCTGCCCACAGAATACCTAAAAATAGCGGCTGATGTTTTAGCTTATCCCATCTCCATATTAATCAACTGCTCCATATCTGAGTCCTGTGTGCCAACTTTATGGAAAATATCCCACATCATACCCCTACATAAAGGTGGCCCCTCAACAGACATTTCCAACTACTGCCCCATTGCCATCCTCTCACCTCTCTCCAAGATACTCAAAAAATGTATCAACTCACAGATCTCCAATTATCTCCTAGACAATAATCTCCTCTCCTACACACAGCATGGTTTCAGACCACACCATAGCACCACAACTGCTCTGCTCTCCTTCACTAACACCATTCTCCAACATAAAAACAATGGCTTTTTCTCCTCTGCTGTATTTCTTGACCTATCGAAGGCTTTTGATATTGTATCACATGATATTCTACTCTCTGCACTCTCCAACCTCTCCTTTTCCATACCTGCCATCAGTTGGTTCCACAGCTATCTACATGGCTGCCAGCAGTCAGTTGTCTGGCACAACAATCTATCCCCTCACTTCCCTGTTACTCTCGGGGTTCCCCAAGGCTCCATCCTTGGCCCCTTGCTTTTCTCCATTTTTACCAAAGACCTGCACACTGCAACCAAACATGCCTCTCTCATAGTATGCAGACGACTCCACTCTCATCTGCTCAGCTCCAACTCTAACAGAACTTCAACAGATCACTTAAGCATCTTTCTCTTCTGTTGAAAATTGGCTATTAAATGCTCAACTCCTCCTCAACCCAAATAAGACCAAACTCCTCATCTTTCAACCCTCAAAATCTACCCCGAACCGCCCCATTTCAACTTACTTGCCAAAGACAACACTTCCATCTCAACAACAGCCCACACTAAGCTACTCGGTGTACAGATTGACAACAAATTCAAATTTGACACTCACATATCACTCACAATAAAAAAGTCTACAAAAAACTGGGTGCCTTGTATAAAACAATACCTAACCAAACCAGCCAGAATCTCTACCGCAACTTCCCAACTAATCTCAACCCTACTCTATGCATCACCCATACTCACAAATCTTCGACAATCAGACCTAAAGAAACTCGAAGCCTGCTACAATAAAATTGCAAAATTTGCATTAGAGGACTCTCACCACTGTCTCTCCCTTAGAAACCTAGACTGGCTTGAGCTCCCTCAACTCCTACACCTAACCCAACTTACTTTTGCTCATAAACTTGTAAACCACCCTCTTAAAATTCCCTCACTTTATACACTTCTCCAGTCATACCAATCCTCCAGACCCCTTCACTCCTGCAACAAAAATCTAGTCCAAGTCACCAAACCCAACAACTCTGCAGGGGAAGCGCTATTTTCCTACTCCATATACAAAATCTGGAACTCACTTCCCACTGCCATAACAAAAATGCTCTTAAAGCACACCTAAAATCTCACTGGCTATGTCCTTGTCCATACCCCAACTAACCCCCCCCTTTCTCCTGTACCACTAATTAGCTGCCAACTCTACTATTAGCTGTCAACAGGTTATCAGTATTTCATTACTATTTCATATCCTTTAACTAGCAGATGATTGCAGTACGATGTTTACTCTTTTCTCTATATGAGAAATTAATATTTCTAGAAAAATGTCTTGCACCTTATATTATTATACTCTGACATATGTCATTAACTGTCAGACTGTGTCTTTGCTGTAAATATTTTTTTCCTTTGAAATGCTAGATTACACTCTTATATTATGTGAAATTTTGCTTGTCTGAATATATGGAGCCTTCCTTGTGATATTATACTCTGACATATAGGTCATTTCTCCTGTTGAACTGTGTCTTTACTATAATTATAGTGTTTTTTTTTCATCTGATATGCTAGATTGTACTCTTATATTATGTAAATCTCATATGTCTGAATATATGGAGCTTTTCTCCCCAGGTCTCTGTTGAAAATGGGCATATACCCAGTCGGACTTTCTCGGTCAACAAATGCAAAATAAATAAATACCTTTTCTGATTAAAAGCAATATTAATGTAACAATCTTAGAATAACCATTGACCAGTTGAAAATGAAGACTACAGCATTAATTCTGCTAAGATCTCCTGACTCTATGTTTCTGACTTTCCATATTAGGCATGAGTTCTGAATTCTGTAAGAGCTTTTTGCAAAGAACAGAACTTTCACACTTTTGCCATGCTGGCATTTCTCATATTTGGCAGGAAGTAAATAATCAGATACTGAAAAACACTCCATAATCCATCTTGAAATGAAAGCATGTTAAAATGAAATACACACGCTAATGTTTGTCCTTCTTTATACACTCCACCTTTCACATTCCCCCATCTGATGCTATAAAGCATCATTCAACTCATGTAATTATTTTATGCAAAAAGACACAAATCCAACAGAAAACGCCAAATAACTTCAAAAAACAATAAAAAACAAAAATAGCAGAGAGTCGCTGAAAAACAGTTCACAAACCACAGGTAGTAGCGTATGAGAATTTAATTTCTGCTTTCGTCACAACTTCATCAGAATACTGATGAAGTTGTGACGAAAGCGGAAATTAAATTCTCATACGCTACTACCTGTGGTTTGTGAACTGTTTTTCAGCGACTCTCTGCTATTTTTGTTTTTTATTGTTAATTATTTTATGACTAGGTAATGATTACAGATTCTCAGATGTGCAGGTATGTTTTCACTTGATACTCTTCACAAATAGTTTCCTTCTAACCCTAAGACAAATAATTTGTATCCGGTTGTTTAAAAATATGGATGGAATAAAAACAATCTGAATACTATAAATAATTTTCTGTTGCACATTTTCTATCTTCACATTTATTTTTACATTTCCCCTTGGAGATATTCATGCATCCTACTAAAATCTTGCAAGACTTTATTTTCATTTTCTGGTGTACCATGATGTTTATCTAATGTGGTCAGTGACATTGATTTAACCTGATACATGAGTACATCAACATTTATTCTGGATTCTAAAAACTTTAGAATGCAAGCTTTTATCATTAATAAAATAAGGCCTATTAATAAAATGATAATAGCTATAACCATAAAGAAAAAAAATACCTCCTCACCATCCTGAGAAAAAAGAAGTTATGCATTACCATAACAATCCATCTGTGTTGTCGATCTTCATTAGTCCTTGACTGTGGGCTCAGTTCCGAGTCTTAGAACCAACTCTGACGTTTATTTCAGCTCACACCTTCCAAACTCTCGAGCTAGGCTTTACCCATAATGCTCCTCTCTAAATTACCTCAGATCAAGTTTGCCTAAATTTGTGGCAGACAATGGAAGAGAAGAATGAGAGACCAGATATGTGTCCCCAATAAGAAGCCAGTTCTGGGAATATTCGATCCACTAAGAGTCTCAAGCTGGGGGAAGGAGGGAGGGAATGTTGAGGATTAGTGAAGATCGACAACACAAATGGAACTTTATGGTAAGGCATAACTTCTTTATCTGATGTTGTCAGTCTTCACATAATCCTTGACTATGGGACAGAGTCCCTAGCTACCTGAAACTTGGGAGGTCTCACTGAAGGATGTTCCTAAGCACCGTCGAACCAAATGATGCCTATCCCGTAGTGACCTGATCCAATTTGCAAAGAGTGATAAAGGTATGAGAGGAAGACCAAGTGGCTGCTGCACAAATGTCATCTAAAGAAGCTCTGGCATGAAAAAAATGCAGAAGTTGTCACTGCTCTGGTTGAATGGGGGTTTGACTGCATGTGAAAGGTGGATCCCTTTCGACTGACAGATAAATGTGATGCAGTGTTTGAGCCATTTCACCAAGGTAAACTTTGAAACTGGGTTACCTAAGGAAAGTGAGGAAAAGGCAACAAATGGTCAGATTTCCTGAAATCCTTTGTTCTGTGAAGATAAAATCATACATGTCTGTGGATGTCTAATAAATGAAGGGAATATTCCCCTTTATTTGAAAAGTTAGGGAAAAAGACTGGTAGTTGAAGAGACTGATTGATATTAGATTCCGAGACTACCTTCGGTAAAAGGGATGGATTGGTCCTAAGGGAGGACCCTATCTTTGTGAAATATTATGTAGGGTGGTTTGCATGCTAAGGCCTGAATTCAGATACTCTTTTGGCAGATGTAATAGCCACTAAAAATAAAGTTTTCCATATCAGAAACTTTAGGTCACATGTAGCTGATGGTTCGAAAGGAGGTAAAGTAAGGCACTGAAGAACTAGTGATAGATCCCAGGGAGAAATTGGTTCCTTAATTGGAGGTCTTAGAATTAAGATTCCCTTTAAAAGGCTTTATGAAGTTTATGTGACATAAGGTATGACCCATCAAACCTCATATGAAAATTAGAGATTGCAGGAGAATGGATTTTAATTGTTGAGGCAGAGGAACCAAACTGGTAGAGGTTAGCCAAAAAATCCAAAACTTTATAAACAGGGTTTGTATAAGGATTAAGCTCATTCATAAGGGCCCAATTTGTAAATTTTCCCATTTACTGTGATACAGTTTTCTAGTAGACGGTTTATGATGAGTCACAATAATTTGTCAGACAGGAGAGGAAAGGGGAAGGATGCCTGGCAGTTGTGGGAATTGGAGAAGCTATGCCATGAGCTTGAGATGTTGGATGTTCAGATGAACCATGCCCTCCAGATGAGACAGCAGATGTGGAGCTGGGTCTAGAATCCATGGTTTCTGAAGAAGATGAGGCCAAAGGAAGGGAAACCAAACTTGTCGAGGCCAGAAGGGGGCAAAGAGGATTATTGAGATGTTCATCGTGTTGCACTGCTACAGTCATCACACTTGCATTATCCTGCTGTCAGGCGGTCCCATAGTTGACCAGAGTTCCAAAGTCTTGGTCCAGCTTCGGTTGCTGTCGCTTCCTCTCTGACGTCAGTGCGCCAGGGGTATATAAGATGCAATCAACGCCATTTTCTTCAGTCTTTCTTACCGCGAGGTGCCCGAAGCAGAAGCAGTTCGCAAGTGCCGGTCGGCCGACTCCTGAGATTTTCGAAGTCGAATTTCAGATCCGAAGTCTTCAATAAAGCTAAGTACCCCATTGGGGAAACTTTTTTCTTGCCTCAGACCGATGTCAGAAAAAGTTAATAATTGTATTTCTTGTGGAAAGCAAATACCTCATAAGAACTTCCACTCTTACTGTATTCCATGTCTAGGCCCTGATCACGACATCACTAGTTGTCGGTTTTGTGCTAGATTTAAAAAACGTACTATTAAAAGGCGTTTTGAATTTGCATTCCACTACTTTGGCCGAAGGTTCAGTTATAAAATGCCGTCGGATCAACCGATGACCGCATTACCGAAAAAACACAAGGATAAAGATAAAGACAGACATCCGAGATCCAAAACCGACAATGAAGCCTCTTCTAGGCCAGTCGCCGGTTCGCCAGTTCTCAGTGAGGTGCTTTTGCAGCCCTGACACCCGCTACCTCAGAGCCACAGACCGCCTCCGACTCCCACGTGGAGACAACTAGGCCTCTGGAAACTCAAGGTATTGAGCCTACGGAAACTAATCCCTCAGATGGGTCCGGAGCCGCTGAGCAGGCATCGGCTTCTGAGGGTGTTTTCAGACCTTCGCAACTTACTATTAAAACTACAGCCAAGACAAAAGTACCACTAAAGACAAAGAAACAAGTACAGCATTCTCCTGGACAAGCCTCCATGCCTAAGAAACAGATGCTTAAAATGGCCGAAAACCTCATTACTTTAATCAGGGGTTCCCATCCCCCTCCTGAGAAAAGGCCTAGGCAGGATACAGACTATGATTCCTCTGATCAGGTTTCCATTTCCTCTGATTCCTCTTCAGACTAGGGGTACTCTCTACCCCCCTATGAGGACTCTGATGCTGAAGAATCTATCCCTTCAGCCTCTCCTCCTGAGGATTATTCTTTTGGGGAAACTTTACATACCATGAGGGAGCATTTCCATTGGGAAAGTCAGGATTACTCAGAATCTAAGAAAAGGCTCAGAGATTTCCTTCTATTGCCTCAGCACAGGCCCCTGGCTATTCCACCTGTGCTAGATATTGTGGATGATGTGTTCTCTGAATCCAGCTTATCTCCTGATTCCTTGCCCCCTGCACCAGCCAAGCCAGATAGGTACTACAGAGTCCCTGACTCTCACAAGTTTCTTTATAAAAACCCTTCTGCTGATCCAGAAACTATTTCACAGGGTCCAAAAGGGGTTAAGGCTTCCATTGCAAAAAAAATCCAATACCCTCTGACAGAGATTCCAGAGCTTTGGATAGATGGGGGAAGAAAGTATACACATCTGCAACTTTAGCAGTAAGAGCTTTAAATTGCCAGTTTCACATGCTTAAGTACCAACAATATTTAATGGCTCAATTAAAACAGAAAATGCTTGCAAGCTCAGTAGCTCCTGATTGTAAAGAAATGCAGGATTTATTGCATGCGGTTGAACAGGTGGAAAACATACTCTGCAATGTGGTTTTGATTCTCTAGAGGCCTCTTGTAGAGCCGCAGTTACAGGTTCAGTGATTCAAAGGCATGCCTGGTTAAAAGAACAGAGTTTACCTGATCATGTTAAGGCACAATTATTGGATGCTCCTTTACAGCATGATACCTTGTTTGGTGTTAAGGCAGAAGAAGAGTTAAAGAAAATGGAGGATAAAGCTAAATCTATGCAAACAGTCAAGGATTTCTTACAGGCACAGCGACCTCGATTTAGCAGAAATTGGCCTACATAAAATTGGTCCTTTCCAGTGTCAGACAGACCACAGAGAGGCAGATACAGACGCCCAAGAGGCAGATCTCAACCCCAAGGCTCAAACAGATAACGACAGTGGGGCACCTCAACCCCAAAAGGAGGTGAGGACAAGTCTCAACCTTACAGGAAACAGTCACAATGACTTTCCCCTTTGTACTCCAAACACTTCCCTTTTGGAAGCCCCCTTGGGGGGCAAACTAGCACTTTTTTCTCAAAACTGGCAAACAATCACCCAAGACAAATGGGTTCTAAATATTGTGTCTCAAGGTTACAGGTTCCACTTTCATACTTTACCAAGGCTAAAAAGAATGCCAGACCTGCCACAAAATCAATGGGCAGAGGCACAGAAACAAATTTCAGCCCTCATGGACATGAGAGCTATTCAGAAAGTACCACAGCAGGAACAAGGACAAAGATTTTATTCAAGACTCTTCCTGGTTCCCAGAAAGGACAAGGCCTGGAGACCCATATTAGACCTTTCAATTCTAAATACTTAACTGGATATTCCAAAATTCAAAATGTTGACATTACAGCAGCTTCTACCCATGCTGGGCAAGAACGCTTGGCTTGTTACTCTAGACCTCAAAGAGGCATACCTGCATGTCCCTATCAGACAAAATTGCAGAAGATACCTCAGATTCAAAGCTGGTACAATGCACTACCAATTCTCTGCACTGCCCTTTGGCTTATGTACTGCGCCCAAGGTCTTCACAAAGTACGACTGCCTCATTCAAGCAGAGACAAAGGACATTCTTCTACAACATCTGGCGTTTGTAAAAAGGTTGCTAACTTCTCTAGGGTACACATTAAACGAAAAGAAGTCAAAACTAGTACCCCCTCAACAGATTATATTCCTGGGTGCCAGCTTAAATAAAACGGCCCAGATGGCTTACCTCACGCCAGACAAGCAGGTACAACTAACTCAATATTTCAAGCACTGGCAAAAAAGTCCCATCTCCCTGAAAGAAAAATTCTGCAGGCCCTGGGATTCATGGCATCCTACATACTACTAATACCATATGCCAGACTGCATATGAGGAAACTACAATGGTACCTAAAAAGTGTTTGGACTCAGCATTCTCACAGTTTAGAAGCAATACCACCACTGATTCCCTGCCTACAACAGGAGTTTCGATGGTGGGCACAGGCATGTCACCTAAACAAGGGTCAGCCTTTCACCCTACCCACAGCCAGGCAGGCTCTAACAGATGCTTCGGATTACGCCTGGGGAGCACACATGGCAGGAAAATGCATTCAGGGAAAGTGGACCACAGACCAGATGCCTCTTCACATCAATCAAAAAGAGATGTTGGCTGTGCAAAATGACCTAACAGCTTTCTTTTGCATCCAGGGCAATTATTAATAAAGACAGACAACACCACAGTAATGTGGTACATAAACAAGCAAGAGGGCACTCATTCTTACCCCCTATGCAGGCAAGCCATGACCTTGTGGAACACAGCTCTAACGTACCAAGTTCATCTGCAAGCACAATTCCTGCCAGGAAAGAAAAATACTCTGGCAGGCGATCTAAGCAGAAATATCATGGACACTCACGAATGGAAATTGAATCCACAAATCTTCAGCATGGTAACGCAAAAATGGAGATGCCCAGACATAGATCTTTTTGCCTCCCCACTGAATTGCCAACTACACACATTCTGCACAAGGACTTATCACAAACAAGCATGGAAAGTGGATGCTCTTTTGTTCAGCTGGAAGAACATAAAAGTTTATGCCTTCCCGCCTCTGCCTCTCCTTTCAAAGGTACTCCTAAAAGCCAGACAAGAGAAACCACAGATGATCCTGATTGCTCCAGACTGGCCACGTCAGCACTGGTACCCTATCTTAAGGAACTTAGCACAAGGCCCACCATGGATTTTGCCTCAAATTCCACACCTTCTGACTCAGCAAAACAATCAGATCCTGCACGGTCAGCTCAAAACCCTAAACCTGGCTGTATGGCAGATTTATTAGTCAAACAGACAACATCTCTCTCTAAAGCAGTTATGGATGTCATTTTGGAGGCCAGGAGGCCTAGCACCAGAAAAGCTTACTCAGAAAAATGGAAGAGATTCTGCGCCTGGAACCAGGCTCAAAGCCTAGACCCTCTTGTTCCAAACATTCCTCAGAATTTACAATACTTAACTGAGATGCTGGACAGAGGCCTATCCTTCTCATCAATTAAGATCCACGCCTCTGCCATTTCAGCACATTATAACACGGATCCTCCTTTATTCTCTCGTCCCTTGCTAAAGCAGTACCTCAGAGGGGCTAAAAACATAAGACCGCCCCGGAGAGCACCAACACCAACCTGGGACCTCAATTTTGTTTTGGAAAAGCTGACCTTGTCACCTTTTGAACCAGCCAATACAGCCGATCTAAAATTTTTATCATGGAAAACAGCTCTGCTCCTGGCAGTAACTTCAGCACAAAGAGTCTCAGAGCTACAGGCCTTAATGGCAGTGGAACCTTTTATAATTTTTCATCAGGACAGGGTTTCTATAAGGACAAAGCCTACTTTTATGCCAAAGATGGTATCTAGTGTGGCTCTTAACCAAACCATCCTTTTGCCAACTTTTTATCCAAACCCCCAGAATAAAGGAGAGAAACTTCTGCATTCTTTGGACATACACAGACAGCTACGCTTCTACTTGGACAAAACAAAAGCTATCAGAAAAACTGAGCAACTGTTTGTAGCATATACTGCAGGATCACAGGGCAAGGCTATCTCAAAGCAGACTATATCCAAATGGATAGGACACTGTATTCATTTACTGCTGCACACAGCATGGGAAATCAGTCCCAAATAGCATTAGGCCACATTCCACCAGGGCTACAGCCACTTCAGCGGCCTTTCTCAGAGGAGTACCTACCAAGGAAATTTTGGAGGCTGCAACTTGGAGTTCAGTGCACACCTTTACCAAGCATTACCACCTGCCTCTTTACTCTAAATCCAGAGCAGGATTTGCCACTGCAGTTCTGCAGGGCCTCATAGCCAATCCTAACTCTTTATAG
Organism: Protopterus annectens; assembly: GCF_019279795.1. NCBI lineage: Eukaryota > Metazoa > Chordata > Ceratodontiformes > Protopteridae > Protopterus > Protopterus annectens. Next base: position 1,567,676,350 of record NC_056739.1, read on the forward strand.
ACCAGCCACCCAACCTAAGCTTAGGGATTCTACCCAAGTGTGATGACTGCAGCTGTGTAACACGATGAACATAGTACAGTTTTGTACCTACCATAAATGTAGATGTTCGAGTGTTCACATTGCTGCAGTCCAGGTTACCCTCCCTCCATCCCCTCTGAACTAGCTGGCCTTATCTATATCTTTCTATCCTATACAACCTTTGTGGTGTATTTGCTTGTGAATGAAGGTATTGTTTTTATGTTTATGTGTATTGCCTACCTACTTGAGGGTACCTGACATCTAGGGCAAGAAAAACTGAAGAAAATGGCGTCGGTTGCATCTTATATACCCCTGGCGCACTGACGTCAGGGAGGAAGCGACAGCAGCCGATGCCGGACCAAGACTTTGGAACTCTGGCCAACTACGGGACCACCTGATGGCAGGATAACCCAAGTGTGATGACTGCAGCAGTGTGAACACTCGAACATTTACATTTATGGTAGGTACAAAACTGTACTTTCTCTGACCTCTAGGCTATCTTTAGAAATTGAGATATCAAGGGAGTTGGGGGAAGGGCAAAGAGAAGACCAGGGGGCCATTGTAGAAGACCGTCTCTGGGTGACTCCCCCATGGGGGGATTAGGGCAAAGTAACTGCTGCACTTGTTTAGAGGGGATGCAAAAGGATTGCAGCAAGGTTGGCCCCAGTGACAAAAACTCTCTTCTGCCACCACAGGATTGAGACACCACTTGTGAGGCATGAGAATAGTCTTGCTCAATTTGTCCACTATCACATTGGAGCTCCCCGGAATGTGCATTGCTGTGAGAAAGTGTTTGATAGAAATCACCCATTGCCAAATTCTGAGGGCTTCTTGACACAATGGGTAAGATTTGGTTCCCCCTTGCTTGTTGATATACCAGACTGCGGAAACGTCCATCTGAATTGCTACCATTCCTACAGGAAGAACATCCTGAAATGCTTGCAACACTAACAACACTGCCCTCATCTCTAGAACATTGAAGTGCAAGTTGGCCTCCAGTTGACACCATGTGCCTTGGACTGTCTTTCCCAGATAATGCTCCCCCCACCCTATCTGAGAAGCATCTGTAGTCACTATGGCTAGGGGTTGCGGAAGGATGAAAGGTCGGCCCGAAAGAATCTCGTTGGAGTGGCGCCACCACAAAAGATCCTGTTTGCAGCGACTGGTAATCAGGATGTGTTGAGACATTGGCTGGTCTATCAGAGACCACTTGGAGGCTAGCAACCATTGTAAGATTCGAGTGATTGAGGCTGCCATTGAGCCTAATGCTTGAAGGACTAATCTGGTGGGAATGCTTGTGTTCTGGATAGTTTGGCTGACCTAAGATCTGATCCTTTGTAGTCTTTCCAGTGGGAGTGAAGCAATTCCTGTAACTGTGTCTAACAGAGCTCCGATGAATTCCAGTTGCTGTGAGAGTTGTAAATTTTACTTTTTTAATTCTAATTTATTGTGATGCCTAGAGATGCACAGAGATGCAGAGTGTAATCTCTTGCCCATTTTAATTGATGCCTTCTGGTAGCGGTGAGTAGCCAGTCACAGAGATATGGAAAAACTCAAAATCCTTGCAGTTTGAGATGAGCTGCTACCACTGCCATGCATCTGGTGAACACCCTGGGAGCTGAGGTGAATCCAAAGGGCAGTGCTCTGAACTGGAAATGAATGGCTCCCAGCCAGAAGTGCAGGAAGCTCCTGGAGCGTTTGTCCATTTTTATGTGATAATACACATCCTGGAGGTCTATAGAGCACATCCAGTAGTCCTTTTCCATAAATGGAAGTAGAGACTGTGCCAAGACCATCAAAATCTGCCTTGTTGAAATGGCTGACATCCAAAATGGGTCTCCCGTCCCCTGTTTTTTTGGGCACTAAAAAGAACCTTGAGTAAAACATGGATCCTATTTGTCTAGTGGGACTTTTTGGATGACTCTTTTGTCAAGCAGTTTTTGAATTTCCATGACTGCTGCTTCCCTGTGATTTGGTGGAACATCCAGGAGTCTTTTTTGGGGTTTTGGACTTATCAAAAGTGGTGTTTTGTAACGTCTGGATATGATTCCCTGCACCAATTTGTCGGAAGTTAGCAGTTGCCAGGTGGGCAGGTTCAGGGATAACCTCCCCCCGACTGCCTCCAGAGGAGGGCAATTGGGCTTCCCTTCAGGGATGCTGGTAGGAAGTACCAGAGAAAGAATCCCTGGACCCCGGGTTCTGTGGGCCACTTCTGCCGCTGGGGTGGCATCTTCCATTACTTCCCCCTCTGCCCTGGGGAAAGTCTTTCCCACATGAATCCTGGAAAGGCCCTTGGGAGTTTTTAAACTATAGTCTCCCACTTCTCTGGTTCCTAGAATAAGACTGCTGAGGAGTGGAGAAACGTATGCCTATGGTAGAAAGAGTCTTCCCATCTTTTTCACATCTGGCTAGAGTGTCTTTAACCTTGGGACCAAAAAGGGATGATCCATCAAACAGAGCACTGACGAATGACACTTTAAATGGCTCTGCAAAATCACACAAGTGCATCCAGGAGTGCCTTCTAATGGCTACAGCTGAACCTGCCACTCTTGTCATCCCCTCAGCTGCATGGGCAATCAGCCTCATGGACGAGTTTGAAATTGCTTCAGAGGTGGCAAGCTGAAAGGCAACTTTGTCCCATACCCCTTCAGCTACTGTTAATGAGAGGGTATCCAAGAGCTCTTTGATTAGATCCCTCTGTAACTATGTGAAGGTCGATGAAGTGTAAACGCACTTCCCAAACCTGTTCATATCCTAGACTCCTTGTTAAGAGGATGGATAGTCAGACTTTCCTCAGGAAGTTCCTTTTTTGTGGCTGCTGCTATCACTATGACATCTATGGGTATGCCTTTTGACCAATGTTGCTCTTCCTTGGGGGCTGAAAGGATCTGATCAGGTCTGTTGGGGATCATTTTGATGGAGTCGGGCATCTTCCATGCTCACTGAGTGATCAATTTAATGAGATCATCAGTGGGTGGAGAGATCCAAGAGGTAGAAGGTTGGACATGAAAAGCCTCCAGATATACCGACTCCTTTGAGGAAGGCTGGAGGGAAGACCAGCCACCCCTCTGTTTCAGGATCTCTAAAATGTCCCCAAAGGAAATATCATCAGTGGTGACCTGGGGGAACCTTCCCTTTCATCAGTCAGTATCTTCAGTGAAGGACTCCTCCGGCAGTCTAAGTGCTTCCTCTTGCACTTTTTCCTTCACAGGTACTTCCTCAGGGGGATGTTCTGGGGAAGTGTCCAAAGAGGAAACCACCATGGTGGGTCTTTCCTGGGGATTTTGTGCCGTCTGTTCTGGGGAAGAGACTTATGGAAGCTCAGATCGAGGAGATGTGGAAGTCTGTCCCAACAGGGATGGCAGAAACTGAGAGTCTCCAATGGGCAAGGCCTTCTCCATGATTCGGAAGGCTGCCCCCTCCCCCTGTAGAGGGATGGGAACCAAAATGAACTCCTTTGGAACTGAGGTCCCACCTCGCATGGAGGAGGCGACCCCTGGAACCAAAGCCTGGGTCAATCCTACAAAAGCTGAAGCACCAAAGGTCATGGATGGCTCTGTAATTAAAGAGGTCAATCCTTGCACCTCGGAACCAGCCAGGGTGTCTCAACCCTGGGAGACCTCTGGTGCCAAAAGCACGAAGGAGCTCAAGGCAACACTTGGTTCTGGAGAAGAAGTTGCTACCAGAACCAAATCAGTCGACATAGGGAATGTCGGAACCGATGGCTACAATGACTTGATAGGAGTTGGAGGAGGAAGAACTGAAGATGTCATAGTAGGTTCGGTTCCATTGCCAGCTTGGCTAGGAACCACAAACAATCCCCTTGCCGTTAGGAGCGGATCCACCAGTCTCATAATGTCGGCTTCAGAGAGACTCTTAGTGGACCGGACTGAAGAAGTCGAAGGAGACCAAGGGGGTCTCTGTTCGACAAAGGGGCTCAGTGGTCTATCTTTGAAAGGATCAGTAGATGGAGAATATCTGGATCTTGGAACAAAAATTAACTTTGACTGCTCCGGTACCAACACTTCTCTTGGTGTCAGAGCAGTTGAAGTCAGCTCCGAAGTTTTGGTGAGTGCCGAACCTTTTTTGCCATTCGGTGCTGTGAATCTCTTTGACGCCAAAGTTTGTTTAGAAACCTTTTTGGGCAGTTCCAAAGTACTGGGAATCAAAGAAGGTCTTTTCATAGACGAGGATGATGACAATGATGGTGAACTGGCTTCCATTTTAGACCCAGAAGTGGCCCCATTGAAATCACTTTTAAGCAGTCCTCTAAGAATTAACTTGTTTTTCCATTTGGTGAGCATCCTAGTAGAAAAACCATGGCAAACTGAACAGTTCTCCTTTAGGTGAAGTTTCCTAAGCAACATACACAAAGAATATGCCCGTCCAATTTGGGCATTTTTCTATCACATTTATGGCACCTTTTAAATCCCGAGGTGCCCGTAGAAGATTTGGCCAGAGATTCTGACTTGTCAACCATAATACAAAAAAAAGAACAGACACTCACAGGAAGAGAGAGAGTTTTTTTTGTTGTTTTTTTTTTAAAAAGAGAAACTGAAAAAGGTAAAAAAATACCAATGATTGTAATATCCAATACCTTAATAGATAAGAAAAAGAAGTACCAACAATGGTACTTAGAAAGAACTACCAATGGTAGTGTGGAAAGAGAGAGAGAGACACACACACACGCTAATAAGATAACGAGAGGAGTGGGTAGATAAGAGAGACACAAGAAGTAAAAGGGAGACTTATCCAAGTCAAAAAATAGGTTATTTTAAAGGATAAACTTACTAACTGTAAGCCAAAGCTTGAGAGCGGTTGTACGCATCTGACACATGAAGTGGCAAGTGAGATCTGAGGTAATTTAGAGAGGAGCATTATGGGTAAAGCCTAGCTCGAGAGTTTGGAAGGCGCGAGCTGAAATAAACAGCCGAGTCGATTCTGATGCTCAGAACCAAGCCCACAGTCAAGGATGCTTGAAGATTGACAACATCAGATGATTAGTTAACCATGCCTACTGGGAACTGTTAGCTTCTTTGACATGTGAAAACTCGTCCACTTTATGAATTATTTCTAGATGACAATGAATGGCACCAGTATTACGATTAAATGAGCAGTACTCCATTTTGATGAAAGGCATATACCCCCTTTAGAAGTAAGGGTGAAGTCAGAATTCAGTTTTGTAACACCACACTGCACATAGCAGTCACCTTTTGAGCAATTAAATTAATGGAGTCAACGGTGGAGTTACTTAAAATTTCTATAAGCTTAGACATCTTAATTAGCTCCCATATGAACTTGACCCCATAAACAGGTATAATTCCTGATGCAGAAATGACCCCATCACCAAGATCCATGTGAGCAACTCCTTTAAAAGCAGTCTTTTGAACAGTATTATGGTAAACCCAGGAGGATTCTGTTTTTCTGGGTCCCATTCACGTTGTTGAACTTTTACAAGTTCGAACGTCATGTGGTCAGAACCATATGTTCGAACTTGTAAAACTTTGAATGCTTCAACGGAGATCTCTGTAAGGGAAACTTTCCCTTTCCTACAATGTAGTGCGATCTCGGAGTTGGTATATTCAAGTAGCGGGGGTGTGGGGGCTGCAGGGGGCTTGCCCCCCTGCTTACAACCTTCAGGTAAGTTTTTGTGGGCTTTTTTTTTATTACGTTTTTGAACTTTTAAAGTTCGAACATATGGTTTCGACCATATGGGCTCGAACTTTTAAAAGTTCGACAACATAATATAGACCCTGTTTTTCCAACTGGGTTTGGAATGGTTTTAATGTCTGTCATACAACAAGCATTACAAATTTTTCCATCAGGTAAAACTTCTGTATGTCATATATGTGATATAACATGACCTGTATAACAATGAACAGATCAAGTCTGTAGGTAACCAAGGATAAGTTTGATCTCCACAAATATAGTAGTACTCAAGCAATGCTGTCATACCCTACCCTCCAGCCCCATCATAAATTCTCCATGTAAAATTGTAAACACTGTTTCCAACAAAAAAAGTTCCATTTTTATAACAGCAAACATTGACAGTTGAAGCAGTATTACTGTAAAAGGGGTAGAAGCATGTTTAGCTTTCCAAGTTTAACTGAGGAAAAATAGTACAAAATGCATTGTGAAGTTCTAAAACGGTCACTAGTATGGGAATCAGTGGAATACCCCTATCATGTGCAGTAAGTATATGAGCACAGACCCAACAGTCAGTAATACCGAGAGGCTGTGCATAGGTGTATTAAGGCATCAGAAAAAGTGCTAAATCTAAAATGCCATTCAGGTGTTCTTGTTTTGATTTTAACCAAACACCAGTCTCTGTTCTTAGCGATACGTGTGTATCTGTTTAGAAATGGTACAGTTTCAGTGCTTGCAGATGATAATGTACTCACCTGGATGGCAAAAGAAAATGAAATAAAATGATAATAAAAATCATAGTAGCTGTCCTGATGATGGATGCAAAAGGAAAATTAACACATTTGGGCTGGAGAGAGTTTTGAAGAAATTGCAAACGTTTTGCAATTGCAAATGTTGTGTTGTTTGGTTATAGTTCATTCAGAATTGAACACCAAAAAATCTCCAGCCTAAAACATTGAGGACTTCACAAATTAATTCTATTTGGATGATACATTATTTATGTCAGTGTCCAAAATGCATGATGAATCACTGATGTTGGATTTAGAAGGAAGAAAAAATATTGTTGGTGTTGAAGAAGATTCAGTAAAATTTATTCACTTCAAAATAAAGTAACAGAGTCACATGATTTCACTTCCTGTTGTGGTACAAAGGTTTACTTGGCTGCATTCACTTCTGGATTAATCTGGATGGTAAATGATTCACAGTCAGTTCCAGATTTGGTCGAGGTGGAAAAAATGACATTGGTTGCAACTTCTGGATGTAACAGTGTCCCTGGTTTTTCATCTATTTATGCTAGCTTTAGGTTCTGCTGGTTCAGGCAGAGTGACATTAATGGAGTATCAGTTGCACTCATCACAACAGGGGGTGTCTTGTCAACATGTGATACTTGGATCCAGGTGGGGAGGCCTTCTTAACAGATGGCAATGGCAAGCAAAACCAAGTGGGATCCTTTCCGTCTGGGGCTGAGTGAGTGTCTTCAAAAATAAAATTTAATGTAGACAAAATCTCAGAGCTGCAATGCATGATTTTGTTGTTTTGCATACAAAAAAAGTTGTGTGATACTCCTGTAAAACAGAAAGTGATTTACAATACAAGAAAAGGGATTCATCAGTGTACTGCAATTCCAAATTCTTGGGGAGAGGTTTAGCAGGCATTCTCATGGGTCTGGCCATAAAAATTTCATGAGGATATAATCTTCTTGTGGTACTAATTGCACTTCGTATACTGAATGAAAAGGGCAAAGATTCTGGCCATTAAAGACCAGTCTTCTCACAAACCTTAGCTAATAAGCCTTAATGATTTGGTTAGCTCTTTCCACTATCCTTGAGTCTCGTGGTTTATAGTGACAGTGGAACTGCAATTTTACAAAGTTTTGCATATCTATTGTATGTATGACTTGGCTAGTAAAGGGAGTCCCCTGATCTGACTGAATGCAACAAGAGATCATAACAGTTCTGTAAGCAACTGTTTGGCTGCTGTCTGTGTATCATGCTTTACACGGGGATATGCGTGTACCCATCCAGAGAAAATGTCAACTACAGCCAATGTTTATTTAAATTTCTGCATTTGGGGAAGTTCAGTAAAGCCACACTGTGCAACACAGAATGGTCCCTAAGGCTTTCTCAGAGTTTGAATAGGTGCAGATACAGGTTTAGATACATTGTGTTCTACGCAAAGTATACAAGTGTTTACAAAATGTTGAGTGACTTCAAAAAGATGAGGGGCATACCAGTCATTGGAAATCTGTCTTATTAAACAATTTTTGCCCAAATGAAAAGGCGAATGGTAGGTTTTGACTAACTAAGTTAAGAAATTTTGTAGGGCTACTAGCTGTCCCTGCTAAGCATAACTCACATCTTCTTCCACCTAATTTTAGTTTTCCTGCTGATGTTCTTGCAGCCTTAAATGCTGAGCAGGATTTGGTAATGGTTACCACAAAGTGTAGACTACATGAACACTTAGTGTAATCTTTCTGAGTGGTAGGGATGTTCTTCAATATTAATTGTGTGCACTCAGTGTAAGCACTAATGAATTTGTCCCAATAACTCCTGTAAAGAAAAATTGTTGTTAGTTTCACATATTTCATGCAAAAATAAATCCTGAACAGGCTAAGAAAATGCAGCCTGTCTTGTCGCCATATTTACAAATATATTCTCCTTGGTTACAAAGAATTCATCATTTTTATGTGCGGCACATGACACCCTCACTTGGCAGTAATAAGATAGCTAATAAATCTTTAACAAAAACTGCATTTTTAATAACAGTTTCTGCAGAAGTCAAATAACCTTGATCTTTCATAGGTAGGTACTAGGCTATCGGCCCAACGGCCTACATAAGCCTAGCCAACAAATTTCCCTGGCTTACACCACCCAAGAAAGTTATTTTCCTGTGCCACTGTCGAATAGAGACACAGAAGTGATCCCCAGGGTGTATTTCCTATTTCCCATCCACTTATCAAGATTTTTCTTGAAGAGTGCTAATGAAGAACTTTGCTTGACATAGATGGGTAGCCTGTTCCAGAGTATGGGAAGTCTCTGGGACAGGAATCTATCCCTCCAGCATGTCCTGTTTATTATGGTGACAAGGTTTATGTCCCTAGAGCGTGTAGCTCGGAATACTACTACTACTACTACTACTACTACTACTACTGCTGCATTCACTGCTTATAAGTCTTGTAGACATCTATATGTATTTTTCCCTGGTTTCTTAACTGGTGAAATAGGAGTGATACAAGGACTTTGAAGTGGGGCAATGATACCTCATTGTAATAAGGCAGAAATAGCATGTTTGATTTGTTTTTCCACTTGATCCAACAAAGGATACCGAACTACCATGGTCAACCACTCAAAAGGTTTCAGTGTTATACACACACACATGCTCTGCGTCTTTTATGAGCCCTACCTCATTCTCATGGGTAGTCCAGAGCTGTGAGGGGATTACCTCTAATTCCTCTAGGCCAGCATTTTCTACATCTTGTTCTGATGTTAGAATAGCAAAAAGGGTATCTTCATCTGTGCAAACGGTATTCAAATATAATCCTAGAGGTTCATTGGGAATATCTAAAAATACACCACTTAGTATACAATAAACTGTTCAGTATAATTTGCATAACAAGTCTCTACCCAACAGATTTAGAGGGCAGAATTTCCAATAATAAAAGCATGCTGTTCTTTTAGCAGAGCAATTTGAAATTGTGTGCTCATAATGTGGAAGGTGTTCAGGGTTTGCTGAAGTAATCGTAGACCTGCTAGTTCCTGTATTGATGAGAAATGGAATAGATTAATTTTGCATTTGACACGGACAAAAGGACCATCCTGGTCAATAAGTACTAAGGGAAATAAAGGTGATTCTTGCACATGGCTGTAATAATGGTTTTGTTGCCACACTGGTGGCTGCCAAGCAGTACAGGATTTCTTTCAGCTTGCTGTGTTGCCTGAACATTTGGTGAATTTTGTTGCTGTACAGACATTGGACATTCATTTCACCAAAGTCCAGACTGACCACAATTAAAACAAGTATTTAAACATGGCATACCCGGTGGTGTCTGTGATGATGCAGAATAATAATAATTTGGCTGATATTGTCCTGGGGGTTATGTATGGAAAAACTGGAATCTGCCACTTATCTTCCCCTATGACTTATCTTTCCCCTTCACCATCCTTGTGAGTTGGAGCTGAATATCAACTAACTTTTTCTTTTGATCTTTTCTTCCCTAAGTATATTGTCTGCCACATATTGTGCTTGGTTCACAATTTCATGAATGCCCAAACTTGACCAGTTTAGTCAAACATTTTTAATTTGTTGTTTTATGGGCGGTAACAACCCTTCTACAAAAGCTACTGACACCCTGCTGGCTTCTACACCCTTTGAGCGCACTGAATGTCCAGAGAAGGCTTTAAACGCATCTATCATGTGTTGTAACTACTCATCAGTAGACTCATTTTCCTTTTGCACAATAGCGTTAATTCTTTCCCAGTTTGGGGTTCAAGGGGCATGCTGTAGTAATGGCTTTTAACAAGCTGTTTCTAGCAGTCAAAAATCTATCTGTGTATTTTGGTATATTATTGCTTCTATCTGATTTTTCATATGTATTTTTTTCTGAAAATGTCAGGGGGTGTAGATGCTTTTAATACTGCTCTCAAATCTTCAATAGTTGGATTTTGTAGTTGTACATGTCCCTCTAAGATCTTTGCATATTTAGCAGAATGTTTCAGAGTAGGAGGGAGAGAACCTACGGTGGTTTAAAATTCCACTGCAGTCCAGGTATGCATTGCTCTTATGGTAGGTTCAGCCTCACTATTTCGAACTGCTTGTGGATTCACTACTTCTCACAATGGATGTAACTGTGTAGGATGTATATCAAAGTCAGTGGAAGAAACAGAATTGGCTTCTTCCTCTATATTTTGTTTTGCAGGAGATGTCCATTGATATTCTTCCCCATCTGCAACAATCGGGAACTGGGTAATAATGTGCTTAATCTTTTTCAAAGTGTTAGTTTTTGGTGGAAAACTTTTATTAGGAAATCTTTTTAATTTTCCCACAGACTTAGCACTAGTTCTGTGTTTATGTTCATGATGCATTTGTTTCCCTTTATGAGCTATTCGCATTAATATTTGATCACATTGTATTATGGTAAGTATTGAATATTGCTGTTGACGTAATTTAGTGTTATAAACAAAACTAGAGGAATGATTAGGAGTATTGGAAGTAATCTGGACTGTATCAGGGGATGTTGTAGATTCTGTCACATTCACTTCTACCTGTCCTCTCGGAGAGGGAGAACTGTCAGCTTCTTGAGGCACAGGTAGGTCATCAGGTGGAAGAGGTACAGAAGGCAGCAGAGGCCATCATCTGATGATTCTGGCTGTGTAACAGATAACTTTTCTTATTGTCTCAATGGATATATACTTCAGGAATGGGATTTGTCATATGAGCATTTTTGTACCGAGTTTACTGTTCTATCAGTTACCTGCAACTGTGATTTTAATCTAGTGGAGTTATATTTTAGACTTCAAAATACAGATTCCTTTTTCTTATTTTAGCTTCTTGTCTGTCATTAAAAGCTGACCAACAAGAGGCTGGTATCTTGTTTCCCATCTGTTTCAGTTTATTTTTTAGATTTTCTAAAATTTTTCTTATCAAATGTGCCTTTTTCCTGGAATCTATAAAGCAGCATCATTTTCACTGAACTCAGACCATTTTATCAAATAACTACAGCTGCGTGTTCCATATTTATTAATCATATACCTGCCTGGAGTCCTATATTGAGACTCTTTTAAACCACTTGTTCTGGCACCAATTACAAAAACCCACTCACATACCAAAGGGATGGATATGCGACTTCTTCTTCTTAAGGCTTTTCTCGGTTAGGGGTCGCCACAGCGGATCACCTGTCTGCTCATGATAGCAGTGGAGTTTTATGGTGTCGAGTTGCCAGCCAGATGCCCAACCCTCCTCGAAAGGCACATACGTAAATTCACTCACATTCTTATTGAAGGAATACTCTCTGTTGCCTTTCTTTATATTTAATTAGACCCCATTGTCACACCTGAAAAGGATACTCTGACCTTCCGACAAGGATACTTTGTCCTTATGACAAGGATACTCTTTCTTTGTATTTATTGATTAGGTCCTACTAGCACACATATAAACTTTATGCTGTTAGTATAGTTAATTGCACATGCATACAAATTCCCAGATGTATACAGTTTATTTGCTCACATACAATTAAATCTAGTAGAGAGGTTATTATTAAAAATTACCTGTAGAGACTTCAGCCTCTTCTGATAGCAAAGAAAGACATTATGTAATGGTATACCAGAAATTTGCCTGACAGAAAACCTGTCATAATTGGTCCATTGGCAATTTCTAATGCAACTACACACAAAAGGCTTGGAAATCTGAGTATACATGGTACCAAACTGTTATGGTACCAAATAACTTTCACACTTTACATTTCAGCAGAGAATAATAATCTCATTTATTTCAAGAAAGGCACATATGTGGGAGAGTAGGAAATCAAGGTCCTTTCTCCTCAAACAGCAGAATCATACATTCTTTAGACATTTTTTGATTAAAAGCAATATTACTGGAACAGTCACTGACCAAGTTAAAATAAGCACTTCAGCATTAATTCTGCTAAGATCTCCTGACTCTGTGTTTATGCCTTTCCATATTAGGCAGGAATTCAGGATTCCATAACACAGCTTTCTACACTTTTGCCATGCTGGCATTTCTCATATTTGGCAGGAAGAAAATTATCAGATACATACTGAAAAACACTCAGGAATCTATGCTGAAATGAAAGCTTATTGAAATGAAATACACACACTAACATTTTCCTTCTGTGTACACCTCCCCCTTCACAGTGGCTTTCAACAAGTTGGTTTCAATGAATCAGAGCTCACTGAAAGTACCATCAGACATGTAATCTATATATAGTTTCACCGTTAAGTACTAGGCTAGCTGCCCTTGCTGACCATTTTAAGCCTAGTCAAATTCCTTTTTTGTGCTTGAAATAACCTATCCCATTTGGTTGTAGAATGGCATTAATCATCTCATGATCGATAATTATATACTACCCCTAATGAAAATAACTGGGATCATACCATAGATAATATGAGGGGACCCATGCATGTGAATAAAGCATTTAGGAGGTGCCTCTGTCCATTAGTAGTACAGTGGGTAGTCCTGATGTAGGTTTTCTGTTTCCCATCCATAGATCTAAATTGCACTTGAAAACGGACAGAACGAATTTTGTTTTATGTGAATGGGAAGTCTGTTCCAGAACAGCAATATCCTCTGCAAGATATTCCTGTCCCTCCAAACTGTTCCGTTGATGTTGCAGAAGAGGTTTAAATCCCTAGACTGAGTATTTCTGATGCCATTTGACTTACTGCTGTGTGGTACATCCATCAGTAATGGGTATGAAGATGCTTTGTATGCCAGACACAAGTCACCCCTTAGTTCATAGGTAGGTACTAGGCTATTGGCCCTAGGGCCTATATAAGCGTAGCCAAAAAGGTACCCTGGCTTTCGCCAGTCAAGAAAATTATTTTCCTGTGCCCCTGTCGAGCAGAGACCCAGAGGTGATCCCTGGGGTGAATTTCCTATTTTCCATCCAATCAAGATTTCTCTTGAAGAGTGCTAATGAGGAGCTTTGTTTGATATAGATAAGTAGTTTTTTCCAGAGTATGGGAAGTCTCTGGGACAGGAATCTATCCCTCCAGCATGTTCTGTTTATTGTGCTGACAAGGTTTAGGTCCCTAGAGTGTGTAGCTCGGAGGGATTGGGATTTCTTTAAGTGGAGCATGTCCAACAGCTCTGGGTTTGACATAGCTTTGTATGTTAGGCAGAGATCGCCTCTGAGTAGGCGATATGCGATGGAGTAAAGCTGGAGTTTTTTTAGATGGTCTGCGTAGGGTATCTGTTTGAGGCCAGTAATCCTCGTTGTGAGGTATTTCTGCGACCTTTCCAGTTGTAGATGTCTTGTGAGGTACATACCAAAAGGGGAGTTGAACTCTATAATGGGTCTAATGAGTGACAAGTAGAGGGGAACAATGACCTCTTTTTTTCCTGGATGAGAAACCTTTTGTGATGGTGTGCCACGTAGAAGGATTTCCTGACTACTGTGGTGATGTGATTATCAAAGGAGAGACTACTGTCCACCTGTGTCCCAAGGTCTCTTATTACACTTCCGGTGCTAAGTAGACTACCACCTATGTGGTAGCTCATGGGTACAGAGTTTTTACCAAAGGGGATGACAATGCACTTTTTGGCATTGAGCTTGAGGCCATGGCTTTGACACCAGGCATCTGTATCAGTAAGGCCCTTTTGTAGGATGTCCACATCGTTAGGAGTTTCAATTATGGCTCCTAGTTTGCAGTCATCTGCGAACTTCATTAGCCAAAGACCTTCTGTGTTAGCGTGTACTTCAGAAAGGTAGGTACCAAACAGGAGAGGACCCAGGACTGAACCCTGTGGTACTCCACTTGTCACTGGTCTGAAGTCGGATTTGGAGTCTACTACTTTCACAGTGTGGGTTCTGTCAGTGAGCCAGTTGGCAGCCCATCTTGTGACATAGGGATTTATATCTAGTTTAGTGAGTTTATCTATAATTCCAGAGAGGGGAATGGTGTCAAAAGCCTTGGCGAGATCTAGATAGGCAGTGTAAACCACCATACCCTTGTCTCTGGCTTTGTTGACTGCTTCAAATAAGTCTATCAGGTTAGGAGACATGATCTGCCTTTTACAAACATGAACTGGGTGGGGTCCAGAGTTTGGAGATTACCAATGTCTTTGTTTAGAAGTTCCATGATGATACTTTCCATGGCCTTGCAGACCAGGCTCGTTAGGCTAATGGGGCGGTAGTTCCCGGGGTCCGTGGTGGCTCCCCCTTTGTGGAGTGGGATAACCATCGCTGTGCGCCATTCAGTGGGCACAAAGCCTGAGGTGAGGCTATGATTGAACATGGTGCTTAGGTGGGGTGCCAGTTCATTCTGTAGTTCATGTAGAACGCAGCCTGGGATGTTGTCAGGTCCCATGGATGCTGTGTTCTTGGCTTTGTAGAGTGTGTTTTTTCCCTGTGCAGCCGTGATTACAGGAACTTTGCATTCTTCCGGTATAGAGATGGGCCCTTAAGGGGGTGAGAGAGAGGTAAAGTTAGCACTGAACCTATCTGCCAGGATGTTGGCAATATCAGTTGGTTCTGTATATTTAGTGCCATTGTGCTGTAACTCAGAGCAGATCTGAGTGTTGCCGTTGAGATTCTTGACATGGCTATACAATGCTTTGTGGTTGTCTTTAGAGTCAGTGGTGATTTTGTTTTCGTAACTAGCTTTGGAGGATTTTATGAGGGATCTCAGCTTCTTACTGAGGCTGACCAGGGAATCCCTCCAGTCATGGGATTTTACTCTTTTTTTGCAACAGTTTCTTTCTTCTGTTGTAGAGTTTGTTTATGGCAGGGAACCACCAGATTGGCTTCCTTTTTTTGGAGGATAGCATCTTGGTTCTGTTAAGGATAGCATGATCCATGCACTCGTGTAAGTGCTTATAAAGTGCATTTGTATAGGATTCAGCAGTCGTACCTCTATTGTCCGTCTGCATGGGTGTCGTAAAGTTTGCCACTTCTGTCATAAGTGTGAAGGTGGCTTTGGAGACATTTTTTTACAGTGGTTTCCCTAAGGGGGGGTGGAGGTGGGATGTGGATGTCTAGGGTGATTAGCTTGTGGTCGGATCTGACCAACGAGGAATTGATCTCTGGTGTGGAACATCGGTCGCCCATGTCAGTAATAACCAGGGCTAGGATATTGCTGCCCCTGGTGGGGGTGTGGATAAGTTGATCCAAGGCACTGGAATTTATGAATTCCAGAAATCATTGAGCAAAAGAGTTGGTACATTAGTAATTTTACCAGTTAATGTTGGGGTAGTTGAAATCACCCATTATGAGGGTGTTGGGTTGTACCCTCATATTTTCCAGTGTATCAAGAAATGAGGAGTGAGAATCCTGGGGCATGGTGGGGGATCTGTAGCAAGTTACAATTTGGATTGTGGTCTTGCCTAGAGTTAGTTGCACTTGGATAATCTCAGATGCATTATGCTGAGCAACTAGCCTGGAGGTGTGGATATCCTTAATGAATATAGACATGCCTCCACCTTTAGTGTTTCGTTCCAGGTTAGGTGGTCGAAAGGTGTGGTATGAATTATAGTCTGGTAATGCAGGGGTGCTCTCTGAAGCCTTGAACCAGGTCTCTGTCACTGCACAGATGTCGATGTTCTCCATTTTAAGGAGTGCCTCGAGTGAATGCATTTTGAGGTTTAGACTTCGAGCATTGAGTAGCATTACCCTCAGATTTTGCTTGCTTGTACCTGTTACGGTGGTGAATTTGTCATTTGAACCTTGCCTAAAAAAGGCACTATAGGGATGGCAAGAGCCTTAGGCAGTATCTGGAATTCCAAGGGCAACAGGTACAGGCCATCTCTGGCAAAGCATCTTGGTCTTTTGATCATGTCATCCCAGGCAGACAGATACTGGATCCCCTTAGAATGACACCAGAAGCTTAGCCAATTGTTGGTCAATCATTTTGTCCTTGTACTGTGGTATCATTCTGGGTGGTGGCAGGATGCTACTCAGGGCTAGGGTCATACCTGCCTGGGCTACAAGATCAGAGAGCTCCTCCATGTCTCTTTTCATGTAGTCCAGGGAGGTACATCTCAGGTCATTCACACCAGCATGGACAATGACAGAGTCATATTTGTACTTGTGGAGTGACCTGAGTGCATGCGTTATGTGGTGGATCCTGGCACCCAACAGGTAGCTGACAGTAACTTTCTCCTTGTTTAGCCTGGTGAGTGGAACATCAGTGTGCCTGACTATAGAGTCACCTATGACTAGAGTGTTGGGTACATTGTTATCCCTTATGGTCTGTGGTTGAGTGGCACACTGAGTTTGTGAGCTATGCGTCATTTGGGTTGCGTTGAGGGGTGGAGGTTGTTTGTGTTTCTGCTTTGGAGGTCTCTGTTGCTTGAGCAAATTTTTATTGAGAGCCTCCGCGAATGTAGGTGTGTGTTTTGTGTTTCTATTTGTCTGTTTTGATGGTGTAGGTTTTGAGGAACTATGAGGTGAGTGTGGTGTGGTGCAAGTGTTTACCTTCTCCTCTTGACTGTCTAGTCCAGTCTTGGGTGAAGAGAGCTTTGCTTCCAGTTTGCCTATGTAAGTGCATCTCTCACGGGTTGTCTATGTGTACATGAGGCAATTGCTACATTGCCCCCAAAATGCCCAGATTCATCAGGTAGACAGGAGAAAACACCGGGAGCTGACCCTTAGACGTGCCTGGATAGGTGCTTATTTATTAAGTACTAAAAACTGTTTTCCTCCAGACAAGTGAGGAAAGTTGAGTGCTGTAGTAATTTGTAGCTTACTTAGTGCTTACAACGAGTTCTGAACAAGTGCTGAGCTCAAAGAAACAGATTTCAGTGCTAAAACTAAAAAAAACTGGCTAGTTTTAAGGGAAGATTTAAAGAGCAGGCTTTATGGTGCCGGGAATAGTTTAACCCTAGCTAAGCAGCGATGCATAAATTGTGTGTATATATATATATATATATATATATATATATATATATATATATATATATATATGTATGTATATATATATATATGGGTACATATTACACCGTCGACAACTGATTAAATGACAACGGCCCTGTAGCACCAATTCAACGAAACAGCATCGACACTTTAAATAACGCTGACTCTACCAACAACGCTACACCGACATCGCGTATTACAGCCAACGGTATTAACATGTGTGAGGTAGGGATGCAGTTATAATGTTAGACTGAGTGACATAAGTTTAGAAATACATCCCTACCTCACACATGTTAATACCGTTAGCTGTAATACGATGTCGGTGTAGCGCGTTGTTGGTAGAGTCAGCCGTTATTTAAAGTGTCGATGCTGTGCGGTTTCTGAATTGGTGCTACAGGGCCGTTGTCGATTTAGTCAGTTGTCGACGGTGTAATATGTACCCATATATATATATATATATATATATATATATATATATATATATATATATATATATTTTTTTTTTTTATATATATATGTAACAGTAGCAAATGAGCAAACTGATTTAAACAAATTAACCAATAAAAAGCTAAAAACTGAGCCCCGTTTCAGCAGTCTTCAATCAGACAAGTTCTAACTGCACACTCATGCCACTAGGGTGCAGGGGAACCTTCTCCAAGAAAAGATGGTCTGGATTAGTGCTCAAGTTATACAACCAAAGCTAGATTCAGCAGGTCTGAATTTAGTCTATGCTACAGCAAACAAGGCATACCAATTTCAGAAAGAAACAGTTCAAAGAAGCAGGCACAATAAGCTTTTAACCAGAAACTCCAAGCTCAGAGGGGCAGCATCTAACCTCTCCTCCCACAAGAGTGTAGACCACACATTCTTAATGTAAAATAACTGGCCCGAAGCCCAAGTGACTCAACCAGAACTAATACACTTTTAGAATAACAGACACTAAGCCTTCAATCAGCAACTCCCAACTTAGAAGGATGGAAGCTGCCTGTCCTGCCACAATAGTGCAGACCACAAACTTTCTTAATGTAAAACAACTGGTCTGAAGCCCAAGTGCTTCAACCAAAGGTTTAGAATAACAGTTAAAATTTAATCAGGCTACTAACAAGCAATAATAAATGCAGCAGAATAAATGCAATTAAGTACTTCTAAGAAAAAGCAGCAAAAGCAAAATAAAGTAATAAAGTGGGAAGAAACACAAATACAGTAAAACCAGATGAATGAAGTGCAATTTTTTAATATAACAATATAAAACAAGTAAACTGATTTAAACAAATTACCCAATTAACCAGTAAAAAGCTCAAAACTGAGCCCTGTTCCAGCAGTCGTCAATCAGACAAGTTCTAACTGCACACTCCTGCCGCTAGGGTGCAGGGGAACCTTCTCCAAAAAAGATGGCCTGGATTAGTGCTCAAGTTATACAAACAAAGCTAGATTCAGAATGTCTGAATCTAGTCTATGCTACAGCAAACAAGGTGCACCAATTTCAGAAAGAAACAGTTCATATAAGCAGGCACAATAAGCCTTTAACCAGAAACTCCCAGCTCAGAAGGGCAGAATCCAGACTCTTCTCCCGGAAGAGTGCAGACCACAAACCTTCTTAATAAAAAATACTGGCCTGAAGTCCAAGTGCTTTAACCAGCATTAATACACTTTTAGAATAACAGACACTGAGCCTTCAATGAGCAATTCCCAACTTAGAAGGATGTAAGCTACCTGTCCTGCCACAACAGTGCAGAGCACAAACCTTCTTAATGTAAAACAACTGGTCTGGAGTCCAGGTGCTTAAACCAAAAGGCTTAGAATAACAGTTACAATTTAATCAGGCTACTACCAAGCAGTAATAAATGGAGCAGAGTAAATACAATTGAGTACTTTTAAGAAGATGCAAAAGCAAAATAAAGTGCATTTTTTTAAGTAAAGTGCAAGGAGAGAGGAAGAAGGAGCAGACGAAATTCAGAAAAATTCAAGGTTAAGAACCTAAGTGGGTTGACCTTCTTAAATGTTCTCTCTGTATTAAGTAGAGTGAACACCAGACTGGGAGGGGTGTCCCAGATCATATATACAGTAGGGGCAGGCAACTTCAAAGCCACCAACTATAACAACACCACAAGAGTAGGGTGGGGGGACAGTTTCAGGACAGATGAGAAACAAAAAACAATGTCAGAAAATATATAAAACAATTCAGTCAGGCAAAATCAAGGCAATGCAGAACTCTGAAAGGTTAAAATGCCAAGAAATATACTTGTCAATCAACATTATATTTCCAGATTGTTTGAGAATCACACACCAGCCAGACACCAGGAGTTTCCAACAGTGTATGCAGGAATTTACAAACAGAAACTATTTTTAAATCAGCAAGCCTTTAATCAACCAGATAACACAAAAGCTGTTAGACCAGTTTTATAAACTCCACCTCAAAAATAGGGGGTAAACAGTTTCAGGACAGATGAGAAACAGAAAACAATGCCAGAAAATATGTAAAACAATTCAGTCAGGCAAAATTAAGACAATGCAGAACTCTGTAAGGTTAAAATGCCAAGAAATATACTTAGCAATCAGCGATACATTTCCAGATTGTTTGAGAATCACACACCAGCCAGACACCATGAGTTTGTTAGATACCAGGCACAGTGACAGGGCTTTGAGTTGCTCCAGATAAGACATGTTATTTAGGCCTTGTATCCTTTTAGTAAGGTATCTCTGTGGGCCTTCCAGTTGCTGCATGTGTCTGGACAGATACACGCCAAAGGAGGCATTATACTCAATGATTGGCCTAATGAAGTCTAAGTAGAGAGGGGCAGTGACATTCCTAGTTTTAATAAACTTTGCGATATAGAAGGACTTTCTTACAACAGTAGACACATATTTGTTAAAAGTTAGGTCACTGTCTAGTCAAGTTCCCAAATCCTGAACAACTGCATCAACTTTTAGGGGTGTATTTTCAATATGGTAGTTCCCTGGGTTAGATGAATTCCCAAAGGATAGAATAATGCATTTTTTGGCATTTAGTTTCAGTCCATGATTTTTGTCACCAGTTATATATTTGAGGCAAACCTTCCTGCAGGAAGGTTAAGTCATTTGGGGATTCAATAACTGCTCCTATCTGCAAACTTAGTCAGCCAGAGCCCTTTAGCATTGGCTTTTACTTCAGAAAAGGAGATGCCAAACAGGAGAGTTAGCACAGAACCCCGGGGGAATCCACTAGTAACTGGTCTTTTTCTGGAGGTAACTTACCCTATTTTGATTATCTGCATCCTGTTGAGTCAGCTGGCAATCCAGTGGGTGACATAGGGGGTTTATCCCCAGTTTATTTAGCTTGTCTACTATGCCTGAGTGTCAAAAGCTTTGGCCAGGTCACGGAATGTTGTGTGTAGTGTTTTGCCTTCATCCATTGCTTTGGTGTCTTTTTCGAAAAAAATCCCCCAGGTTTAGTAAGCATGACCTGCCATTTACAAATCAAAACTGAAATGGGTACAGTATTTGGAGGTTCCCTATGTCCTGATTGATTAATTCCATGATAAGTCATTTTGTGGTTTTGCATATAAGGCTGGTCAGACTTATGGGCCTGTAATTGCCTGGATTGGTGAAAAGTCTTCCATTATTCAGAGGAATGACTGTATCTGTTCTCCATTCTCTTGGTACAAATCCTATATGGGGGCTGAGATTGAAGAGTGTTAGGGGTGTGACTAAATTGTGCTTCAAGCTATTTAATATGCATCCAGAAATATTGTCAGGACCCATCAATGGGTATTTTTAGCTTTTGATAGCACTTTTTGGTCTCAGCCCTGTTTGATGGCTGGAAGCGAGACATTTTCATGTATGTCTTGATGTACAGATGGAGGGAAAAAAGAGGTAAAGTTAGAGCGAAATTTATCAGCCAGTAGGTTCACTATTTCTTCAACTCAGTGTAGGTAACATCGTTCACAATCAGCATAGTGCATTGAGATTATGAACATACTTAAAAAATGCCTTGTGATCGTCTTTGGCTTGGCTAACTGTTTTAGCCTCAGATTTACTCTTCTTACTTTTTTAAACACCTTTATTGAATTATAATTTTTGACATAGACATATTTACATTAACAATTTGAAATGAACAAACACTATGCTTCACATATATTGCTATTTATCATGTAACCTAAGCAATATTACATAAATTATTCAATTCCGGACCTTTTTTTTTTGAACAAGAAACATCTTTATTAAACCATCATTTATGACATAAGCAATCCTACATTTATATAAATAAAAACAAACCACACCGACACAAACCTAGTTGTATGCATTTTACATCACAAACCATACTGGCACACTCCCAGTTGCAAACATTTTACATCACTTATAATCTTCCCAGTGGTTTTTCAAACATTATGTAGCTCATTTAAGTCCTTCCCTCTTTTAAACCTCATTCATCTCCAGTATATATTGTTCCCAGAATTCCCATTTTTAAATATGTACTGTAGTTCGCTCCTACCTTTTTCTGAAGATCTCAAGTCCAGTTGTTTTATCGCTGTTAGTATATTAATTACTTCTAATACAGTTGGTTTAAATTTTGATTTCCGTTTACTAGTAATTGCTTTTTTGGCAGCCACAATAATTAGGGAGAGCAAGGCCTTACCAGGTCTAGGCAATTCTGATTCTGTATCATTGCTCAGAAAAATCATCTTCCTAGTCGCACCAATCTGCTCACCCAGCATCTCTGACAGTGCTTCCCAGAGGGAATTCCACCAACTCACTGCACTCCCAGAAAATATGCTCCCAATTACCTCTTTCTTCCCCATCACACCTCCAACATTTGCTATCTAATTAAGGAAAAATTCTCTGGAGTCTCCTTGGGGTATAAAAATATCTATGTAAACATTTCCAAGCAAAAATCCTAAGTCTAGATTTTGGTGTATATTGGGACACATACATATATCCTCTCACTGAGATCAATTTTATTTTCCTTTTATTACAGAGCTTCTTGATATTATGGTTCCACCATGTGGGTTTATTTATGGGGTTTGGCCTGCACTTGTTTGTGTGTGGTTCAGCTGCATCTATACAGCTGTTTGCATGCTGGTATAGTGTGGCGGTGTACATTTCTACACATTCAGTGATGTTAAAAATTGAGTTTGGTGGGGATTTGAAGCTTGCCAGTGTATCACACAGGACTAGGTAGTTTATGTTAAAGAAATTTCTAAAGTTACCTTGCGATACCTTGTATATATCCCATAGATGGTGGTAGGAAAGAAGAAAGATGGACAGATTTACTTGTATGTAAAGCAGACAATTATTAACATATTGTGTATATTACTAAAATGAGAATCCTATTTAGCTGGTCTCCCCACCTAGCAGCTCAGACCATCTTTTTACATTTTAGTATAAATACTTAAAAAGTGCTACCTGAAAAGATTGTATTTTATTTCTGAACAGTTTCCTGTATCATCAGTATTTAAGGAATTGGGTTGTTATACAAGTGTTTATGAAGAAGTTCACGCATTACATTTGTGGATGAAAGCGCTAATACACTTGCTTTTCTTGTTTTTCTTTTGGTTTTCTGGTTTGCTCACCAGTTTTAGTTTATTTCTGAACAGTAATTCCAGTCATGGTGCATCACCTTACTGTGTGGCTCTGCAGCTGTGTGACTTCCAGGCTTGTGTGTTTTTCAGAGAAGCACTCATTATGGTATTAGCATTTATTATGTTTAGACAATATAAAACTGCTTGCATACAAATCATACTCTAACTGGTGTAAAACTAATTAGACATATTTATTATTTGCTTGCTTATTATATATTAATGTACTTAATTTATTTTTCTTTCTTTCTCAAAAGCTGGAAAGATTGCTGATTTCAAACTGCCATCATTCAGTTCTATGAATTCAGGCATCCTTTTAAAAGGTCATGGAGCTGATACTTTGCTTATAGGTATTGGAACAGAGCTGAAACTGTATTCACTATCAGGTACCCTATTATCAACCTTTCAAGACCACAAAGACCATATCACTGCTTTACATGTGGTATGAGCTTCTGCAAAATATTTCACAATTACTATTTTTTTATATTGGTAGTAAGTTTTTTTTCTTAGTCGTGTTTTTGATTTTTTAGGATTCTTTTCGTGTTGTTACATCATCAATGGACTTATCTCTTAGAATATACTCATGGAGGAAACAGAATAAACAGCTTTTACTTGAAGGTCGATACCATCTGCTTGGTGGCTCTCATATGCAGTCCAGGTAAACAACTTCCTAAGTTTCTGAAGAAAGAGATAAGCATGTGCTATGTTTTCCTGAATTATGCCATTTCAAAAGCACTATTAATCTGACAATACAATTTGTGCAGTGCTATATTTATTTAGAGTGACAAGACAGAATACATGGACATTTTCAAGCAGGCTGAATTCACTAGATTCTAATTAACTAAGAAAGATGCAAAACTCAGAAGTGTCAAATGAATATTTTAATGATTTACTGTGAATGATTGAAGAAAGATGGGCTAAAGTGTCTTTACTGTTCAGGATTTTAAGCACAGCACAGTTAAATGTAGGATCCCTCCTGCTAAACTTTTTGAGTCGACTATTGTGTCTGAGTGGTGGAAATGTGGTTTTCTCCCTACATTCTTAGTTTTTAAATGATATATGTTGGATCAAAGCCGCAAAACTCAAATACCAGTGTTGTTTGAGGCTTTGAAGTTTTATCTAACCTGAACATATGTACGGTGGATATAAAAAGTGTACACACCCCTGTTAAAATGCCATTTTTGTGGTATAAAAAATGAGACCACAATAAATCATTTCAAAACTATTCTCACCTTTAATGTGACCTATAACCTGTACAATTCAATTGAAAAACAAACAAATCTGTTAGGGGAAAAATATAAAAAAATAAAAAATGTACAATAAGCTGGTTGCATAAATGTGCACACCCTTAAACTAATATTTTGTTGAAGCACCTTTTGATTTAAGTACAGCATTCAGTCTTCTTGGATAGGAGTCTATCAGCATGGCACATCTTGACTTGGCAATATTTGCCCGCTCTTCCTTGCAAAAGTGTTCCAAATCTGCCATTTTGTGAGGGCATCTCTTGTGCACAGCCGTCTTAAGGTCACCCCATAAATTTTATATTGGATTTAGGTCTGGGCTCTGGCTGGGCCATTCCAAAACTTTAATTTTCTTCTGGTGAAGCCATTCTTTTGTTGATTTGGATGTATGCTTGGGGTTATTGTCATGTTGAAATGTGAAATTCCTCTTCATCTTCAGCTTTCTAGTAGACGACTAAAGGTTTTGGGCCAAAAGTGACTGGTATTTGGAACTGTTCTTAATTCCCTCCACCTTAACTAAAGCCCCAGTTCAAGCTGAAGAAAAGCAACCCCAAAGCATCATACTGCCACCACCATGCTTCACCATGGGGATAGTGTTATTTTGGTGATGCAAAGTGTTGTTTTTACACCATATGTACCTTTTGGAATTGGGGCCATAAAGTTCAAACTTGGTCTCATCAGACCATAACACATTTTCCCACATGCTTTTGGGAGACTTGATGTATTGTTTTGCAAATTTTAGCCAGGCCTGGATGTTTTTCTGTGTAAGAAAATGATTCAGTCTTGCAACCCTACCCCATAGTCCAGACAAAAGGAGAATATATGAGATTGTTGTCACATGTAGTACACAACCAGTACTTGCCAGAAATTCCTGCAGCTCCTTCAGTGTTGCTGTGGGTCTCTTGGAAGCCTCCTTGACCAGTTTTTGTCTTGTTGTTTCATCAATTTTGTAGGGATGTCCAGTTCTTTGCAATGTCACTGTTGTCCCATATTTTCTCCACGTTTTGATAACTGTCTTCATTGTGTTCCATGGTATATCCAATGCTGTGGAATTTTTTTTGTACCCTTCTCCTAACTGATACCTTTCAACAGTGAGATCCCTTTGATGCTTTGTAAGCTCTCTGTGAATTACTTTTACTGTAGCAGGCAACTGAGTAAATGTCAGGAAAATCCTACTAGGGCAGCTGAACTTTATTTGGGATTAATCAGAGTCTCTTTAATTTATGGCAGGTGTATACCCAAGAAGACTGAATGTTGTAATTAAATCAAAAGTTGCTTTAACAAAGTATTTGTTTAAGGGTGCGCACACTTATGCAACCAACTTATTGTATAGTCTTTATATTTTTCCCCTAACAGATTTGTTTGTTTTTCAATTGAATTGTACAGGTTATAGGTCACATTAAAGGTAGGAAAAGTTTTGAAATGATTTATTGTAGTCTCATTTTTTTATATCACAAAAACCTGGCTTTTTAACAGGGGTGTGTACACATTTTATATCAACTGTATATATACATTTATGTATCTATATCCAGGTCCACTTTGGAATTTCGAAATTTCACAATCCTGACGTTCTAAATACTGATGCTCAGAACCTCGGAATTGTGAAATCTCTAAACCTGTAAGTGGAGATTGCCATACAGTGTGGAATGGGAACATTACTATTCTCTTCACTGTAGTGCAATCTTGGAGTTGGTATATCTAAGTTGAAGGGGGTGCAGGGGGCTTGCCCCCCTGAAAATTTTATTTTTTGATGTATTCTTGATTTTATTTTTTTTTTGTTGTTGTTGTTATTTCGAGATTTCACAGACTCAATGTTCTGAGCGTCTGTATTTTGAACATCGGGATTGTGAAATTTCAAAATTCTATAGTGGACCCCTATATCTATATCTATATATATATATATATATATCTATATCTATATATATATATATATATATATATATATATATATATACACACACACACACACACACACACACATATATATGTTTTTCACTTTATCTGTTATGGCAATTCATTCATGTATACATTTTCTGCAGTTAAAATAATAAAGCACATTTTTGTTATAGTACAAGATTTTCTTAGAAAGAAAGTTTGTTTGACAATCAGGAGTCACTATGGCATTTTAACCTCAGGAAATTTAATAGTTTTCTGTATTCTAAGTGGAAAATGACAGATAAAAAATTAGCATGTTAGATAAGGAAAGTGCATTACGGGGAAAAGGAAAAAAGCCCGTAAGTTAAACAGGTCAGAATCTTTCTAGTGAAATGTAAAATACCTGCATCTTCACACACAACAATAGCTCTAGAAAATGCCAAATTACAAAGTCTTTGTATTTCTGATGAAGCTACTGTCTGAGCAGTAGCGAAAACGCTTTTTTGGTGTTTTAAAATAAAAATTGCGTTAAAGCTCTACCTCTGTGCTCCTCTGGACCTATTACTCTGAGGCTGTGGTATCGCTAGTTTCTCTTTCTCGTTTTGGTTCCAAATTACAAAGTCTGGTTCAATGATTTCAAAACGTGTTGTGTTCCATAATTAAAGCAAAATGTGTTTTCTTTGATTCGGGGTGAAGGGGAAATAGTGTAACAAAGCTGTCTTCCTTTTGCCGCAGGACTGACCTTGTGAGCAGGCTCAAAAATAAGGAATACAAAAAGGTAAGACATTATCAAATGGGCTTGGAAGAGTAATTGAGTGAAAACAAGTAGAAAAATGTAATAGCAAAGGGGTGAATCCCACAGGGGAAGACTGAAATAGTCCAAGCAGAATTTACAGTTGTGCTGCTTCTCCTCAGCATGAGCATAAACACAATGGAAATGGGGATATAAGAGTTTAATAATAGGTATACAGTTGGTGGATTGGTGAGGGATGTTTAGTTGAATAGAACATTGAAGGATAATAATAATAATAATGTCAACATGAAGGGGAAGGCCCAGTTCAGGAGCAAATGCAACCATTGTATCTATGAACCGAGATTATTATTTAAGATACTCTGCAGCACTAAATGAATACAGGACAGATGCCCCACATTGTACGAAATAACAGGAATATAAAGACTACTAGGTAATGTATGGACACAGATAATAGGAGGTGTAATTCCCTAGAAAGTGGGCTACACAACTGCAAAAAGCAGGGGAAAAAATTAAGCTACATAACAAAAAACAAAATAGAAAAACAAGTCAACAGCATGCAGGTAAGGTGGATGTATAAATTGCAATAAAGAGAGAGGGAGTAGGGTGGGGGGGAGCACAAGTGAATAGCTGTAAAGACAAGGGCATCTGTATTGTATAGATGTGATTCTATATTACAAGAATGGAGCCAAAAGGAGAAAGGCTACTGTACATAGCTGCATGGTTATGCATATTGTTTATTTATTATTTGCATTTGTTGACTGGGATAGTCCACTGGGCCAAGTCGGCCGGTTTTCAGTGGAGGCCCGGGGAGAAAAGCTCCACAAGAATAGTTACATTGCATTGCATTACATTTACATTTATGTAGGGTTACATTACATTACTATTACTAGAACAATATTCATTCTAATGTATTAGGTAACATTAGTAGAATAGGAAATCTTATTAATCATATTTAAATCAGAACTGACAGATAAAAAGTCATTATGTATTCATGAAACAAAAAAATATAAAGAGGAGGGTAGGAACAAAAAATGAAGGAGGTAGTTTAGGTAGGACCATGAGAGGGACATTCCCATTTGGAAGATAGATGAGAAGAGCTGAGTTTTGAAGTTATTATGGTTAGGTAAGTTGCGTAGATGAGGGGGGAGAGAGTTCCAAAGTTTGGCTATTGTGCAGGATAGTAGTAGTTGGCCTGGGGGATAAGAAGGTTTATGTACTTGAAGCAGATTTTGGTTCT
This sequence comes from Protopterus annectens, assembly GCF_019279795.1. Taxonomy (NCBI): domain Eukaryota; kingdom Metazoa; phylum Chordata; order Ceratodontiformes; family Protopteridae; genus Protopterus; species Protopterus annectens. The sequence goes on from NC_056739.1 coordinate 1,567,704,263, forward strand.
CGGATCATAGGGAGCGGGAGGGAGTGTAGGGTGTAAGAGCTTTGGTTAGGGATGGACAGTCTGATGGTTTGAAGATGAGCTTGTGAGTAGTGGTTAGTTGCAGATATCTAAGGTAGTTGGGGAGCTCTAGCCATTTGAAGGTGAGCAGTGAGTGGCAGTGGTAAGATGAACTTTTGGAGTTGGTAGTGAATTTGCTAATTTTGTGGTAGCAGGCTTCCAGTTTGGAGCACAGGCCTAGTTGGAGGTTGGTAAATAGGGGAGCGTTGTACATAAGAAATGGGAGGAGGAAGGTTGTTGCAAGAGTTTGTCGGGTGGAGGGGCTGAGATAGCGATTGGGCCTGTATAGCAGACCAATTTTCTGATGAGTTTTCTTGATAGCAAAGTATATGTGGGAGTCAAACTTTAGGTTTTCATCAATAATGATGCCTAGCAGTTTGGTTGAAGGGACTATTTCTAAAGGAGTTTTATTTTGACTTGTAATGCAGAAATGGTTTCTGTCTAATGTGGAGTTTCTGGTAGGGGTAAAGCTCATTAGTTTAGGTGGCATTTAGGGCAAGGTGATTGGCTTTCATCCAGGATTCAGTATTAGTAAAGGCAATCTGGGTTTTTATTAGTAGAATGAATGTTTGACTGTTTTGACAGGTTTTTGGAAAAAGGTTTAAGTTGCAGCACATAAATATTTTCATTGAGGATGTATCCAGTAGGATGGTAAAGACAGGGAATACTTATAACAGGAACTCAATAAGGCATGGTGCTAATTTAGGCAGAGTGACACTATGAATGAATGGCAGTAAATCTCTGGATGTTGTTCTGGAATATTAATGGCCTAGTGAACATCAAGAAAAAGAATAGGATAATACACTACTTTAGAAACTGCAACTTAGACATAGTGATACTTCTGGAAACTCACTTGAATAGAAAAATAAAACAAAACCTTGATCCAAAAAACAGACTGGATGAGGGACTTTGCAGAGGCTATTGAAATTAGGAAGAGAGGGGTACAATGTTACTCTCTGTAATCTATGTGTAGAACTTAATATTTGTATAATCTGTATGTGGAGCTTTTCTCCCCAGGACTCCACTGAAAACGGGTTCTTTAGGCCCAATGGACTATCCTGGTTAAACAACTGCAAATAAAATAAAATAAAATAAATTAAAAAAATATCGTAGTTAAATGGGAATTCCAGTGTTGTCTGTTTTCATCCAGTTCAACACACAGGTTGTCCGATCTGACCTCAGCACCAATTTTGAAGCTTGTCAAATCCAAGATTCTAACCCCTCCTCTACACATAATTCTCTCCACTTCACCTTAGTACCTCAAATTTCGTTTTCCGCTTGAAGACTTCAGACATGTTCCATGAGGCAGATTGCCCATAAGGACTGTCACGACCAGCGTCTCTTCTGTTTGGGTGCTTCCCATGGCTATGGACAGTGTTCTGTCTGCAAGACTTTTGTCCCTAACACCGTAAGCAGTCATCTCTATTCCTTATCAATTTGCCTTGAAAAACAGCATGTTAAGCTGTTGGCTCAATGTGCTGTGGCAGAGTGTTCCCATAACAAAGGTCAGCCTTTGGCCAAGAAAAAGGCCAAAAATCTTAAGTCTGATATGGCTGCTATCCAGCCTCCCCAGACGTCTCTTTCAAGGATAGTGAAAGCCTTGGATTCCTGTGTTGCAGCTTTGTCAGAAGCTGGCATGGATCCAACTTCTTCCACATCAACGCAGGCTTTACAAACATTTGCTCTAGATGTTGAGGGGGAGCCTTGGCTGTTTATATATTCAAGAGAGTAAGGGAGGAGATCCCTACAGCTCTTACTGAGTGTTGCCAAGGGTTTGACCCTCCAAGGGTGTTGCATTTGGATTGTCCCGAAGAAAAAGAAACAAAAGAGCAAGTATATTTCTCCTGTAGTTAAGGATCCCCAATGTGAAGGGCAGGATTTTACTCAGGGGTTGTTTAATGCTTTAATGGCTTTAAAGCCTCCTCAAGGGGTGTCTATGCCTGCCCCTCCCTGGTCTTCCATGCCTCTTAAAAGACCCAGGGAATTGGACTTCTCAGATGTGTATCAGGATTCTGCAGAAGAGTCCCTGGCATACTCTTCTCAGATCCATTCTTCTTTGGACTACGGTTCAAAGGAAGAGGATTATGTTAGCCTAGATTCTCTTTTGGAGGCACTCTCCTTTGGGGACATTGTTACCTCTATGATGGAATTCTTTAAGTGGGATTGCTTTCAAGTCTCTAATATTCAGAAAAAGTATTATGAGCTCCTCTAGATGGAGTCTCCTAAGCCTTTTGCTCTTCCCTCAGCTCTGGTTGCCCTCCTGGATATTTTGCAGCAGCTTCTGTGGCCCTTGATGTTCAGCCCCTGCTCCTAACAAACCTGATAGATTTTACAAGGTACCTAATGATTGTAAATTTGTTTAGAAATATCCTTCTGCTCATCTTTCTGTAGTGTCTGTTTCTTCTGACAAGCACTCCAAGTTATTACCCTCTACCAAGCTGCTTCCTTCAGATAAGGATAGTAGGGCCATGTAGAAGCTGAACAAAAGATTTATACTGCTACCAGTTGATTTTTTTGGGAGCCATCAGTTACCATGCTCATATGACTTGCTGTGTTTTGGCCCTCTTTCTTAGTTTTCCCAAGTGGTTTCTGACCTCCCTGATTCTGAGGTGAAAGCTGCTGACCTTTCCCTGTTGGGCTTTACCTCTCAAGTTGCCAGCCACTCTAATAAATGCAGTTGATGCCTCCTCCAGGGTTGCTGCCTTTGGTTTTGTTATGAGGCATTATTCTTGGTTTTGTCTTCAGGCTTGCCTGATGATATTAAGGCCAAACTATTGGATGCTCTTTTGGATAATAAAAACTTGCTGGTGTTGCAGCTGCTGAACATTTTAAGTCTCTCCAGGATAAGGGTAAAGCCTTGCAGGAGTTGAAACATATTGTTGTTTCTCCTATTTCTAAGTTTCAGAGGAATTACCCCTTCAAATCTGCTTTTGTTCGCAGTCAGTCTTGCTGTCCACCCAAAGGAAAAAGGTTCTAGATCTGTGCCTCTTGCCAAGTCTACAAAAACATCTACTTCCCAGAAGTCTGCTTCACAGGATAAACAAGATTCCATTTGACAGTTTGCTTCCCCTTTCCCTTGGCTAGGTTCCTTTATCCCTCCATCTTTCCCTGTCTCTTCCAAATTGGTTAAAGATCACAACAGACTCTTCAGTCCTGCCCATTGTCTGCCAGGAATATTTCATGGTTTGGAAATTCTTTCCTTCCTTTTTGGGCATTCCTTAACCTTCTTGGGAACAACTACTCTTTTTCCTAGAGGTGCTGCATTCTCTGGAGTTCCAGGGCAGCATTCAGTCTATTCCTCCTCTCCAGGTAGGGAGGGGGTTTTATTCCAAAATGTTTTTGGTTCCCAGACAGGAGGGCACTTGGAGACCAATTCTAGACCTTTCCTAGCTCAACACCTTTCTCAAGATTCCTTCCTTTCAAATGCTGTTTCTTCTGACTCTTTTTCCCTTTCTTCTACCCCAGCCCTTTCTGGTCTCTCTGGATCTCAGGGATGCCTAATTGCATACCCCCTTCAATTTCCTTTTCAGGAAATGTTTTTGTTTCTCTGTTTCTTCCTTGCATTTTCAGTTCTCTGTTTTGCCCTTTGGCCTCTCTACTGCCCCAAGGATATTCACCAAATGCCTCACTCCTGTCATTGTCTTTTGCAGGATGAAAGGAATTCAGATCTTTCCCTATCTGGACAATCTTCACCCAATGCTCTGCTTCAGGATCCCCTGTTTACTTTTTCCCTATTACAGAGTCTAGGGTTCACCATAAACATCCAGACATCAGCTCTGAAACCTTCTCAGGCTCTTATTTTCTTTGGGTGCAGGCTTCAAACCATCCCCATGCTGGCATCTCTGCCTGTCCCCAAGGCCCTATCTCTTGATGTCTTTTTCCAGTCTCCTCTTCTTCTGGCTTCAGTCTAGGCAAGGGACTTTCTGAGGGTCTTCAGGTTCATGACTTCCACCATTCCCATGCTTCCTCTGGCCAGGCTTCACATGAGAAAGGCACAGTGGTACATAAAGTCAGTGTGGCTCCAACATTGCTGCCCCCTGGACTTCCTAGTGCCCTCTCTTCCTTGTCTCAAGCTCGAGCTTCAGTGGTGGATTCATCAACTTTCTCTCAACCTGGTGATTCCTTTCCAGGCACCAGTCCCGACTCAAGGGTTCTTTACAAATGACTCAGACTTTGGCTCTCTCAAGGTTCAGGGTCTTTGGCCTCTTCATCCAAAGTCAGAACATATCAGTATCAAGGATATGAGGATTGTGCTCCTAGATCTTCAGGTTTATTGTTCCCTCTTTCATCCCGTCCCCTTAAAGTTTTCATGGAAAATACAGTGATGTGGTATGTCAACAAGCAAGCAGCTACAAGGTCCTATCTGCTTTGAAGATTAGCTTTTCAGGTCTAGGATCTAGCTGTCCAGTGTCAAGTGACTCTTCAGGCAGTTTGCATTCCCCCACAGCACAATCTAGTGGCAGATTCTTTGAGCAGGTCTAGTACACAGTTCATGAATGGATGCTTCACAGAGGTGTGTTCCTGGACATTATCCATCAGTAGGGTATTCCTCAGAGAGATCATTTTGCCTTCCCTCTCAATAGACAACTCCCTATATTATTTTCCAGACCCCCAAGTCCTCTGGCTTGGAAAGTGGAAGCCCTGTCTTTTCCTAGGTAGGGGATGTTTCTGTACACCTTTCTTCCCCTTCCTCACTACAATGAGTCTTGCAGAAAGTCAGGCAGAACTCTCCCAAAACCTTGCTAGAGACTCTCTTTTGGCCCATACAGCATTAGTTCCCCCTTCTTTCTCACTTGGTCAGGGACAGTCATCACAAATTACCTCACCAAGTGGATTTTCTCACACAAGACTGGGGGGGGGGTCTCATCCATCCTCACTTGTCCACTTTTTAACTGACACTGTGGGTAATAGGGTTTTGATTCCTTTTAGGCACCTCTTTTCTGAGGATGTACTTTGGGTCCTGCAGGAGACCAGGAAGACATATATGTCCAAATAGAAGCAATTTTCTGTCTGGTGCCTCTCTTGCACTCAGAATACCCTATCTGTGGACGTTCCTGTGGTTCTCTCTTATTTGTGTGATCTGTGCTATGCTGCATTAACATTTTTCAGTGACAGCTCACCTGTCAGCAATTTCTGCTTGTCTGCCCCTTGCCTCTAAATTTGAGATCAAGCAATTTTTAAAGGTGTTCTTCAAATCGGGCTCCCAGGAAGTCAATTCCACCTTCCTAGGACCTCAATTATGTACTTGAAAAATTGACTTAGGCTCCTTTTGAGCCTGCTTCTTCAGCTTCCTTTCAACATTTTACTTGAAAGACTGTTCTTCTTTTGGAACTCTCTTCAGCTATGAGAGTGTCTGAACTTCAGGCTTTTATGGCTGCTCATCCTTTCTTAGTTTTTCACAGAGACTGGGTTTCTCTTCATATGGCTCCTTTTATTCCCAAGGTGGTGAATGGGTTGTCTCTTAATCAGTCTATGCATCTGCCTTCCTTTTTTCCTTTTCTGCAGTCTACCAGTGAGAAGGTTCTTCACACTTTGAATTTGCATAGACAGCTAAGATACTTTCTGGATAAACTAAAGTTATTCACTAATATGAGCAGCTGTTTCCTCTCATCCAAGATCTTTGAGTTTGGTTGTTTCTAAGCAAACCATCTCTTCCTGGATTTCTAAGTTGCTATTCTTTTCATGGTAAATGTCTTTCTTCCTCTGTAAAGGCTCATTCTACCAGGGCTTTTTCCTCCTCTGGTACTTTTTTTTCAAGGGTCTGTATTCCAGTTCCATCCTTGAAGCTGCTACTTGGTTTTCTGCTCATACTTTTATCAGGTATTACAAGCTGGATGTTATTTCCAGGTCTAGAGCTGGTTTTGCTAGGGCTGTCCTGCATGGGTTTCTGGAGGGCTCTTCCATGCTGTCCTCCTACCAAGATTCTTGTGCTTTTGCACTTTCCCTTCAGTTATGAATACTGCAGCAGTGATATGGAAGGACATAGTACAATTGTGTAAAGTCTTACCATAACACTAGATGTCCTTCTCTTCACTGTTGCAGTAATTGCTCTCTCCTTCCTGCCCTCTTTGCTGTAGCCTGTTCCTTCTTGCCCTCCTGGCCTTGGGACTCATCTTTTTCTACTTCTGTATGTACATGTTTTTTTCTTTGCCCCTTGGGACATTCTGTTCCTCCTGGGGTTTTTTTCAGTTCTGAGTGTGTGCATCCGTATGTCACCTTTATGCCCTACGCCTTGTGCAGGGAGTGCATGTGTGAAGTATGGTGCCTGTTAAGTACTAAAGGCTTTGGTATACTGGCCGGATGTTGAACTACCCTTGGCAGGAGAACCCTTCAGTCATGAATACTGCAACAGGGAAGAGAAGGACATCTACTGTTATGTTAAGATTTTACACAACTGTACTGTAGTTTAAAAAAAAAAAAAATGTTAACAATATTGCTTGTGGATTTCTTAGGATTAATGCTTTAGATAGTGCTTAGTTAGTTGTTAGAGTAGTAGAATTACGAGTATGGTTTGAATAGCATTTCCATATTAATGTGCAGTTTATAGTTGTTAGCTACTTTAGAGTGTGTTGTTCTTCAGACTGTTGATACCATTGTTTCCCCTTATTAGGTTAGTGGTAACTCTTTCTAGGGTGTTCTGCAGTTCCAGCGTGCCTTTGTTTCTAGAGGATAGTTATATTTGTTATCTTAGCTAACTTAATTATATTCGATAGTCAAGGATTCAAAAAGTGTACTGAATGTGGGCACAAACTTCCTCCACAGGATCTTCATTCATTATGTGTGTACCATTTGAACACTGCCCATCTTGATACTGAATGACAAGCCTGTGCTTCTTTTAGTTCCAGGGCACTTCAGACTAGGAGAAAGAAGTTAATAGTCAAGGGCCTCCTCCTCCCTCTGCAGACAGGGTCTTCAATTTCAACTGTGTCCACATCTTTTTCCCCAGCTAAGAAGCAGGACAAAAATGAACCAAAAGAAAAGAGTGAGTCAGAAAAGACAGACAAAGGAAGATCAGAAAAGTCCAAGAAATGTTCTCCAGATCTGTGAGTGTCAGTCGGGCCAGATACGAAAACTCTTAGAAGTTCAGCATTGACATTCTGTCAGGTCTGTCCCTCTTCTCCTGGGCCTCATTTCTCTTTGGAACTGGTGAACCCAAGGCTCCATTTGCCTATACTTCAAGAGCAGAGATACACAAGACTACCCTCATTGGCTTCTTCTGCCAGTCATCTAGGAGCCTAACCAAACAACACATCAGCAGAATGATGTGAAAGTTTCTCAGAACACAAATCCAACTTGTGGTTCTCTTGGTGCCATCTCATGGGAGCTACTTCGACTCTGACAGCATCCCTTTATCTTTCAACTTTGATACATTTGGATTGGGAACAGACTTGAAACCTGAAGCATCAGTGCCAGGGTTTGATAGGATCGGTCTACAGCAAAGTTGTCGGAATCACCCCTCCCCCTCAGGGCCTCTGCACTCGATAGCGCAGATCTGAGATCAGCTTTGGGGGTTGAGGCTCATTGGCACTGAAGTATCCCTTTTATCTTTGGATGGGAGGAAACCTTTGGGACCAATTGAGGCTTCAGCCTTTAAGGCTTTCAAGAGGGTATTGGCTATACCAAAGGAGAAGGTGCTACTGTACAGCTTGGTTGCATCCAAACCCCAAGATTCTGCTTCTTCTTCCCATCTCTCTGTCAGAGAGGGGCAGTCAATATCGCAGGTTTCTAAAACTCTATGCTGTATTAGCTCCCAGTCTGATTTGGAACCTTTTGATCTCCCACCAGAACCAGTTCATAAGAAACACATGCAAGACTCATCTCCAGTCTTTCACTAAAGACACTGATTTGGGTGAAGGTGAAGGCTCCTCTGTATCCCCCTGGGAAGACATCACTATCAGTAAGATACATGAATTGATGAAATTGAGAGGGAAATGGTGCATAGAGAACCCTTCACCTGATGATTATATGTTCTTGGAAGCCTGTGGCTCTACCTTAGCATCATTCTGGATAGTACCACCCATTGACATACTTACTGACCTCATGCCTTTGTGGGTATTGAAGGACCCTGACTTGGTGGAACCATTTACCAAAAAACTTGACAAGATATTAGCAGCCCCAAAAGACTGGAGTAAAGGTCCACTAGTGGATGCTATGGTGGTCATAGCAGCCACCAAAAAGAAACCATGGGAAGAAGGTTCCTAGGTCCACCCCCCCCCCCTCCCCACACAGGCACTGTAGGGCTGTAGACAGGTTTGGGAAATGGACATATTCTTCAGTGACCCTTGCACTCAAGTGTAGAATTATTTAGCCCATGTTACTAGATTCCAGACAGACTTGAACAAAGAGCTTTCCAGGTCTCTCTCGGGTATTTTGCCTGCAGATGTTAAGATGACTGTGGACTCCCAGTTTTCTACACTCTAGTCTACTTCCAGTCATGCAACTGATTTCCAGTGCAGTTGATGGCACAGCTAAGGCAGCAAGCATCATCATCATCGGCATGCCGGGATGCATCTTTGTGATTTCACAGAAGGTTTTAAGACATCCTTCATTAATGCCCCTTTGATGAATCCACTCCAAGGTAAAAGACAAACTAACCAGGAGTTAACAGGATGGCAAAACTCTCTCTGCAATGGGAATCCATTTTTTCACCCCACAAAGAACCTTTTCTAGGAATCAGAGTTTTTAAGTAGGTAATCCTAATGGACATCACTCAAGAGGCAAATGTGGGCCGAACAACTGGGGCTTTTATGGTCCTTTTGTGAAGCCCCACCTCTGGGCCAGTAATCAAGGAGCCTCAGTCCTCATGACTGACACCAGTGGGAGACGTTCACTGGGAGGATAATAGGTACACACACACTATCTCCAGATGAAGCTCTCTACAGCAAGCACAATTTCCCATAAGAGCACATGGGGAACACAGTCAGTCCGGGATTGGTTTCTCCCTCTTTCTCCAGATCCCCACTAAGACTCCCCACTGGCACAGCTATAGAGTTGAAATCTCAGCTGAGTGTCTATGCCAAAACCTCCAGGGCCCTCTCTGTGTAACCAGTGCTTCTTGTCCCTGCCCAAGTTGCTGATACACACACTCTTGGAGATTTGATTTACACACACACACACACACACACACACACCTTCTTCCCAGACTATAAGGTAGTTACCACTACCACCAGCCTCTCCTGCCAGCTACCTTAAGGCCCTTACAATGGTACCCAATATAGTGACTGAAATTAATATTAATACAAATGGTAGTTTGACCAAGAGCAAGGCTATTAGGAGTGGCCCTCAGTGTCAACAAATAAATGTGCAAATACTCTCAAGACTTAAATGTCTGTACAAAGATCAGCCACAATGAAAGGTTTAAATATATTTAATAATAAAGAACAAGAAAATACTAAGTATGTATTCACAGTGACATCAGAGTTCAAAATCACAGGAAATATTTAAAATAACATTGAAGGACAGACTCAGACGAATAAAGAAAAACAATATCTAAGCTAAGCTTCACTATATTCCTGACTGAATCTAAGAGAATTATACTAGTCCCTACTTACTTAGTAGAGCAAGACAGATGATGTGGTGAATGATCCTTCTTGTTGTCAGGCCCAAGACAGAATACAGAATGCTATGTCTTACTAAGAGACTTCTCAAAATAATATCTAAAATATTACTTCTGGGATAACTTGCAGAATGACATCACTTCTGGTCATCTGACTTCTAGTTCCCATGCAAACCCCCATTGTGGAAGCTGGCAGGATTTAGCACATACTTGTAAACATACACACACAAGAGCTTTTGCTCAGATCTGTGGTAGGTGCTGGAAGTCATAAAACAATTGCATACCTCCACGCTTACACAGTAGTAATTAGTTCACCCCAAAGACAATGCAGAAAGCTTCCTGGTACAGACTTTGTGTCTCTGGCTGCATTGAAAACTGTGAGATAGCATCTTTATGGCCTAGCCCATAAAGTGATTTAATTTCAGATATATTTTAGTTTGCTGGACTGAGGTTAATCTCTTGTCTGTCAGTTTCCTCTGCTCATTAAATCAGAGTGACACCTTCAGGTGCATCTGCAGATCTGATGCTATCCTTGTCATTATTAATCATGGATGGGTCACAGATCTGACCCGGCAAAGTGAGTGGCAGCTCCTGAGCTCAAGCTCCTCCCTTCTCCTCACTTCATACTACCCATAATCCTCAGATCTCATTTGCCACGGACATAAGTGGTCAGTTCCTAAGCTCAGGCAGGCAGTTGGTGAAGTATTTTCAATCTTTTATGCGGAAACTATCCCCCACTGACTCACATGAGTGTGTCTACTGTGTAGGAGAGCCCCATTTAGAGATTGGCTGTGATATCTGTGCAGGTTTCAATCCTCAGGCTCTTGTAGACTGTAGGAGTAAGATATTGCTTAAGGGCTTAGCTTCAGTGGGTCCCTTGGCCTTGGGATCTCCCTTGAAGGCACCCTCGGATTCCAAGAGGAAACACTCTTCCTCAAGGGACCTTTCTCCAACTGTCCCAGGCTATTGAATCCAAGTGCTCTGGATCCAAGCCCAGCCTCGGGTGCTTTAGCTGCAGGAACTTCAGCTCCAAGAGCCTCAGTTTTAAGGCCGGCTCTGAACCCTCCAGGACTGGTAGAGTCTCAGATCTGATTGAGGGGATCAGGGCTCCAACGGGTCAACAGGCCAGTTCAGATCCATCACCTCTGTCCTCTGCTTTGGCTCCATTGGCTCCCTCGACGCCAGCCGAGACTGTCATTGTGGTAGACTCCCCATTCCAGTCCCGGTCCTCGGATCCGAAGAGACCCAGCAGGTCCTCTTCTAGGGACCGTAGGTTGTTCACCCACTTGGATTACTCCTCTGTTTCCTCCAGGTCCACCAGAAGTTTTCTCCCCTCGATATGGACCAAATGAGTTTTCTCAAAGCCCAAATGGAACTAGGTTTACTCCCTTCCACCTAGGGGTCCCTCTCCCACCCCCATGCTCCTCTCTCCCCGACCAGCTCCTGAGAGTTTTGTGCCCCAGGTTCAAGGCTTGTCGAAGGAGCATTAGGTGGCGTCAGGAAGTACCCCTACTCCCAAGCTACCTGGGTCCCTCGTGGGGTCAACTCATCTTCCCTTGGGGTTGGTCTTACCTCATGCCCCAGATGCCCACCCGGGCCTTGGGGGAGTGGGTTTGGGTCCGGAGTTTTTGGATCATTCTCCTCCCTTGGTGGCTTCAGCCTTGGACAGCTTGGGGCCAATATCGTCCGGGGGTGTAGGCACTGATCTGGGTTCCCCCCTCCCCCTACATGGGAGAAGGCATTTGGGATGGGCCCATCTACTTCCTGGGTGTCCCCTCCCTGCTGACGAGTTAGTCCATCTCATGGCCAGCAGGGCTTGAAAGGAGCTGGGCACAGTGGAACCAGTACCCAAGAAAGCAGACAAATTTCTTAGCCCCCCCCCCCCCACCGAAGACATGCCCTTCTGGAGCAAATGTGTGCCAGTGGATGCTATTGTAGTTGCCACAGCCACCAAGAAAGAGCTCGCAGAACAGAGCTCCTCAGTCCTTCCCCCTAGCAGGGAGTCTAGAGTGATGGACCGATTTGGGGAGCGAGTTTATGCCTCAGCCACTTTTGGACTGAGGACAGCTAACTATATGGCACATTTCACCCGGCTGCTAAGGGAACTGGTGTCGGAACTCTCCACTTCCCTTTCAGACTTGTTGCCTCCGGAGAGCTTGAAGACAGTTTCTCCGAAGCTCATTACTCTCCCCTCCCTAGCCAATGCTTCGATGAAGTTGATCTCAAACTCAGCAGAGGCCACCTCTTGAGTGTGGGTACAGGCATTGCCATCAAGCACCATGCCTGGCTCCGCCTATGCGGATTCGTGGACAACTTCAAGGCAGCTTTCACTAACACCCCTTTTGATGGGTCCATCCTCTTTAGTCCCTCAGTCAAAGAGAGTTTGACCTGAAGTGAACAGGAGGGTAAGACATTGTCGACTGTCAGGATCAAGTTTGCTACTCCCCAAAGGTCCTTTTCTAAGACTCAGATGGGCAATAAGAAGCTGTGGTTCCATAAGTTGCAGTCTTCCTTCCAGGATGCACCACAGGATTCCTCCTCTCAACAATGGGTGCCACCCTAGAGGCAGAGGGATTCCACAAAATCAGGGATTCCCAGAGTCTTTCTCAGAAAAGCCCCAACAGCACCCCTGAAGTGCTGCCCAACTGCCCTACTCTGGATGCAGTAGGGGGTTAGATATCCTGGCACCAACTGGCATGGGCTTCTGTCACCTCGGACCAGTGGGTGCTCAGCATTGTATCCGGGGGTCAGATCATCCCATTTGATTCCTCACCACCAACACTACTGAAGTCACAGCCAGATGTCCCAACCTGCCAAAGGGAGTTGGCTCTCATAGAGGTCCATGACCTCCTGCAAAAAAGTGCCTTCCAAAAGGTCCCAACAGGACAGCAAGGATCCAGAACTTACTCTCACTTCTTTTTAGTGCTAAAACTAACAGGGGACCTGCATTCCCATCCTGGACCTCATGTGGCTGAACCTGTCAGTCCGGAAGTCGAAGTTCCAGATGGTCACTGTTCAGTCCATTCTGCTGCTTCTGTGCAAGGATGACTGAATGTGCTCCATAGATCTCAAGGATGCGTACTTTCACATCAAAATAGTCAGATGCCCCAGGAGATTTCTGCACTTCCGGCTGGAGGCCAGTCACTGTCAGTTCAGGGCCCTGCCCTTTGGTCTCTCCTCAGCCCCCTGGGTGTTCACCAGATGTATGGCACTGGTTGCAACCCATCTCTGGCTACAGGGATTTCAGGTCTTCCCGTACCTGGACAATTGACTCCTTACGGCTCCCACAAAGCATTTTCTTCAAGCTGAGTATTTCACCCTGAACCTTTTCCAAGACCTAGGGATTATGGTGAATTGTCCGAAGTCCCACCTTTTCCCTTGTTAAAGACTGGACTTCATAGGGATGGTTCTCAACACGGTGTCAGAAACAGCAGCTCTTTCTCATAGCAAATAGCCACCATCCAGCAGCAAGTCCACTCCTTTTTTGGAACAGGACCGAGTCTTAGCCCATCTCATTCTTCAGGTTCTGGGGTCGATGACTGTGTCCATCCAATTGGTTCCCCTGGCCAGGCTCCACATGCGGGTGCTCCAGTGGACTCTGGCAATACAATGATCTCCTTGTCTTTAACTTATGTCTTACATGATCTGTATTTCCAAGGTCTGCAAGCTTCAACTGTCTTGGTGGGTTCAGACCCAGGATCTCCTCTTGAAGAGACCCTTTTGCCTTCCTCTGTCCCAAGCCACAGTGACCACGGACACCTCCCTGTTAGGGTGGCAGGGGACATTTCCAGGGACGGATGGTCCAAGGCACTTGGACCCCATCAGAGACCAAGTTACACATCAATGTCCTTGAGATGAGAGCAGTCCTCCTTCAAGGGCTTCCTTCTTCTCGGGATGGTAACTGTTCAGACAGACAACATGGCAGTGGTCTGGTATGTCAGCAAACAAGGAGGAACACGATCTTACCCTCTGTACAGAGATACCATGAGAGTTTGGGAATGAGTGATAGCCTCAGGCTGCTTTCTCCTTGCAATGCACATCCCTGGTGAATCCATTGTTCTAGCGGACAAGCTAAGCAGGGCCATTCTGAGTCCTCACAAGTGGTCCCTGAATCAGTCAGTGGTGAACCGGATCTTCAGCAGATGGGGATCCCCGTGCTTTGACCTGTTTATGTCTCAGGACAGTCACAAGTACAGCACCTTTTTTGCCCTGATCCCTCCTCTGGGGGAGTCCCCCAGGGATGCTGTGATTCACATTTGGCTGCCAGGTCTCCTTTATGCTTATCCTCTGATCCCCCTGATTCCAAAAGTTCTGCAGAAAGCCAGCGTCTGAAGGCCCAACACATCCTCATTTCCCCCTTTTGGCCTCAACAGATGTGGTGCTCCCTCCTCTGGTCTCATCTGAAATATCTGCCTTGGATATTGGATCTGCCTTCAGATCTTATTTCTCACTCAGGGGGCTTCCCCCTCCCAAAATGAAGTCCTTGAAACTGACAGCCTGGTTCCTCCAGTTTCAGTGATCATCAGCCAAACAAAGTTACCTTCCCCGGTGAAGGATATTATTTTGGCTTCCCAGAAGCCATCTGCCAAAAAAGTCTACCTCAGCAAATGGAAGAGGTTTTCTATGTGGGCTCGTCAGAGGGATATAGATCCCTTTTCAGCCCCCATGTCGGCTATCTTGTCCTTCTTGTCTTGCCTTTTTCATCAAGGGGCAAGTTTTTCCTACAATAAAGCTTTAGCTAGCAGCAATATCCAACTTCCATCTGGATGTTAGCCCAGTTTTTTTCTTCAAAATTATCTAAAGCATTTCTAAAGGGAGTGTTCTTATGTCACCCTCCCTTGAAGGACCCTTGCCCTCTGTAGGATCTTTTGACCTTTACTCCATTTCAACCTGCTGTAATGACAGCCTTTTTAGTTGCTATCACTTCCACCAAAAGAGTTTCTGAATTGCAAGCCATCTGTGTAAAACCCCCTTTTATGGTTTTCTATAAGGACAGTGTTTCTCTTAGAACCAGTCCTTCCTTTATTCCCGGGGTGGCTTCGCAAAATAACCTGAACCAGTGTATACAGCTTCCAGTCTTTTTCCACAATTATTCTAACAAGGGCGAATATCAGCTGCATTGCCTGGATGTGCATAGACAGCTGTGTTTCTGTCTAAACGGGACTGAAGAATTTAGAAAATTTGACCGACTATATGTAGCATTTTCTCAAGCCAGGAGAGGCAAGGCCATATCCAGTCTCCCTCTCTCATTGGATTGTTTCCTGCATAGGGCATATCTGTCAGCTTAACAACAAAGCTTTTTCCAGACCTCTTAAAGCCCACTCTACTAGGTCTGTGGGTACTTCCTCTGCGTTGTGGGCTAGGACATCATTGAATGACATTTGTGCTGTGGCAACTTGGTTGAGTCCTCATACTTTTGTCACACACTATAAGTTGGATCTGGTATCTAGGGGTAGGGCATCCTTTGGTTTCCGGCATGTCCTTGAGGCCTCCAAGGATTTTGGGTAGCTGTGGACTCTAACCCATCCATAATTAATAATGACATGGATAGCATCAGATTAAAAGTTATGTACTCACCATAACTTGGTATCTGTGTTATCCAGTATCATTATTCATCACGTTCCCACCCTCCGTCCCCCTCCTTCTGGTGGCCAAAGGAATCTTGGGGGTGCTGTGTGGGCTGGTGGGCTGTGTTTTCTGAATAATTTAGGTCCCTGTAAGGGACAATTCCTTGACAAACTTGATCTGAGGATTATGGTTAGTAGGAAGTGAGGAGAAGGGAGGAGCTTGAGCTCAGGTGCTGCCGCTCACTTTGCCAGCTCAGATCCGAGGGTCAGCTCTATGACACATCCGTGATGAATAGTGACACTGGATAGCACAGATGCCAAATTATGGTGAGTACATAACTCTTTTTAACTCTTACCGATTCCTCTTGGCATCAAACATTGCTTGTTCATATTTGTATCAATAATTCCACAACCGTGCTCTGTACAACGTTTTAAAATATTTCATCTTAAAGCTTACAAAACAGCACACTCAACTGCATTGATATTTGACCTCTGTCTAGTGCAGGTAAATAGACATTAACTGTTGCTTTTATGATATTAATTTATATAGATAAAATTTTCACATTTTTTTCTAAATATCTCAACAGCCAAGTAACACAGAACTCCTTCACCTCATATGAAAACTCTTAGCTAGATGAATAAAATGTGTGTAACTTGAGTGGTTACTGAAATATTGTAAGTTGTTTACAAAATATAAAAATGTAATACTTACTGTGTTTACTGAGATTTATAAAATTCTGTTTAAGACCTAGAACCTAAAGAATACTACCACTATAAAAATAGTTTGTCATTTATATTTCTTTCATAATCCTTATGGTTCCACAGAGGTGAACATTTATTTCAAATGTGAGGACATCATTTGATTCTTTGAAAAGGCTTTAGGCTCCACCCATTGAAAGTTACAGTGCAGACTTTCTGAGCTCCATCAGAGTGAATGAGTTGAAACATGTACATTTAAACAGTAGTGCATGTACATTTCTGTTCTCTCCAGGAGGGCACACTGTTGATACATTTTGAACACAATCACTTTACATCTACCTTTTCAACACAGACATCTGTACAAATCAGTTTAATGTACACATGACATACAGTTCTGATACATTTGTAACACAAGCATCTTGTATAAATCAGTTTGATATTCACAAATTACATATAATTATTTACAAAATTCCAGCTAGCTGCGCTGGCAGTACCTCCTATCATCACACCTCCCCCACCCCCTTCAAAAACTCAAGCTAGTTTTTCAAGTGCCCCTTGAGAAACTTTGCTTGAGAGGAATGAGCCTGTTTGGGGGTACATTACCCCATACCCTGTCTTGAGAGCCCATCTGCATTGGCATTGCTAACCCCACTGCGGTGCTGCATTGTCATATATGCCCGCAAACCTAGTCTCCACCATAGTAACTTGGGATTTTGCTGGTTGGTTGCTGTAGCCATAGATCCCCATCAGACTCCTCCTGCCTTCTACTGCAAATACTTAGCACCATGGCCTCCCTATCATGGTAAGCTTTCATGGTGTTAACACGGTACAGTTTGTGCCCCTGCCGCCTGCTTAGCAGTTCTACCATGTAGTTAACAGCACTGACCTTCCTTACCACTTTGAAGGGTCCCTCCCAAGCTGACTGCAGCTTATTGTGTCTGATAAGAATGAGAACCATACCCTGTTTCCCCACAGCATACTCTCTGGCTTGAGCATTTCTGTCATACCAGACCTTTTTCTCCTTGCTGGGCCTCTGCCAAGTGCATAAGTTCCCTGAGTTTTGTCTTGAGGTTTAGGACATATGCCACAACAGACTCCTTGTGAGATTCACACTCACCCTCCCATTCATCACAAATTACATCTAGAGGTTCCCTGCCCCTGTGCCCATACAACAACTCAAAGGGTGAAAATCTGGTGCATTCCTGTGATACCTGTCTGTAAGCAAACAACAGATGGGACAAATATTTGTCCCACCCCCTCTTAAACTGGTCTGCAAATGCCCATAGCAGTGTCTTTAGTGTAGAGTTTAACCTCTCCACAAGACCATTAGTCTTGGGATGGTAGGGGATGGTCTTTAGGTGCTTCACCCCACAGACAAGCCAGCAGGTCTAACATGAAACTGGCACCTCTGTCAAGTCAGTAATTCTCTTGGGAAACCTATCCTGTTGAAAATCTCTAACAAAGCATTTGCCACCTTCTCTGCCTTTATGGAGGACAGAGCCACCACCTCAGGGTATCCAGTAGCATAATCTACTACCACTAGGATGTACTTCTTCCCTGTGGAACTTGGGGTACTCAGAGGCCCCACAATATCCATAGCTACCCTCTGAAATGGCTCCTCAATCACAGGTAAAGGCACCAAAGGAGCTTTGACTTTGTCTCCTGCCTTGCCTATTTTTTGAAACTGTTCACTGGTCCTACAGTATCCTATTACATCCCTTGCAATCTTAGGCCAATAAAAGTTCTGTGTAGTACATCTCTTGGAACACTTTATGCCCATATGACCTGCAGAGGAAATGTCATGGATTATGGTTAGAAGTGCCAGGTGGTAGGCTCTGTGCACTATCAACTGCTATATTCTCTCACCCTCTAGCCCTTCCTCAGGGGTCTATCCTCTATACTGTAACCCTTTGTTCCAGTATACGGACTACCCTTTCCCTTGAGAATCAGGTGCCTCCCTAGCTACCTCCCTCAAGCCTTGAAATGTAGGTTCTGAGAGCTGGGCCTGTCTCAGCTCTGTCTTTGTAACCCTTCCCAGCTCCCCTTCCACAGGACATCCGGTATCTTCTGACAGCAGTGTCTCACTGTCAGCCTGGGTACTACTACTCACCTCTGCCCTTGAAGTCATTCAGTCCAAGGGAACATCAGTACCCACCAGCAGCTGTGGCTCACCTTCAGTCTCACTGCTACAGGGTCTATCCCTCCCTGAAGTAGCCACCTCACCAGCCCTGGCTTCAAGTGTGCAATCTGTCTGGGTCCCACCCCCAGACTACCAGACCCATACGTCTGTCTCTAAGAGTGACTGAATGTAACTGCATGCACATGAGGTACTGCATTATCAAAATCATTCCCTATCAGAACATCTGCAGGGATATCCTCAAAGACACCTACTTACTTCCTTTTCCACCCTCCCAGTCAAGATGAACCCTAGCCAAAGGTATTTGGAATGGGGTTCCTCCTAAAGCCCTGACTGGAGCAGACTGCCCAAGTAAGTAGTGCTCCTCTTTAACCACTGCAGGCTTCACAGTGGTTAGGTCAGAGGCTGTCTCTCTTTTAGCAGTGGGCTGTTTCCTGTCTACTAAGATAGGATACAACTTCTTGTGGTAGTTTGGTACCCTTGTCTCCAGACAGCTTACCACTGGCATTCTGTTATTCCCACTGGCTGGCTCCCCTGCTTTTTGTTCCCCACCTTGCCTCTGTGGACATCTACATGATAGATGGGCCCACTGGTTACATTTAAAACATTTAACTCCTGATCCTGGCCATGTAGCTGAACTAGTGGCCTCCCCTGTTACTGATGGACTCTGTTGGTGTGGCTTTGGCTGCCTACCATGGGTTCCCTTATATCCATGTACAGCACTGGGTATCCCTTTCCTGTGCAGTGATGCCCTGCTTGCTAAGTAGACATCCCCCTTTTTCCCCAGCTCATCTGTAGTGTTACATTCCCTGTCTGCCAACCAGATTTTCATGTCCTCAGGCAAAGTGCAAAGGCCTTGTTCCCTCAACAAAATGTCTGCAAGCCCTTCAGAAGTAGTGACCTGACACCCACTCACCCACCTATGAAAATAAGTGCTTAACTTAGCAATATAATCACCACACTTTCATCTGCTTGCGTCTATGCTCACAAAACTTTTTTCTACAAGCTTCAGGTGTTAACTTAAAACACTCTAATAAACATATATTTACTTTGTTATATTCTAAACAATCAGTATTAGACAATTTAGAAACAGCAGTTGCAGCTCTACCATGGAGTAAGGGGGTCAGGAACTGTACCCAGAGCCTTCAGTCAACATTATACTGTCAGGAATGTCTGGTGCCGGCAGTAACTACCTTATAGTCTGAGCAGAAGGGGGCATAGCTAGTAAACCTGTGCCAGCCATTCCCAGGTGTGTGTGTGTGTGTGTGTGTGTGTGTGTGTGTGTGTGTGTGTGTGTGTGTGTGTGTGTGTGTGTGTGTGTGTGAGTGAATGAATCAAATCTCTAAGAGTGTGGGTGTCAGCTACTTGGGCGGGGACACAAAGCACTAGTTGGACGGAGAGGATGCTGGAGGTCTTGGCTTGGACACTCAGCTGAGATCTCCACTCTATAGCTGGGTCAGTGGGGAGTCTTATTGGGGATTTGGAGAAGGAGGGAGAAACCAGCCCCAAACTGTATTCCCTGTGTGCTGTTAAGGGAAATTGTGCTTGATTGTGCTTGATGCAGAGAGCTACATCTGGAGATACTGTGTGTGTACCTGTTATCCTCCCAGTGAATGTCATACACTGATGCCAGTGGTGAGGATTGAGGCTCCTTGATTACTGGCCCAGAGGTGGGGTGTCACACCCTTCACCAAGAAGCCCTATCCATGCTCTTCAAGGGTTGCCCAACTGCTGCACTCTGGAGGTAGTCCAGGGGTGCATATTCAAGCACCCACAAGCCTGGCAAAATATAGCAATAGATTATTGGGTGCAAAATATAATTTCCAGAGACTGTTTAATTCCCTTTTCCCTTCTTCCAGTAAAAAGGCTCCTTGATTACTGGCCCAGAGGTGGGGTGTCACACCCTTCACCAAGAAGCCCTATCCATGCTCTTCAAGGGTTGCCCAACTGCTGCACTCTGGAGGTAGTCCAGGGGTGCATATTCAAGCACCCACAAGCCTGGCAAAATATAGCAACAGATTATTGGGTGCAAAATATAATTTCCAGAGACTGTTTAATTCCCTTTTCCCTTCTTCCAGTAAAAAAGAAAAAAGTTCCCAATGTTCTTTCCAGTCAGTGGGAAGCCGTAGCAGCAGAGGTGTCCAAGCTGCTAGAAAAAAAGAATCATCCAGCCGGTCCCCAAAGGCTAGTTAGAGTTTAGAGTCTCTTCAATGTCTTTTTTAGTATGCAAGAAAACAGGGGACCTCAGTCCCATTCTGGATCTGAGTCATCTAAATCAGTTTGAAAAACAGAAAAAATTCTGGATGGTCACAATTCAGTCCATTGTGCCTCTGGTGAGGAAGGATGATTGGATGTGCTCCATAGATCTCCAGGATGCATACTATCATGTAGAGATAGAGAAGCAATCCAGGAGATTTCTCTGTTTCTGTCTGGGAGCCAATCACTTTCAGTTCAGAGCCCTGCCTTTCAGTCTCGCCACAGTCCCCTAGGTGCTTACCAAAATAATGGTAGTGATGGCAGCACATCTATACCTGCTAGGGATCCAAATATTCCCATATCTTGATGATTGGCATCTAACTGCTACCCCCAAGGATCTGCTGTTACATCTTCTGAACCTTTTGCTTGACCTAATGCAAAATCTAGAATTACAGTAAATCTGACCAAAAGCCACCTAACCCTGACATAACAGATAGAATTCATCAAAAGCCTTTGACATGGTTAATCATAAACTTCTTCTGTACATACTAAAATCTCATGCACTTGATCCCTTCTCCTTAACTTGGTTTACTTCTTATCTTGAAAATCGTCAGCAGGCAGTACTCTGGAAAAGTTCACTATCTACCCTCCTTCCTATCTCTATAGGAGTACCTCAAGGGTCTATCCTAGGCCCACTTCTATTTTCTATCTTTACTAATGACCTCCAATCAGCTATCCCTAACACCACTTGCATACAATATGCAGATGATTCCACTATAATCTGCACTGCTTCTTCTCAAGCTGAACTCCAACCTCTTACCCAAAAAACCTTTACCACTGTTGAACAGTGGTTCTCTGACCGTTGTCTACTCCTTAACCCCAAGAAAACCAAATTACTACTGTTCTCACCTACCCGTAAATCTACTTCCCTAAACTTCTCTATTACTTCCACTGATTATACTCATATTACTCCTGATTCTTCTACAAAACTACTAGGTATTACTATTGACAATAATCTTAACTTTGATTGTCAAATCAACAACACAATAAAAGTAGTTAACAAAAAGATTGGATCCCTTTACAAAATCAAATCCTTCCTTACACCTGAAGCCCGGACCACCTTAGCCCAATCTCACCTCCTCTCTACCCTTCTATATGCTTCCCCTATTTACACTAATCTCTCTAAAAGTAACCTTAAGAAACTTGCTTCATCTTACCATAATATTGCTCGATTTGCCACAGAATCCCAGTTTAGAACACACCATTATTTAATTGCCTTTAATTGATGTACTTGAATTGTATATAAAGCAATGGTTCATTTGTAATCTGTACTCCTTGAAGGCGAAGGCCGAGACGTCAGAGACTTATATTTTTTTATTAAATCGTGTTTGGTGATATCCAGTACGTTGTTGTTCTTTTCATAGAACACACCACTGCCTGAACTTAAAACAACTACACTGGCTTGAACTTCCTAACAAGCTCATTTATCAACAGCTCTTAATAGCTCACAACATTCTATATCAACCATCCAAAACACCAATACTCTCTAACCTCCTTACTCCCTACAACAACCTGAAACAACTACGTTCTTCAGATAAACTACTAGTTAATAGTACCAAACCCAATAATGCTGCAGGAGATTGCCTTTTTTCCAACTCAGTTGGCAAAATGTGGAACAAACTTCCACCCAATATCTCATCTTTGTCCACTCTTCCACTCTTTAAAAGACAACTGAGAATCCATCTTAATAAACACTGGCTTTGCTCCTGTACCAACCCTGATTAACCTTTCTTCTTCCTTTCCTCTACCACAATACTTCCTTCTCTCTTTACTACATCCTGATTGATCCCCACTGACATAACATCTTTGTGGATATAACTTATCTCATATATACTGTATAAAAAAAAAAAAAAAAATTTTTGACATCGATATTAGTAAGACTATGTATTATTTACACTATATTTTGATATTATCAAATTTGTGTATTGCAATTATTTAATAACTTTGTTAGGAATACTATCTTGCTATGGATATTTCCTCTGAGATGTATATTACCTATACTAAAGTCTTTTTATCTTTTATGCTCAATTTTTGTTTTGTTTTACTTTGTTATTTTTTGTATTCCCTAAACTTGTTATAACCGTTGGAGCTTTTCTCCCCGGGCCTCCACTGAAAATGGACATATATCCAGCTGGACTAGCCCGGTCAACAAATGTAAAATAAAAATAAATAAAATAAAATAAAATGCTACCTGGACTCAGTACTACAGATCACCAGTCTTCCCCACTCCAGAGTACTCTCTGTGCATCTCACAGCTACACAGATACTTCATCATCCTTCTTCCCCAGCAAGGTTGATTCTTTGGCTTTTAGGTCTGCTGGCCTCCACAATTCTAATGGTCCCACTTTTGACAGTGTGAGGTAGTGCCAGCTATGCAAGAGAGAGTAGGGCACTGCATGTGTAAAGTATGCCAGTTGGAGTTTTGTAAAGAATTTTATGTCATTTGTATATCAAAATGATTTGTAAAATTGATTGTGTCAAAAATGTATTAACAGTAGGTCCTGCTGGACAGAAGAGAAATATGCATGTATGTGAGTCTGAAATGTATATATGTTAACAGAGGATGCTGGAAGAGAAGGGCTTAAGCTCAGCCCAGCTTACCTTATGAAAAATAGCTTGAAATGAAATGACTTGGTTTAGGCCATAAAGATTTTTTCTGACAGGCCTGAATGCCACAGAGATGCAGTGTCTGGTCTGGTATCCCGCTCTTATTGTCTTTAGTGGTGAACTAATTACTACCTTGGGGTGCTAGAGAATGGCTGGTTATTCTCTACAAAAAGGATGAAAGTATTGGAATTGTTTTACAGTCTCTAGATGCCTTAGCAAAGCTCTAAGTGTGTATTGTGGCACATCTGTGCTAGATTCTTGTTCAGCTTCTAGTCAAGGGGGTAGTGTGGGAACCACAGAATCAGGTGACCAGATGTGATGTCATTCCATAGCCACCACTGAAGTTATTTTAGATATTAGAGCTGTGATAGTGACACTCAGCACTCTGTTTTTGGGAACCTGACAACAAAGACCACTCATTCACTTCATCTTGCCTTGCTTTCGTAAGTAACCATGGAATTTTAATGCTTCAGTCAGTTACGAAAATGGTGAGATTAGCTAAAAGTATTGTTTTTCTGTATCTGTCTGAGTCTTTCCATCTGTGTTTTTTTATATATTTCCTGTGAACTGAAACTCTGGTGTTTATTGCAAATAGTTATTCAGTATTTTCATGGTTCTATTTTATTATTTATTATTAAATATATCTACCCTTTCATTGTGGCTGGTCTTTTAGAAAGTAGTTTAACCTTTGAGAGAATTTCATTTATTTGGTGGTACTGTAGAATTCATGCTCTGGAAAGTCTTGCCATTTGGCCAAACATTACCATTTGTATAAGTATTAATTTTACTAAAAGTAATTGGGTACCCTGTTAAGAGCCTTAGAGGAGCTGGCTGGTAGCAGTGAAACAATCTTATAGTCTGGGCAGAGGGAACATAGCTGGTAAATCTGTGCCAGCCCTTCCCAGTTGTGTGTGTATGTGTATATGAAAATCAAATCTGAGTGTGTGTGTCAGCTACTTGGAACAGGGACACAGTGCACTGGTTTCTGCAAAGAGAAAAGTGGAGTCTTATTTGGGGCCTGAAGAGGAAATCTAGCCCCAGGACTGGGTGTGCTCCCTGTATACTCTTAAGGGAAATTGTACTTAGTGCACAGAGCTGCATCTGAAATTACTGCGTGTATCAATTTTTGTTCTAAGTGAATGTTCACCGCCTGTGTCAATGGTAAGGACTCAGGCTCCTTGATTACTGGCCCAGAGGAGGGACGTCAGACTACTAGCCAGATTTCACTTGAGAGTACTTCAATGGACTCACTCTGTACAGTGTTCTCAAAGCATTCATCCACTGCATGTGAAAATTCACATTACTGAAATCTGCAGCAAACATGTCTCTTGGTGGATAAAATATCCATCACTGACAAAAGGATGCCCATTCCATTCTATATGGATCCACCTGTGGCTGTAGTAACCACATACATCTATCTACTAGGGTGGGGGGGGGTCATTTTGAAGAGAGGACAGTCCACATTACTTGGCCACATCTAGAGGTCAGTCTTCACATCACTGTGTTGGAGATGAGGGCAGTCCTCCTAGCATTGCAGGCATTCCAGGACATTCTCACCAAGGGTGTGATTTCCATATAGACAAACAACATGGGGGTTTGGTATATCAACAAACAGGGAGGAACCTGCTCCTATTTCCTTTGTTGAGAGGCCATGAAAGTTTGGCAGTGGGTGATGTCTTTACAGCATTGTGTGATAGCAAAATGCATATACGATGGATATGCAGTGTATTAGCAGACAAATCAAGCAGAACTATTTTAATGCCACATGAGTGGTCCCTCAATCCAGTAGTGCCAACCTTGAGTTTTCTACATTGGGGCTAACCTGGCTGTAACCTCTTTGCATCTTACCTAAACAACAAGTGCAGCAGTTACTTTGCTCTGATCCCTCCACAAGGACAGTAACTGAGGGATGTTCTGATCAACAATTGGCCACCAGGTCTCCTTTATACTTTTCCCCTATTACCCTTAATGAACAAATTCATTCAGAAAGCAAGAAAATGCAAGGCCAGAGTGATCCTCATTGCTCTTTTCTGGCCCCAACAAATGTGGTTTCCCTTCCTGTGGCCTCTACTAGTACATCCCCCGTGGCTGTTGTATCAGTATCCAAACCTATTAACCCACCTGTCTGATTTGCCTCCTCTGAACCCCATGAATATAACCACTTGGTCCTTCCAGTTCTAACCTTAGCCAGAGATGCCAGATTCCCAACATCAGTTGTTCAGATCATTTCAGCCACTTAAAAACAATCCGCAAGCACAGTTTACCGTAGAAAATGGAAGGGATTTTCCATTTGGACTGTGTCAAAAGAATTAGACCCTTTTCTGCTCCCATTCCTTCCTAATTAGAGTTCTTGTCTGAACTTTTCCACATTGACTCTAGTTATTCTGCTATTACACTGCAAATGGCTGTAATATCAAATTTCCACACAGAGCAAAATGATAATTTTGTAGCTTCCTTAAGAGTCTCCAAAGTCTTTTTGAGGGGGGACATTTCTCCTATGACCACCTACAGCACCTCCCTGGATATTACTGTCATGTTACAAGCATTAACTCAACCTCCATTTGATCCAGCAGCATAGAAGATTTGAAGTTCCTCTCTTGGAAAACAAAACAATGTTTCTGGTGACTGTTACATCATTCCAACATTTCAGAGTTACAGGCCCTTTCCTGCAAACCTCCCTATCTGGTATTCCATAAAGGCAGAGTCTCCTTGAGGACTAATGGCATCCTTCCCTTCTTCCTAAGGTAGCATCTAAAACAAACTTAAACCAGTCAGTAAATCTACCAGTCTTTTTCCCCAAATTCCCAAACAAAGATGAATGTATTCTACATATGCTGGAGTTTCATCTCCAGCTCAGGTTCTATCTTCACAGGACTAAACAATTCAGAAAGTCTGATCAGTTGTTTGTTGCCTTCTCAAGATCAAAATTAGGCAAAGCAGTTGCCAAGCTTACTCTTTCAAAATGGCTATCAGACTGCAGTTCTTTTGTCTATAATAAAAAGGGCATGTCCCTACAATCTAAACCTAAATCTTACTCCACAGGGACAATAGCCACATCAACTGCCTTTACAAGTAGACTTCCCATCAGTGATATTTGTACTGCAGCAAACTGTTTAACAGTTCACACTTCTTTATCTCATTATAAACTCAATGTACAGTCCAGATTATGCTTTTCTTTTGGTTCCACCATTCTCAGGAATGTCCCCTTCGTTGATAACCACCTAGGTAAAACAGCTTGAGAATCCATCCCACATAAGGAATCAGATGAAAATAGACAACATCGGACAAGGAAGTTGCGTACTTATCATAGCAAATTATCCACGTCTGATTTTCATCCTGTTCAATCTCCCTTCATCCTGCCCCCTTCCAAACTGGCACAGATGGGCTTCTGGTGACCAGGTAGTTCTCACTTACACCATGCCTGTGAGCAGTCTTAACAGACTGCTTCCAGTCTTGTTTATTACCTGTCTGCTAGTGTTCAACTTTGAATATAGTATCATTGTTATAAATTATCATTTACTAGGGTAAACTCAATCTGAGGTAATAACATGGAGTGGAGGGAATTATGGGTAGGGGAGGAGTCAGAGGCCTAGATCTGAGAAGCATCAAAATCGGTGCTGAGGTCAGATCCAGTTGGATCCAACAACCCACATGAGGAACCAGATGAAAATCAGACAGCATGGCTCTATCGTTACAGTAAATACATAAGTTTTGTTTTCAGTTTTAAGTGGAAGAGATCCTGAAAGATAAAGGTAGTTGATATTTGTTGATGAGGTAATTAATGAGGAAAGAGAGTCACATTGGGCAATCTGTACCTACCATCCTGGACCTCAAGAAAGACATGAGACATATTTTTAATGAAATTGCCAACTTTCACCAAAAAATTTTACTGCTGGGGGGGGGGGGGTGATTGGAATGTAGTGACAAACAACCTTGACATCCGTGGAAGACCTAGGGCTAGGGAGATCTCCCCAGAAGTGAGGTATGTGCAACAGCTGTGATAGGCATTTGGTTGGATGGATATGGAGAAGCAATTCCAGGAAGAAGGACATTTACTTACTCTTCAGACAGACATAGACAGTGGGCTACACTGGTCAGGTTTTATATCTCCAGTGAGCATCTGTATTTGGTCTAGAGGATAAGAACACACCCCAGATTATTATCAGAACATGCATTGATAGAATGTGAAGTGGAATTACTGGAGGTTGACAGCATAATAAGGCATTGGAAAGCAAGCAGTGAGTAGTAGACTGATGAACAAAAGTCAAGCTTTCAGACTCAACTGGGTAGACTTTTGAAAGAGTTTAATACTAGTTTGAATAGATCAGTGGAAAGGTGGGATGAATTAAAGGATAACATTAAGGTATTTAGGGAAGAACAGGAGCAAAGGGAGTGGACATTTCACCAACGAATGCAGATAAACCAGCTTTAAGAAATTAAGAACTTATTAAAAAAGGGGCCGGGGGCATCGGTGACTAAGCAGACTGAACTACAGAAACTAGAGGAAAACTGGAAAAAGCAATGCATGAGGACATTTTGAGGAAACAAACAGTAATAAGGCAGAGGTACTTTGCTAATACTCCCAAACTACAAAAAAAGCTATTAGCAAATAGATTAAGAGCAGCAAATGGAAAAGAGTATATTGCAGTTAACAGGCCTCCATACATGAGTGCTAACAAGATACCAGGGGTAAATTGCAAATATTTTTAAAAAATGTTATAACGATTGCTTTTTCTGCATGGCATGGGAGGATGATTCCACATGGCTGTGGGACACTAAAGAATACTTGTCAGGGTTAAAACTTAAAAAAAAAAATAAGAGGATGAATTGGAGAGGTTAACAGGATACATTACAAGACAGCAGGTAGAGGACCAGTTACAAAATACAGTAAGTAAAGAAATCACCAGGGTGGGATGGCATGCCAGTAGAAATCTGGTGGCTGGGGAATCAGGATATTGTTGAAGCATGATATAAATTATTTAACAGGGTATTAAAAGGTAAACAAATCCCATTGTCTTGTAAAGAAATGGTAATTTCTGTACTGGCATTGCCCAAAGAAGGGAGAGTTCTGACTAATCTAGGCTCCTTCTTCCATCAATATCAATAAATCTACTAAAGCATCTGCTTTAAAATGACCTACTAATAGTTTAAATGGGTTTTCATTTGTTTTATTAACTCACTTTTAGAAGAATAACTTCTATTCTCTACAAACCAAGTCTGGTAAGATCATTTAAGTTTAATATTTTTTTCTTAACTGTTGGCTTTCTGTGTTGCCTATAGCTGCATGGTCATTTAATAGTTTCCCTGACTTTCTTGCATTCTCTAGACATTTATTAGTTAATAGATTGTTTATGCACTTATTGCAAGTTTTATCTTTTGATAGATATCTAGTTTTACTTCTCTATTTTATTAGTTTTATTTGTTTGCTTAACGTTCACAGTATACATTTATTGATTTTTCTTTCAAGCTTCTTGTTAATATCATGTGACGTCTAGCTGTTGTGGTGTGTTGTTATTACATTTGCCAGGTAGTATTGGATGCTAATGAATTCCATCAAACAACACTGGTGGCTTTATTATAAATTAATTAATGTTAGTTCTTATCATTTGATACGATGGTCCTTTGCTTTACTATGACCTTGAGATGTTGCTGTGGCTTTGTTGGGTTTTCTTAGTGTGGAGGGGTTTTGGTTTGGTTTTATGGAGGTGTGGTATCTTTCCCTAGTGATGTAGTGCCTCATTATGTGTATTTTGAATGACTAGTCTTTGGTCCAGTGTCCCCAGTGGTGTGGTGATCTCGTCATATCTTTCCCCCCTTTCCCTCTCCAATTGGTTCCTATTAAAGAAAAGGCTTTTCCACCTTTGAGATAGTTCACTTACTTTTTTCTGAGTTCATTATTTCTACGTAACTAGTTCTCTTGTGATGCTGTTGCGAGTTTGACTGCAGTACTGGTTTACTTCATTGGTATTGGATCTACTGCAGTCTGCTCAAACGTTGCTTTTTGTCCCTATTTGAAAGAGATGCACATTTACAAGTTAGCAGTCTGTCAGAATTTGTATTAATGGTGTTTAATGCTTAAAGAAGGATCTTTTTTATTTATTTATTTATTTATTTTTTTTTTTAAGTCATTCTGCTCAATGGAATTCTTAATATAGCAAAGAATTACATTCACATAGTTTGCTTTATAACACAAATAGATGATTTATTTTATAATTGTGCATGGTGATTATATCTAAATGTTTATATCCAATAGTTTTTGACAGTGTGTTACCAACAGTACGTAATAGTAAAACACAGGAAGTGATATTTGCAATAACACAAAATTTTGTTTTGTATGACCAGAGAAGGTTTTTTGGAAAATATTCCATTATAAATCTATCAGATGTATAGCTAGCCTATTTTTATTTATGCTGTGTAGTTTCAAACAAGTTTGAGAACATAGTTGTATACATGATCAGTTTACATGTTCACACAATATACAGATACAAAAATGCAGGATGTGCTATTATAACTAAGCCATATAACTTAAAAAGGAAAGCTGTTCTGAAACATGAGGAATTTAACACAATGTACACTAAAAATCCGTATCAGAGCTAATCTCATATTACAAGCTCTTGGGTTTCTGTTAATCCTCTCCTAGTCCAAAGTAGGTAGGATATGAAAAATCTCCCTCATCTGATTGCAAAGTTTTTTTTTTGTTTGTTTGTTTTTTATGAAGACTTAACTAGAGACAAAACTGCTTACCATTGAATACAGCTACGAAAAGACAGTAAGTTTTGCTCTGTTAGGGGCTTTTTCAAGTCTTTCATTTCCGTTTATATATAAAATGACTGAGATATGACAGTATGATATATGAATATCAAAAAAACTACAGTATGTGAGGAATTAAAAATAATGTACATTTAGTACAAAATTGATAAACTGTTTATATCAGTCTCAGGATGCACTGGAAATGCTACTCTGATTTATTTAGGCATTTATTAGATACTTACAAAAGCACTCAGGCCCAGTTAATTCTTTGCAGCATTGTTTTTATGTCTGTAATCTCACAGATTCAACAGAAGTCGTGGCAGCCATAGAAAAGGTACAGGAAGGCATGTGTACACAATGTAAACAAAAGTGGCTTACCTGTAACCAAACCTCTCATGTGAGTTTGTGGTTAGCTTTAATGAAACAAGGGAAAACTGATTTCAAGAATTAATATAAAGGGGATGTTAAATGGGTAGAATATTCACAGAATACAGTGGTATTAATGCAGATATAGGCAAAACAGAAGGGTAAAAAGAGAAGATGTAGTTAGTTAAAACAAATGTGTTTATGTTATAAAGAAACATTTCAGTACTTTTATATTGATGTAATAATTCTCTTCACAATTCTTGATCCATGCATATAAATAAAAATGGACATGCTGTTAAAGGATGTGAGAGGGACATGAAGCAAAAGAGACGCAAGGGGGAGTAAATATGATGTAAATAATATGTAGAGTTGATATAACAGCAAGGACGGTGGACACATTGGGGTTATTTGCATTGTCTGCAGTTATTGAATATTATATGTTTAGACAGGAAATGTATATATATGATAATATGATACAGACAGTACTGCTATATACTTTACATCATTATGCCTAAACAAGAGGAAATGAACTCTACAGCTCTTACGCCATACACATCAGATAGTGACTTGTCTAATTATTTCTTGTCATTTAACAACCACAGAAAAGGTATGTATTACCCTGAAACATGCAGTCAGTAAGCATGTTTTGTAAATTCATATTAATCCTAAATAATAACTACAAGAGACAGATGACAATACAGATCTTGTGGCATTTCATTAGTTCAAGGTCTTTTTTCGTAAATGATGCACATTTACTATATGATTATGATGGACATGCTCACTAGAAATTACAGTAAACACTGCCAGAGCAGCATGTAAGCGCCATAAACACACAAGAAAGTGTCTTCACATATTATGATGATCTTGTATCTTGACATGTAAGAAATGTTAAGTAAGTCTTCATATTCTATAAAGGTTTTTAGTATGAAGAAAGAATTACATTAATATGTAAATGTTTGGAAAGAGACATGCTATACAGAGTATTATTATTTGTCCAGTTTCTGTCTGTTCCTTCAGTGCAAGTTCTTGGTAGTAGAACTTTGCTCTAATAATATCAATTTACAATCTACAATCTGTTATCTACACTAATAGTATTATTATATGCAGGGGTTACTATGGATTTGGGTGTTTACTCGTTTAAACAGATCCAAATATGAAATAATATCTTTAAAGTATTGCTTTTAATAGAATATATTAATTTAGTTTATTTCCTCACATGTTAATACTATCCTTATTAATATTAAATCATTAATATTGTTTATTTATTTCATTTAACATTTGTTAACCGGGAAAGTCCGACTTGGAACTAAGCCAATTTTCAGTGGAGGCCCGGGGAGAAACACTCCAGATGTAT
Organism: Protopterus annectens; assembly: GCF_019279795.1. Lineage (NCBI taxonomy): Eukaryota > Metazoa > Chordata > Ceratodontiformes > Protopteridae > Protopterus > Protopterus annectens. The sequence goes on from NC_056739.1 coordinate 1,567,735,612, forward strand.
GTCTTTGAATGTGAGAGGAAACGGATGCACCCAGAGGGAAACCCACACAAATGTGGGAAGGACATGCAGACTCCACACAGAAGGTACTCCAGCTGAGAATTGAACAGGAGAACCTCTTGCTGTGAGGCAACAATGCTACCGGTGCAACACTGCGCCATCCTATTCTTTGAAATTTTGTAATAGTCTCTGTCTTTTTCATATAATTACAGGACTCTGTTATGGATCTATGTTGTTTTGTATGGTTGTGTTGGATAGTCTAATAACTTTTTTTTTTTTTTTTTGCTATTGGACTAGAAATTGTGATAGTTCCATGCTGGACATTAATTTATGTTATTTACAAATTCATTATATATATTTTATTTTTCTATCTTTTTTCTCATTTTTATGGTCTGATTTATTCAATATTTGGCTCCAAAAGCATAAAATATATTGAAAGTATGTGTAAATTTCAGATTTCTATACTTTTACTTGTACTATTAAATATAAATAAACAGTGATCATTTAAATGGAAGCATCTGTATTATCTTTAAATGTTAAATGATTGAATAATCCAAGGAAAAGAACAAACTTAGTACATTATCCAAAAATAAAATTCAGCAAGAGACTCACATTAAACATACAGAAAACATTTGAAACCCAAGTAAATTTACACTTTAGCTCAATCAAATTTTAAATGTAAAAAACAAGAGGTGTTATGATTCTATGGAAAAATGCTACAGTATTTCCTCAAATTATATATAAATATGAAGCTTGGGAAGGTTTGTTAACTTTTGTACTGTACACATTTAACAATAGGCTATGGACTTTAATATTTATTGGTTCCCAAGTTTAGGAACAAATCTTGCTAAAAAAGCATCTAGATATAATTCTTGATAAATGTAAGGGTAATTTAATTATAGGAGGGGATTTTAATTGCTTACTAAATAAATCAGATACTACCAATAAAAATAAACTAAGATTAACCTTTACAGCCAAAGTATTATATAAGTGGATAGAAGCTCTTAACTTAAAAGCTACTTTTATTATGAAAAATCCTAACTCTTTATTATTCTGACATCATAATTTTAAATGTGCTACAGAGACCAGAATAGACTGTATACTAGTTTCACATGATCTGTTTTCAAGTATATCATACTTTGCTATAGTTTCTTGTTCTATTTCAGATCATGATGCTCTTATTTTAAACATTCAGACTAATTCTGAAAGATTATCATTATCATTAATAACAAGAATACCTTCCTACATAACTAAACTTAAAGATTTTAAACCTTGGATGATTTCAGAATTGACTTTATTTTTAGAATTTAATAATGCACCAGATGTAGATAATATTATGATATAGGATTCATTAAAACCCTAGATTTATGGTAACATTTTAACTTGGTATAAAAATAAAATTAGAGAGTGGGATTCAGAACTCCAAAATATTCAGAATTGTCTGGTAAAGGCCAAATCCAAGGATATTAAAAATAACAAAATTAATGTACAAGAAATACAAAATTGAAATAAAACAATATGTTGACATTTTAACTCATAAAAATTTTGGATTTAGAAAAATTAAACTTAAATTCTTATTCATTGTCTCCTAAACATATGCACAATCTTTCTAGGAGAGTTAAGATGCAGTCTAAATTTAATAATATTCTAGAAATTAGAAATGAAAAAGTAAAAAAAAGTACAATGGATATAGCTGAAATCCTTGATGCTTTTAAATTTCATTATACTAATTTAAATGCTAATATAAATACTCAGACAACTATCTCTATGTTCAATTATAATAATCGTAACAGTAAGAAAATACTTTCGAGCTTAAAAGACAATTTAAATAAAACCATTGCTCATAAAGAAGTCATAGATCAGGTTAAAAAACTAAAGCCTAATAAAGCTACTGGAATAGATGGGTTAATCTCTGAAATATATAAGCTTCTTTCACCTAATATTATATCCTTTTATTCAAGCTACTGCAAAGATCCCTCCCTCCTGGAAATATTCCTTATTTTCACCAATATTAAAAGAAAATAAAAACTCTCTAAATTGTTGTTCTTATAGGCAACTTTCACTTCTGAGTAATGATTACAAGATTTTTATGTCTATTTTTACTGACAGAATAAAAATACCCATAGCTCAAGTAATAGACTTGGATCAAGCAGGTTTTATATATCAAAATAAATAAAAATAAATAATTCCACTTATGTAAATAACATTGTTGGCTTAAAGGTTAATTCTGTAGAATATTTATGTATTAAACTACTTTCTTCTGTAGATGAAATAACTGTCAATTATGATAACATTATTAATATAATCAAAAAATCTTATCTCTAATTGGAATAAACTCATAATTTCTTTTGAGGATAGACTTCAACTAATAAATTATTCTTTTTCCCAAAATATTATATATAATGCAAGCTTTGTCTGTTTTCCACATAAACAACACGTTAGAGAGATTAATAATCTTCTTTTAAATTTCCTTTGGTATCCTCATAAACCTAGAATAGCTCTTTCACATTGCATAAGATCTTGGAATCAGGGGAATTAAGTTTCCTGATATAGAATCTTATGTAAAAGCCTCAATTTTTAAAATTGTATTAAATTGGATTGATCCTAATTATAATTTGAATTGGAACATTTTACATTTAAATCTTCTAGGTAATCAGAACATCAATGCAAAAATATTGTATTGAATTCAAACAATAAATCTGGCATTATCTTTGTAATATAATACAATATAAATTAATTTGTCACACAGATTACAAATATTTAAACTTCTTATTAAATTTTATTAAAAATGTGATTTACTCTAATATTGATATTAAAATTTGGTTTGAATTTCTTATTCCTTTCCACATTACAAACACATTTTCATAATAAAATTAATGTTCAGTTGTCAGAACTTTGGGAAGTTAAGGGGTTTGGTTGTTGGCATCATTGTATTAAAGATTTGAAATTCCCCAAAGAATTGTTAAAATAAATGGAAATGCCACTATCTCATGTTGGGGATGTTCACAAAATTGTAAAGATGATTGGGTCCATAAGTTTTATTAATGTTTTTCCTTGTCTTTATTTTGGCCAAAAATAGAAAAAAAATTGTAAGCATTATTTTCCGACCATTTCTCTTTATCAAAGTTTCTAATATTATTTAATATAATAGATGAAAATAATATGGTGAATATGAATTCTAATATTCCATGGACCATCATGGCTGTTGCAAGAAAAAGCATCACAAAGAAATGGAGAATACCTACCCCTCCATCATTTGAAGATGTTCTCTTGTTTTTTTTTTTTTTTTTTTAAAGGAAACTGCAGTCAAATAAGCCAAAGTAAAAGAATTAAGAATTTATCTCAATACATTTTTCCTAATAACCCTTGTATTAAAGTGATTTCACTTAATGACCTATATTTAAAGAACTGTATTATTAATGACTGAATTAACTAATGAGAACTGAGAAAGTTTGGAGTGCTAATCTCAAAAATTACTATCAGGCCTTAATATTGTATATAATTTGTGTTGATTGTTTTGTCAGTAATTTGCTATAATACTTGTAATTTAAGTTTACTGAATTTAGTTATTGTTATTTATTTGTTTTAAAGTAAACATCTCTTCGTTAAAAAAAAGAAATGGTGATGAAGCAGCAACTAAGGAAAGGAGATAAAAAGATGATGTGGGAAGACACAGGGGAGGAATATGTATTACCCCACAGTAGTGGGATGCAGATATCAGGCCTTCTGAGTATACTGGAGAGCTACAATAAAGAAAAAGGGAGTAAAAACAAGCTGGTATTTGGTTCAAATATTACAAGTGGAAAGAGAACAACAATGTACTGTAAATAGGCTAGTAATGACAATATGTAAGGACTTGCTAGTTATGAAAGATGAAAGTACTAGGGAGGAATTGGTATCTAAGTAGGAGAGGAAGTTAAATGTAACAGGATTGACAGATCACTGGTAGAAGGTATGCAGAATACCATTAAAAGTAACCAAGGCAAGCAAATTTCAGATTTTTGGATCAAAATGTTTACATAAATATTTTTACACCAATTGTAAACTGAACAAGATGTTCCCTACAGCAAATGCTAATTGTTGAATATGTCAGGAGACAGTATTGAGAGACAGGAGACATTTTTTGGAGCTGTAGTTGGATACTCAGTTTTCATTGCTATATGAATTGTTTGGTTGAAAAGACAATGAGGAGTAGCTGGCAGACAGATGAAGCAGAGTATTTATTAAACTATATATAGACACGAATTAGCCTTTCCTATAGTTGGTAATTGGTATTATTATTATTATGGCTAGTTTTTTAAAAAGTGATAATAGGAAAGTGGAGGTTGTTGGACGTCCCAGAGTTGGAAGAATTAAAAGCTGTAAATTACTGAATGGAAAAAAATAATGAGAAGATACCATAGAATAAATGGAGATTATGGGATATGGTAATAACATAAAATACAAAGTGTAATGATATGGCACTATCTAAAAGATGTCCTAGAACTATTAACTGGAAGTGACGGAATGCAGACAATAATAAATTATGTGTTTTAAATGTAAGAGCTGGCTGACCAGTAAACTTAAACTGATGATAGACAAAGGCAAAGCAGAATACAGTTCATGTATAAGTAAAAAATTAATGGTCAGCCCAGTTGCCACCATTCATGAAGTTTGCACTGCTTACTGTATTAGAAATTGTGTACAATAAAATGTCAATAAAAAGTATTTTAATAGCCCCTGTGTGCTGAAGCATAACTTTCTTCCAAATATGATTTTGGTCTGAAACTAGTATTGCATGAAACAGTTTAAGTTTAGTCTCCAAGTGATACAATTCAGAATCTGGTAAACCTAGACTTCCCATGTTTGCAGGAAGGGTTAAGAATCTTATAACAAACTCTTGAATCAGATCCATGCCTTATAAAAACTTAGACTAATTTATTCATCTGAGAACCTGTCCTGCATATAGTTTCCTGGGTAAAACATACTATGATTATACATGAACTGTCTGACAAAAATTAAAAATAAATTCCCTTCCACTTAGATAACTATAACCTGACTCTGTCCAGTATATCATCATACAGCTTGTGAACTGCCTCCCCTAATTCCACACTAATGGAATCCCAAGATAAACCATAGTATCAGTTTCTTTTAAAAGGGAATACATCTCCCTTAATGAAGCAAGAAATCCATAATTAGTTTTCATAGTTTTGATTTAGTGACATTAACTGTCTAACTTGCAAATGGACTAAACATAATCAGTTCCAAAATCACTATATGCAAGTCATTATCAGGGCCTGCAAGATAAAGCATTAGGTTGTCAATGTAAAGTGATAGTTTACACTGCAAATTAACTATGAGGTAACCCTTAATTGCAAACTGTCTTGGCAGTATTGCTAATGTTCCAAATATATTGTGAACAATGGGGGGTGATGGACAAACTGGGTGAGTATCCCTTTTCAGTAAAAAGTACAGTTGTGTAAGTCCTACATACCCATAACAGTACATGTTCAAATTTCTTCACTGCTGTAATAGCCTATGGGTAGTGTCCTGCCAAGGACACAACACCTGGCCAGTTTGACAAAGCTTCACTTCCTTTCCTTCTCACTCACTCTGTCTTCTGATAGGCTGCACCCTTTTTGGAGGGAAGTATATCAACAACCAGAGTAAGGTAAAGCTTGAGGATTTTACTGCCCCAAAAAATGAAGGAAAATTCATCCAGAGCCAACAACTGCCAATAACCACCATAAAAATCATCCAAAGAACAACAATACAATGACTATAACAAAGAAGGTTGTGTCCCACCTGAAATATCTACAAAGGGGGATGGTGGGTGTGGCTACTGCAGCACTAAAGAAATTCAAACATCTACTGTTAATGGTAAGATTTACACATCTTTACTATGTTCTTTAGTCTCACTGCTGCAATAACCTATAGGTAGATTCTCAAAGCTTACCCTAACTAGGAGGAAGAAGGATAAGGGTTCAGGGGCCCCTAGAGAATGGACTGAGCGAAGTGTGTCCTGAACCTAAAGAAGAAATCCAGTTTGGAGTGCTTTGTGAAGGTATGAACAAAGGACCAAGTTGCTGCCCTTGTCCAGTCCTTTCCAGTATGTCATCAAATAGGAGATGGCACTGATAGAATGTGTCTTAACTTTACCTGGAATAGTTTATACCACTGTGGGAGAAGCAAAAAAATAGCAGAGGACAGCTATCTAGATGTAGTCTGTATTGACACAGGTTGGCCTTTCATAGTCCCAGCATAGGAAACAAACAGCTGTTTAGCCTTCCTAAATGACACAGTTTAGTCAAGATAGTACCTGAGCTGCCATGTGCACATCCAGTGTATGTAGAAGCTGTTCTCCGTTTTTTGGCTGTGGGGAGGAAACCTAGGAGAATGATGGCTTTATTCAAGGTAAACAAAAAAAACAATTTTAGGCATGAAAGAAGGATTAGTGAGTAATGCAACCCCATCCTGTGAGGAACCAGGCAAGGTGCACTCATCATGAGAGCTAACAACTGAAGATGCTTACCTTGTAGATGTCAGGACAACAAGTAAAAGAGTTTTTCAAGTAATGAACTGCAAGTCAGCCTGCTGGTTCAGATGAAGTTAAGGTCAGTTTTTCTAGAGAAAAAACTGATATCCCAAGGTAGAGGAGTTTGCTTTTGAGTGTGTCTCTTGCAGCACTCCTTTCAGAAACTGTTTGCATGCAAACTTAGAAGAAGGAGTGGAATCCATAGGCAGACAAGCTGAGACGGCTGCAAGGTGCACCTTGATGTAAGCATACAACAGGACAGCTTTAAGTAGCTCACACAAATATTTGAGAATCAAATGTGATGCTTCCCATTTGGAACACCTGTAATTAGCAAGGCACTAATAAGAAACTCTGTTCCATTTGCCAACATAAAACGTTATAGTAGAGGGTTTTCTTACCTACTTTAGTACCTGCTGCACATCCTCTTGAAGAAGGTGCCCAAAAGGTATTGAAATTGAATCATCCAGGTCACCATTTGTAGTTGATTGATGTTTGGGTATATCAAACTCTCCTTCTGCTGTTGTGACTAGATCCAGTCTGTAAGGAAGCTTGTGGCAATTGCCCTTGACCAATTCCATAAGAAGGAAGACCCAGTCTTCCCTGGACCAAAAAAGAGTCACCACAGTGAATTTTGGTAATTCTTTCTGAATCTTTAGAACTAACTTGGAAATCATTAGAAAGGGTGAAAAGCATACTAGAACACTCCCAAGCAAAAGAATGACAGATAATCTGTTCTTTATGGTTGACTGCAAGGAAGTCTCAAGACAGAATTTTTCTAGTTGTCTGTCTTTAAGAAGACAAACGGATGTACTTGAGGTGTTTCCCACATACGGTTCAAGTCCTGAAGCATGCCTGTACCGAGATTCCAGTTGTGAGGCTCTGTTCAGGCTCTGCAGAGTCTGTCAGTTTGCCACAGTGTTTGCTCTGATGGAATGTAGAAGGCCTGAAGGGTCAGAGAATGCCAAAGAGCCAACTCCCAAGCCATCATTGAACAACCAGCAAAGAGGATATACCCCTGTGTCTGTAACACCTGTAAAGGGCCCAGAGCCCATAGATGGTATAGAGATTTCAAAGCATGAATCACTGCTAGCATTTCCTTGATGCTTATTTGCTTTGGTCTGTCTGAAGAGTCCCACAGACCCTGCTCTTATACTCCCATGAAAAGTGCACCGAAGCATAATCTGAAGAGTCTGGACAGATTGAACTGGGGTTGGAAGAGAAAAAGGGAGTCCTTTAAGTGCCATCTGATCCCCCACCACTTCAATTATTGCTTTACAAACCTCAGCACAGGAATCTGAAAATCAAAGGGGTGTAGGTGCTCGCTTCAAGAATTCTTTAGGTACAACTAGATTTTTCTCAATTGTAATCTGACAAGTGGTATAAGGATCACTAATGCCATTAGGCTTAGAATAATGAGAAATTCTTAAGGAGCCTGAAATTGTTGAGAAAAACTCTGAAAGATTTCCTGATAAGTTATTACCTTTTCTTTCGGAAGAAATCTTTGGATTGAATGTATCTGTCAGACAGCTAAAAGACAATTTTGTGATAGGGTTTGAGACAAGACTTTTGTAGGTTTGAGTGAAATTCTGGATGTGACAGAAGATTGGACACCTTTGTTAAGGAATCCAAACATCTAGAAGAAGACTCTGCAGAGATAAGCAAGTCATCTAAATAAGTTCAAATGTGGATGTCCTGCAATCTGCAGTGAGCAAGTCATCTAAATAAGTTAAAGTATGGATGTCCTGCAATCTGTAGTGAGCCAGCACTGGGGCTAGACCCTTTGGGCTCTCCACTGCACCTTGAGTGTTCACAAAGGGTAATGCAGAGTGCAGAAAATGTTATTCAAATACAGCAAACATTAGAAATTTCCTTAAATTGTGAGCAAATGGGTATGTGACTGATAAACCTCTTTGAGATCCAGTGGTACCACAAGGCAATAGTCTGGAAGTAGTGCAAGCACTCATTATAGGACCAACACTTTGAACTTCAAACTTTGTCATAAAGGTTGAGAAAAGACAGATCTAACACAGATCTCCTCACTTGCTCTTTCTTTGGTACCAAAAATATCATGGAATAAAAGCCTTTGCACGAGTGATTTGGAGGCTACTCTTTCTATGAACCATGCTTCTAACATATGTTGGTGGATGTGATGGAATTTTCCTGAAAGGAGGAAAGATAGTTCATCCACTTCCAAGTGAATCCTTCCTGAATTATTTTCAACACTCATCTATCTGAAACCGTCTAACCCGAGGCTAAGGGGCTGAGAGTCAGTCTGTGTGAGAGAGGTAGTGAAACTGGGGCAGGAGGTGTGAGTAAGGTGATCAGATTCCAGAGACATTCATGCATTAGCTGGACCTTGACTTTTTTTGGGAAAGTTATTTTAACTTGGTTTGAAAGTTATCCTCCTGCCATTTTCTTTTGGGGCCTGCTTGTTATTAGGCTAGAATTTCTATTTGATGTTCATCATTCCTATTGCCTCAGTGGCATTTTGGATTATCTGCGAAGGTAACCCAGTATTGGTCAGCTTTCAAAAGCTCAGAATCCCATCCTCTTTCTTCCTGTGACAGCTAATTGGCTGAGAATATCCTGAGAGGGAACCCTTCAGCTGTCATAGGCAGTAAGTGTTCAGTCTTTTTCTGCCAGTTAAAGAAGAAAGCCCTCTGACACTTCCCATGATCCAATGCTGATTTTTCCAGCTTACTGCGCAGATAACCCTATTTGGGGACCCCCATCCTCTCATTTTATTAGATTTATTATTCTCTTTTCTATTTTTATGTTTATTAAAAATGTATTTATTTTAATATTTTATTTATGTCAATGTTTACAATAATTCCTGTGATCATTTCTGCTTGTAGCAGTGTTTATCTGGCTTCTGTCTTTGACAAATACTTGTTTTTACTGTTTCTGAGAAAACTTTCAGTATTTCTCATAGAAGTGCAGTTTGTACATATGCTGTTAGACATTAGTGCCTATCTTGTGCAGTCAGAACTGTGAACTAATCATGCCTGTCTTACTGTTGTTACTTTGCTATATTTTCATCCTTTGACAGGAAAATGACATAGGACTTAGACCAGTAGTGTCCAACCCGCGGCCCGCGGGCCGCATGCGGCCCTCAGAGCTCTTCCATGAGGCCCGCGACCCTTAAGTTTAAATTTTACTTTTTTTCCGTGTGTTTTCACGTCCGCGTCCCTCAGCTGTTGTGCGCATGCACCACATTACTTTTTCCCCGTTTTTTTTTTTTTTATGCCAGCGTCTTTCAGCTGGTGTGCATGCGCCAAAACACCGTCCTGCCGTTTTTTTGCATCGGTAGATTCATTTGTGGTACACAGCTGAAGGAAGAGGATTGAGGTCGCGGTGAAGAAAGAATTGAGAGCGAGGGGGATTTATTACTGACTACACTACACATCTCCTGCAGTAACAGGTAAGTCGTTAGATTGAATTTTCTTACACTGAGTTGCAATGCTATGTACTAGCTCTGATGTGAGACCTGTAAACTTTTGATGGGCATGCAAAATTAGGTCACATTATTAGAGTCATCTTGTGTGACCATGACTGGCTATCCATGCATCTCAAACTCTGGAGGGGACTGTTATGCTTGTAAGATAACTTGTGGGACTATACCGAGGAAAGCAAGAGCCGGCGGCCCACATGTAAGTGCCTGTTTAGGTACGACAGTGACGCTTTACTACTGACTGAGAACCGAACTTGTGACTGTTAGGGGGAGTTGTTTAAGGCCACTACGATTCGGGTTGACTGTTGTCATTTAGAAAAGTAATTTCTACATGTTGTAAGATTGAAAAAGCATTATGCTCCTTTTTACAGGACCCCTTAAAAAGTTAGGCAGAGTTTTCTGAACAAAGTGAAAGATCTGACTGTGTGGATGAGAAATGGTCCGGTACTAGAGATGAAACTAAAACCCCTCCCGCTTGCCGGTTGGCAGGCGAGTTGGCTGTCATTCATACTGCTCTGAATGAGGAAGCAGCGTAAAATTGTGTGTGGCAGGGCATGGGGGCCAGGTCACTCCCTCTTATTCCAAACACACGTACCTTAATCTTTCTTTTATTGACTCCATTTTCATGCTTCTCTGTAAACATGAGTTTGTAAGGGCCTGCTATTGTTTCCTTTCTTGGTCAGTTTTAATAGAGCTCATCTTATGTTTGAAGTTATGCTCTGCATCACATGCTTAGTTTAGTCCCTGTACAATACAGACCCCAAAGTTACAGAAGGAGTGTTGCAGCTGTCCCCTGGTGCCTCTTTAGGTTAATAGCCTTCTCCATGTGCAGAGTTGTCTTCATTCCTATGAGTGAACATTCAGTAAATATGTATCAAACATTCATTATATATGTCTGTCTGTCTAGAGAAATTCCTTTACTTTCACTGGTTATTTTATTTGCAATGATTAGTTCCCCTAAGGGTGCATAGCAGACGTCCCTATTTGGGTGGGACTGTCCCGAGATCAGCAGCCTGATCCCGAATTCCGCCCTGCCGGTTGAAATCCCGGCCAGCCTCCGCTTAGCTTTTTTTTTTTGATTAGCCTGCATACCTGGCATACAGGCCAATCAAAAACAACTAAATACAGAGCTACTTTTTTTTTTTTTTTTTTTTTGCTCTTCAGTTTACGTGAGAGACCTTTTTTTTTTTTTTTGGTCCTCACTTGCCGTCTACATAATATATTTTACATGCGGCCCCCAGACTATTTCTGTTGACTCAATGCGGCCCTTACAACTAAAAAGGTTGGACACCCCTGACTTAGACATTTTCAGCATTTATACATCATTTACTATATGTATGACTCTGATCTGTGTTTTTAATGGGTCTATATCACTTCATCGAATGCCAAACACCTATTTAGCAAAGCCGTTCTTCATCGAGCGGCACATTTTAAGTAGGGCAAACAAGTGGTTGGCCAACCAAGCGACCACAGAAAAAAAAATTTAAAGCCTGCCAAGGTGCGGGCTATGCCCCCTATACCCTCCCTTAAGTAAAAATACCAACTCTAAGATCACACTGCAGTGGGGAAAAGGGCAAATTCCAGATGGTGGCCTACCACTGATTTACCCTAGTTAAAATTTGCCATTCAATAAAGAGCGGCTTCGCTAAATAAGTGTTCGACGAATGTCTATTCGCTGAATAGCCAGTCGACGAAATAATATAGACCCGTTTTTAACAGTGGATCATAATTTTACTGCAAATAAAGTTATATGAATGTACTATGGCAATTTTACACTCTCTGACAAGAAAATGTAGTTTAAATTGCTAGTAAACATTATTTTAGGGCTTTAGGGCAGTTTAACATGGTTAGTGTATAGTGCTAATTTTTAGCACTGGTTTTGCACATGGGTTGCTTTTGTATTTGGAGTTGATGTACTGGAAATTCTTTAACTTCTGTCAGTTGTAAAAGAATTCTGAACACATTTCAAACTGCTTTTTGCAGAGTTTAGATGTTTGGGGACATACTTATTACAGGAAACATTAAGTGCTTACTCTTTTACATTATCCAGTGTCCAGTACTGTCAGGTTATTGGTCTGGCTGGTGTTCTCTCTCCTGACTCGATGGATCCTAACTCTCAGCCCCCACCCCCCCACCCCCATCAAATCTGGTTACACATACAAAAATATGCCTTAGCCTACAGTTAGTGATTTTGTTGGGGCCACTGCTTGGTCTGAAGACCACTTACATTTTGCCCCATCTCCCTCTAGTGTAGCTTTGCCAGCCATTATGGAATGGGGTTAGACACATCCTTTGGGGCTATTTTAGTACCTGCTGCAGGCATGGGAGAACCAAACCCTTTAGGTGCAGGAGTAGTCCAGGGTAAGAAACCTGTTGCCAAACATAATCCTACTGAAATTCAAAAGAAAATGAAACAGAAGCTTCATCATACAACTGATAATCATATTACAGCTGTTTCTAAGGCCAATGTGGTTTTCTTTGCTAAGAGTGCTCTGCAGACAGATAATTGTAATGACTGTGTTCCCATGCAAGGCTCTAGTGTTAATTTAACTAAAGACCTTTCTGTTGTTTCAGAGAATTATGAAGAATCTGATGAGGACAATAGTGATTTTCTAGCTGACACTGAGTCCAGTTACTCTAATTTTTTGGAAGGTGAAACTGAGCTGAAGTCCAAACAAGTGTTCACGTTTTCTCAGATGATTGCTAGATTTAATGATGTTTTTGCTTGGGAGCAGTTGGGAACTACCTGAGAGCCAGGTAGGGTATATGACCTTATAAACGGCAAGATGCCTGATTCTGTGGCTATCCCCCCTCTCTTACCAGATTTGGAAGATGTTTATAAAGCTGCCTGTAGGACACCAGTGTATAGTCCAGCAGTTCCAAAAAAGTCTCAGAAAAAAATATAGGGTCTCCTTGGATATGACAGGTCTCTTTTCTAATTTGACTGCTAATCCAGCTGGGGTCTCCTAAGCTGCCTGCTCAGATAAAAAGTCCATGGCTTCATCTAATCCAACATCCACTGATAAACAGGGAACATGGTTACATCTTCAGGTTAAAAGGATGTCACTTTTTAGTAATCTAGCCCTTAGAATGTTAAATTATCAAGGCTATATGTGGATATTTATTGGGTCTATATCACATTGTCAAACTTTTATTCTATCGAATACCTAATTGTCAAAGTCCCTATTCAGTGAACGATCTAAACATCGAAGTGGAATTCATCAAATTGTTTTAGTTGGCCATCCTGAAAAAAATCATGGAATGATTGACATACCAACTGGCCGTGATTTACCCATTACCTCACTGTAGTGCGATCTCGGAGTTGGTATATTTAATTTGCAGGGGATGTAAGGAGCACTGTATTAGCCAACTAAAATATTTTGATGAATTCCACTTCACTGTTTAGGCTGATCACTGAATAAGGACTTAAAAAAATAGGCTTCGATGATTAGGTATTCGATAGAATAAAAGTTCGACAATGTGATATAGACCCCCACCTTTAAGTTCTGAATTGGTGTTTGGGCCCTCTGTTGCACGCACAGAGGCATGATAGAGGCAAATTAATGCATGGCATATCTCGGATGTTTCGAGTATCCAGGTTCACCCCAAATAGGTGTCTTCCTTCAAGGGAGAGAACAAACAAAAATCCCAGCCAAGCAAAAGTCAGGGATCCAAAAATAAATAGTAGGAGGATAATTCTTCAAAACTAAATAAGAGGGGTTTATTTCAGGAAAAGGGTAATCCCCCTGAAAAGGAATGACTATACCAAGTCACAAAGCACCCCTACCTCCCTTCTCCCCTTCCTTTTCTTCCTCCTTTCCTAGGCTTCTTTTCAACCCTACAGCCTGGCTGCAAATAATCTCAGAAAAATGAGTGCTGAGAAACATTTGGAGAGAATACACTTGGCAGTGGATAGAAAATCCTCCCCCTTTTAGGGGAATTCCTCCCACACCCACCAGACAGAGCTATTTCCTCCAGTGCTCCATCACATGGTAGAAGCAGGGGGTGATAGAACAAGTGCCTGCAGTACACAAAGGCAAAGTATTTTATTCCAGAATCTTTTTTGTACCAAAAAGGAGCACTCATTGAGATGCACCATAGATTTATCCTTTCTAACCACTTTAGAAAAAGTTCTAAAATACAAACTGCTCAGCTTACAGTTAGTCCTAGCACTGCTCTGTTTCCAGGCCACTGTTTCATGGTGACTCTACATCACAGGGGCGTTTATCATCATATTCCATTGATCCCAGTTTCAGAAAATGATTGAGATTTGCTATGCTGGCTTACATTATTAGTTTTCTGCATTACCCTTTTGGCTGTCTACTTTACCTCAGGTATTTTGAAAGTGTCTGTCTCCAGTGGTTGCATATTGTAGAACCCTAGAGAACCCTAGACATCCACATTTTTCTTTATTTAGATAACTTGCTGCTTTGTGCAGATCCTGTATCCAGATGATTGGAGTCCTTAGTATCCCTCCTTTCTCACCTGGGCTTCAAACTGAACCTTCAAAAGTCCTGTCTTACACCTTCTCAACAAATTGTTTTCCTAGGGTGTTGAGACGGACACAGTAAAAAGTATAGTCTTCTTGCCAAAAGACAAAGTTCTGACTTATCAGGGCATTTTCTTGGATTTCTCTCTTCCAGACATAGCCTCAGTAAAAGAGTTCTTCAAATTTCTAGGCCTCATGGCATCACTCCTCCTCATAATACCACTAGTCAGACTACACATGAGAAAAGTACAGTTGCGTAAGTCCAACTTGAGCTTGTAACAGTAGATGCTTGCAGAACACACTGCCTTACTGACGTATGGATAGTAGTGCCCTGCGACCCTTCCTCTGGGATCCAACCAAAGTTCACAGCCCTTCCCACTGCCTGTCTGGGAGTCTGGTGGATCAATCACCTGGCAGTAGAGAGACTGCCTTTTAGACCCACAGAGAGGACCCTTTCAGCTTTCTAGGGTCCAGTAGGAATAGAAGATGAAGATGTTCCAAACAAAAACACACACACACACACACACACACACACACACACACACACACACACACACACACACACAAACAATAAAGGCTGCTAAGCATAACACAAAGGCAACTCCAACACCAAACTATGTACATCCAAAAAAGGGGGTGGGGGAGTGGGTGGGCACTTCCAGTAAGACAGTATGTTCTATGAACATCTACTGTTACAGGTAATTAAGACATACACAACTATACTATGTTCAACAAACACACTCCCTTATGGGCATATGGATAAATTCCCAAAGCTTAACCGACCTAGGAGGAGGAAGAATAAGGGTCCAGGAGCCCCCTGGAGAACAATCCTAGTGATGCCTGCTCTGGAGTTAGAAAAGGCATTCAGCTTGTAGTGCTCCATAAAGATAATGGACAGAGGATCAAGTTGCTACCTCTAGAATTCATTTCTTTCCAGTATGCCATTGAAGAGGAAAAGGTCCCAGTGGAACGCACCTTTACCTTGCCTGAATTCAGCTTGCCATGGTGGTTGTAGCAAAAACAATACCAGAGGACAACCAGTGAGCAATGGTTTGCTTGGAGAAATGTAGACCCTTCTTTGCCACTGTGGAAGAAATAAAAAGCCTTTCAGCCTTCCTGAAGGGTTTTGTTCCGTCAAGGTAGTACCTGAGCTGCCACTGCACATCCAAGGTAGGACTTATTCCATCTCCTTATACTTAGGTTCTGAGAAGAACACATGGAGATTAATAGATTGACTGAGAGTGAATTCTGAGACCACTTTTGGCAGGAAAGAGGGGTTCAAGCATAACATACCTGTGGAAAAACAGGTAAGGTTGTCCCAACATGAGAAATGGCAGCTCCAAAACTCACCTTGCAGATGTCAGAGCAATAAGCAAAACAGATTTCCACATTAAGAACTTTGGATCAGTTGCTGGTTCGAAAGGTGGATTAAGTCAGTTTTCCAGAAAATAGCTGAGATTCCACGAAGGAGGTATTTGCTTGTGAGGTGGTCTCGTGTACAATAATACTTTCATGAACTGTTTTATTAAAAGAGAAGAAGGAGGGGGACCCACTGGCAGACAGGCCGAGATAGCTGCTAGGGTTGGGAGGGTGGCCTAATGGTTAAGGTGTTTGCCTTACAAACACAAGGTACAGGGTTTGAGTCTCACAAGGGATAATTGGCTAGGCTTAAAATGGTTCACAACGGCAGTTAGCCTAGTACTAATCTATGAACCTAATCTATAAAAACTGACCTTAGTGACTGCTTATGATTAGTCATTCTGAAGTAGCTCACATAAATATTTCAAGACCAGAGGGATACTAACCTCAGGGGAACCTTTGTTCCTATTTAGGCAAAACTTAGAAAACCTCATCCATTTATAAACATAGGATTTTCTGGTAGCAGGTTTTCTAGCCTTCTTTAATACCTGCTACACATCCTCATGAAACAAGTATCTAAACAGAGCCAAGATTGAATCATCCAGGCTCTCAATTGTTGTTGCTCCAAATTGTGGTGCACCAGTTGCCCTTGAAACTGAGAGATCAAATCCAGAGTGAGAAGAAGTCTATGGTAATTGTCCTTGGCCAATACTGTTAGAAGGGAGAACCAAGACTGCCTGGGCCAGTAGGAGGTCACCATATTGATGTTTGGTATTTCTTCTGAACCTTCAGAAGTACCTTGTGAATCAGTGGAATGGATGAAAACACATACAGGAGTATTCCCACCAGGGGAACAAGAATGTGCCTGTCCTCCAAGCATGACTGCAAGGATGTCTGGAGCAGAATTTCTCCAGCTGCCGATTTTGAAAAGAGACAAATAGATTTATTTGAGGAATTCCCCACACTGGAACTAGATCCTGGAACACTACTGCCTTGAACTGCCACTTGTGTGGGTCTGCTAAGGATCTTCTTAGTTTGTCTGCTACAACATTTTGCTCTGACTGGATATATGATGCTTAACTCACTAATGCCGACTTCTGTCACAGGGCGCATTTAAGGTTATACCCGAGTGCTACCTGAGACGTTATCAATCCTTGTGCATTATATCTGAGTGCCATTTAGCAGCGAGATTGTGTTCACAAGCAGAACTTAACTCCACTGCAGAAAACTAAATTGAAAAGGTACCTGAACTTTGTTAAGTACTTATTAAAACCACTTTACAAAAATCCAAAAAGTACCACCAAAGACCAGGAACTGAAACCCTCCCAGCACAATGTCAGCAGAAGTTCTTTAATTCAACAATAGATGCATCAAATAGCAGCAAAACTATCTCTCTTAGTGCCTTGGCTAAAACAGCCTTTACAGAATAACATAAAAAAGTCTCCTTTTATATAAAAAATGAAACTGTTAAGTTAATTGATTAAACACTGATTCAGTTATACATCCAATTAATTAATAAAAAATACTGATTTAAAAAAACACATACATTTAGATAAAACTTGTCCAGTTGCATTCTTTATTCAACCCTTTCGGTTGTAACGTATTATATTTCAGTATGAAAATTGATTCCTTTTTCCTAAGTAAACATTTAATCATGTCTTCACTAAGAAATCTTGGCTTAATTTGTTCTAAAATTGATACTTGTAAACTGCTAAAATCTCCCTTATGTTTCCTGTTGAAATGCTCGGCTATTGTGCTTATAGCCTTATTATTTTTAATGTTCCTAACATGTTCCTTTATTCTTTCACCTAGACTTCTTTTGCTTTCTCCTATATAAAAACTTCCACAAGGGCATTTCATGGCATATACAATGCCTACACTTTTACATGTGAAGCAACCTTGTGTTTGAAACTTACCATTTATTCTTTCAAAAGTTGCTACTACATGCTATGTCGTGCAGTTGCCACATGGAATAGTACCGACCTCAGACAATACCCTTGTTATATTTTCCAAAGGTCTTCTGTATGTGCCATGGACCAAAAAATCTTTCAAGTTACGTCCCGTTTGATAGGAAAATGTTAACCCCACCTCTGTGAGAGATGAAACTTCCCTCTTCACTATGTTCCAGTAATCTCTCAATAACTTCTGTAACTTAGTTGAAAATAGTGTATAATTTGAAACAAAAAATAAAGTCTGATCTAAAGTTAACTCTTTTCCTGTTCTCCCACATTTTTTACCTTGTCTAATATCCCTTCCTTTACATCTCTGCATATTTTGGTATAACTATTCAGACCTGTTCTCTCATCATATCCCCTATTTAGGAACATAGCTATTTTTTTTAGCTTCCCTTTCTGATTCCTGTCTATCGCTACAAAGCCTTTTTATTCTTCATGGTTGGTACTAGGCTATCAGCCCTAGGGTCTATACAGGCCTAGCCATAACAATTACCTGGATACTTCTTCCCACAATATTTACTTCCCTGGACCCTGGTCTAGCAGGGTGACTGACATGATCCCCGGAGTGAATTTCCTATCTCCCATCCAGTCATCAAGGTTCCTTTTGAAGAGGGCCAAGGAGGTGCTCTGCTTGACATGTAAGGGCAGTCTATTCCAGAGTATGGGGAGTCTCTGGGTCAGGAACCTATCCTTCCAGCATATTTTGTTCATTGTGATGACAAGGTTTAGATCCCTGGAGCATGTGGCTCTGAGGGATTGGGATTTCTTTAAGTGGAGCATGTCCAACAGCTCAGGGTTTGACATGGCCTTGCATGTTAAGCAGAGATCGCCTTTGAGTAGACGATATGCCAAAGAGTATATCTGGAGGTTTTTTAGACAGTCAGCATAGGGCATCTGCTTTAGGCCTGTGATTCTTTTAGTGAGGTATTTCTGCGGCCTTTCCAGCTGTTGCAGATGTCTTGTGAGGTACATACAAAACGGGGCATTATACTCTATAATGGGTCTAGTGAGGGATGAGTACAGTGGGACAATGGCCTCCTTTTTTCTGGATAAAAAGCCCTTAGTGATGAGGTGTGCCACATAGAAGGATTTTCTGACTGCTGTGGTGATATGGTTATCGAAGTTGAGACCACTGCCCACCTGTGTCCTTAAGTCTTTCATCACACTTTTGATGTTTAGTGTACTGCCACCTTTGTGGTAATTCATGGGTACATGTTTTTTTCCAAAGGGGATAACTATACATCTCTTGGCATTAAGCTTGAGCTCATGGCTCTGGCACCAGGCATCTGTTTCTGTAAGGCCCTTTTGTAGAATATCCACATAATTTGGGGATTCAATAATGGCTCCCGGTTTGCAGTCATCTGCGAACTTTGGAAGCCAGAGTGCCTTAGTGTTTGTCTGTACTTCAGAGAAGTAGATGCCAAACAAGAGTGGTCCCAGGACTGAACCCTGAGGTACTCCACTTGTCACTTGTCTGGAGCTGGATTTGGAGTCGGCTACTTTTACAGTCTGGGTTCTGTCAGTAAGCCAGTTGGCAACCCATCGAGTGACGTAGGAATTTATGCCCAGCTTAGTAAGTTTATCTAATGGTTAAGGTGTTTGCCTTACAAACATAAGGTACAGAGTTTGAGTCTCACAAGGGAAAATTGGCTAGGCTTAAAATGGCTTGCAAGGGCAGTTAGCCTAATACTAATCAATGACCCAATAAACCAAAGAATGGAGGATGGTGTTGAAGGCCTTGGCGAGGTCCAGATAGGTTGTGTGGACCGTCTTACCCTCGTCCACAGCTCTGGAGACTGATTCGAAGAAGTCAATCTTGTTCAGGAGACAAGATTGGCCCTTCACAAACCCAAACTGGGTGGGATCCAGTGTTTGAATGTTGCTAATGTCTTTGTTTATAAGTTCCATGATAATGCATTCCATGCCCTTGCAGATCAGGCTCATCAGACTGATGGGATGGTAGTTCCTGGGATCCAAGGTGAATCCCCCCCTTGTGGAATGGGATAACTGTAGCTGTGTGCCACTCAGTGGGCACGAAGCCAGAGGTAAGGCTATGATTAAACATGACACTTAGGTGAGGTGCCAGTTCATTTTGTAGTTCATGTAGTACACAGCCCGGGATGTCATCTGGTCCCATGGATGCTGTATTCTTAGCTTTGGAGAGTGTGGTTTTTACCTGTGTGGCCGTGATTACCAGAATTTGGCAATCTTTTAGTATTGACATGGGCCCTTTAGGGGGTGAGGGGGGGGGTGAAGTTGACACTAAATCGATCTGCCAGGATATTGGCAATATCCTTTGGATCAGTATATTTAATGCCATTCTGTTGTAGCTCAGAGCAGATCTGAGCATTGCCATTTAGATTCTTGACATAACTATAGAATGCCTTGTGGTTGTCTTTGGAATCTTTGGCAATTTTATTTTCATAACTAGCTTTTCAGGATTTTATGAGGGATCTCAGCTTCTTACTGAGGCTGGTGAGGGAGTTTTTTGCATCCTGGAATTTTCCTCTTTTCTGCAACATTCTCAAAATTTCTCCATAAGGGATAGATGTTAAAGTGTGTTCTGGATGGCAGCTAGATGCATGAACATATGGTTGGGCTGTTCAAGCTTTCTATATATTCTTGTTTTAATCTTTGCATTCCCTAAACCTTCCAGGGTTATGTCTAGATAATTCACTATTACTCCCTCCTGCAAACCATCGTATTTAATTTGATATTTACTTTCATTCAGATATTTAATAAATGAATGTACTTCAATATTTCCCCCTTGACATATAAATATGAGGTCATCTATAAACCTGAAGTAGCTTTTTCCATAATCCTTATAGAATCTGCTTCTATATATGTGAGTGAACTCCACTAAGCCCATAAACAAATTACAGAAGTTATTGAGAGATTATAGGAACGTAGTGAAGAAGGAAGTTTCATCTCTCACAGAGGTGGGGTTAAAATTTTCCTATCAAAGGGGATGCAACTTGAAAGATGTTTTGGTCCATTGCACATATAGAAGACCTTTGGAAAATATAACAAGGGTATTGTCTGCGTTCTGTACTATTCCATGTGGCAAGTGTACGATATGTCAACATGTAGTAGCAACTTTTGAAAGATAATGGTAAAAAGTTTCAAACACAAGGGTGCTTCACATGTAAAAGTGTAGGCATTGTATATGCCATTAAATGCCCTTGTGGAAGTTTTTATATAGGAGAAAGCAAAAGAAGTCTAGGTGAAAAAATAAAGGAATGTGTCAGGGACATTAAAAATAATAAGGCTATAACCCCAATAGCCGAGCATTTCAACAGGAAACATCAGGGAGATTTTAGCAGTTTACAAGTACCAGTTTTAGAACAAATTAAGCCAAGATTTCTTAGTGAAAACATAATTAAATATTTACTTAGGAAAAAGGAATCAATTTTCATATTGAAATATAATACATTACAACCGAATTGGTTGAATAAAGAATGCAACTGGAAAAGTTTTATTTAAATGTATGTTTTTTTTTAAATCATCAGTATTTTTTATTAATTAATTGGATGTATAATTGAATCAGTGTTTAATCAATTAACTTGTTAAGTGTTTAATTTTTTATATAAAAGGAGATGTTTTTTAGATGTTATTTACTCTGTAAAGGTAGTTTTAGCCAAGACGCTAAGAGAGATTGTTTTGCTGTTATTTGATACATCTGTTGTTGAATTAAAGAACTTTTGCTGACATTGTGCTGGAAGGTTTCAGTTCCTGGTCTTTGGTGGTACTTTTTGTTAAGTACCTTCTCAACTTTATTTTCGCAGTGGAGTTAACTATAGTTTACATAGGATTTTTAAAAGAAAATCTGCTTTCTGTGGTTGCAATCTCTCACAGCTAGTCGATTTTCTCTGCATCACATTTATATTTAGCAGGGATGTCCCAGTGGTTACTGCGCACTTTCTTTCTTCCTTCAACTACATTTAATCATAATACATTAAAAAAAAGTCTATAAACCTAATAAAATGAGCATTTCCCTTACTTGCCTTAAGAATACATCTAAAACATTTTTCTGCATTCTGCATTCACTGGCCCCGGAGGTGATGCAAACAGTGAGAGCCAATCGTATTCATGCCATCATGGCCACCTCTTGTATAAACTCTTTTTTCTTTTTTGGGGAGGTAAATAAATAGGGGTTCCTGTAGCAGGCTTGTTCCTTTTCTCTTTAGAGAAGATATCAATTACAGCAATACTACTACAGGATCCCTCTTCGAAGAAAAAACATTCAGTTTTTAACTTCCTACTGAAGCGTCCCGAGGATTCAGCATTCAAACTTTTGTAAGGCAGCTGAAGGCAAACAAAAGTAATGACAGTGGAAGGGAAAATTCAGGTAAGCACATTTGTTGTTTTTTTTTATTATTATTATTTTTAGGGGCCTTTTAGCAGATCGAGAACCAGGGCAAGGTCAACTTGGAAAATGCCCGGAGGGAGCACGCGGTCTATGTGGAGATCCTCAATTTAACCTTTGTTGACCGTGAATGTCCGACTAGGTTCCACAGAGCCTGTTTTCAGTGCAGGCCCGGGGAGAAATGCTCCAGATGCATACTGCACTGTGTCTTACATGAATTAATCAGCAACTAGGTGTCTGTCTCTCACTCTCAAAAAGCTGGGGCTGCATGTACACAAACTGGCAGCAGATGAGCAGTTTCCGGATTGCGTGTTCATGGAGGATGCTGCTGTGGTAGTTGAGGGCACAGCACTCATCACCAGACCCAGGGCACCTAGCAGGAAGAAAGAGGTATGCAGGCAGGACCATTGTGCTGTGAGAGACAGACACCTAGTTGCTGATTAATTCATGTAAGACACAGTGCAGTTTGCAGATGGCAGGAATCAAAAAGTTAATTGTGCCAAATCAGGGTGGCATCAAACAGGTTGCATGAATAGGGCAACTTTATTTGTCAAGATATTTTGGAGAGAAAGGTGGGACACATTTACTCTTCCATAATCGTTTCTTACAACCTGCACTTAATTTGCCTCCTGTTCAATATTCTTACGATTCCAAGAAATGTTTTTTCCAGTGGCTAGTGCATAACTTTTTTATTTTGCAGCCACTGAAACCCCTTCCCCAAACATTAATTAATTAATTAAATATTCCTTATTTGTAGGTATGTATGTAATGTTGAAGGAATTTTATGTACAACTGCACATATTACTTCTTTGGGCTACCCATAGAGTACCTTCTTCTGAGGAGCACCCACTTGTTACAAGCAGGGAAGGAGATGCAGACATCTTCCATAAATCTCAGATTATCTGCTACTGCTGTGGTGTCCAGATGGCATCAGCCCACTGTTACTTTATTTCACCTTGATGGTCATCGTGTTACCCTGCTGCAGTCATCACACTTGGGTTATCCTGTCGTCAGGCGGTCCCGCAGTCATCCTGAATTCCAAAGTCTTGGTCCGGCATCGGTTGCTGTCGCTTCTTCCCTGACATCATTGTGCCAGGGGTATATAAGAGGCATCCGACGCCATTTTCTTCAGTCTTTCTTGCCGCACGGTGCCCGAAGCAGAAGCAGTTCGCAAGTGCCGGTCGGCCGACACCTGAGATTTTCGAATCGAATTTCAGTCCGAAGTCTTCAAAGCTAAGTACCCCGTTGGGGAACCTTTTCTTGCCTCAGTCCGATGTCAGAATTCATAGAAATGCAGGATCTGTTGCATGCAGCTGAACAGGTGGGCAAACATACTTTACAATGTGGATTTGATTCCTTGGAAGCTTCCTGTAGAGCAGCTGTTACTGGGTCTGTTATACATAGGCATGCTTGGTTAAAGGAACAAACTCTGCCTGATCATGTTAAAGCAAAGTTATTAGATGCACCCTTACAGCAGGATGTCTTATTTGGGGTTAAAGCAGAAGAGGTTTTAAAGAAAATGGAGGATAAGGCAAAATCTATGCAGATGGTCAAAGATTTACAGGTACAACCCCCACGCTTCAGCAGAAATTGGCCAACAAAAAATTGGTCCTTTCCAGCTTCTGACAGACCACAGAGGGGTAAATACAGGCGCCCAGGGGGCAGAGGACAAGCACAAATCCCTTACAAACCTCGCCAATGGGGCACTGCAACACAGAAGGGAGGAGAAGACAGGTCCCAAACTACTAGAAGGCAAACACAATGACTTAAACCTCAAACTGCCGAGCAAAACTCTCTTGGCAGCTCCCTTGGGAGGAAAATTAGCATTTTTTACAGACAACTGGTGCATCGTCACAAAGGACAAATGGGTCCTAGACATTATCTCACAAGGATACAGATTCCATTTCCACACTTTGCCAAGGATAAAAGGAATGCCAAACCTGCTACAAAATCAATGGACAGAGGCACAAAAACAAATTACAGCTCTCATGGACATGAGAGCCATTCAACTGGTACCTACACAGGAGCAAGGCCAAGGATTTTACTCAAGGCTCTTTCTAGTCCCCAGAAAGGACAATGCTTGGAGACCCATTCTGGACCTTTCAATTCTAAACACCTTCTTGCACGTACCCAAATTCAAGATGCTAACACTACAGCAGCTTCTTCCCTTGTTGGGCAAGAAAGCTTGGCTAGTAACGTTGGAACTCAAGGAGGCATACCTGCATGTCCCTATTGGACAAAATTGCAGAAGATACCTCTGTTTCATTGCAGGTTCAACCCATTACCAATTCTCTGCACTGCCCTTTGGCTTATCTACTGCGCCCAGGGTCTTCACAAAATGCCTGGCACCAGTAATTGTATACTGCAGACAAAGAGGAATTCAAATATACCCATACCTGGACGACTGCCTCATCCAAGCAGAAAGCAAGGACATTCTCTTACAACATGTGGCTTTTGTAAAACACCTTCTAAGTTGCCTAGGGTACACAGTAAACGAAAAGAAATCAAAACTAGTGCCCTCACAAAATATGACATTCCTGGGTGCCAGCTTGAATATAACGGCCCAGATGGCTTGTCTGACGCCAGACAAACAACTACAACTAACTCAATACTTCAAAATAATGGCAACAAAGACCCAACTCCCTGCAAGAAAAATTCTGCAGGCCTTGGGCTTCATGGCATCTTGCATACTACTAATACCATTTGCAAAACTGCATATGAGGAAATTACAATGGTACCTAAAAAGCGTATGGACTCAACACAGCCACAGCTTGGAAACAATAATACCTCTCATTCCCTGCCTTCAACAGGAGTTTCTATGGTGGTCACAGGCATGTCACCTCAACAAGGGTCAGCCTTTCACCTTACCCCCAGCCAGGCAAACTATGACAACAGATGCATCGGACTATGCCTGGGGGGCACACATGGCAAGACGGTGCGTTCAAGGCATATGGACTGCAGACCAAAGGAATCTGCACATCAGTCAAAAAGAAATGCTAGCTGTACAGGATGCCCTGACAGCCTTCAAGGACCGCTTACATCCAGGACAGCTTATAATAAGGACAGACAACACCACAGTAATGTGGTACATAAACAAACAACCCCGGGGGTACACACTCCTACCCTCTATGCAGGCAAGCAATGACCTTGTGGAACACAGCACTGGCTTATCAAGTTCAATTACAAGCTCAATTCCTGCCAGGAAAAAAGAACACATTGGCAAATGACCTAAGCAGAAACATCATGGATCCCCACGAGTGGAAACTGGATCCACAAGTACTTGCAATGATAACTCAAAAATGGGGGCGCCCAGACATAGACCTGTTTGCCAACCCCCAAAACTATCAGCTATCAAAATTTTGCACAAGGACATTTCACCATCAAGCTTGGAAAGTGGACGCACTGTCATTCAGTTGGAAAATGCTGACAGTATATGCCTTTCCTCCATTGCCCCTTCTCACAAAGGTGCTGCTGAAAGTCAGGATGGAGAGACCCTGAATGATGCTCATTGCCCCAGACTGGCCACGCCAGCACTGGTACCCACTATTAAGGAACATGGCCCAGGGCCCACCATGGATTTTACCACAAATTCCTCATCTGCTCACACAGCAAGGCAGTCAGATGCTGCACAGCCAGCTCAAAACCTTAAATTTGGCTGCATGGCAAATCACCTAAGCAACCAGCCAGCTCCTCTTTCACAAGCTGTTATGGATGTTATTCTGGAGGCCAGGAGGCCCAGCACCAGGAAAGCCTACTCAGACAAATGGAAAAGATTTTGCACCTGGAACCAAGCTAAAGGCCAAAATACCCTTCAGCCGGACATACCTCAGATTCTGCAATATTTAACTGAGATGTTACACAAAGGATTTTCTTTTTCCTCTATTAAAATCCACGCCTCAACTGTTTCAGCTCACTACAACACGGATCCTCCCTTATTTTCACATCCACTTCTAAGGCAGTATCTCAGAGGGGCCAAAAACATTAGGCCTCCCAGGAGAGCGCCAACACCAACTTGGGACCTCAATTTTGTTCTGGAAAACTTACGCTACCACCTTTTGAGCCAGCTTTCTCAGCTGACTTAAAGTTTATATCATGGAAGACTGCCCTGCTGCTAGCAATTACTTCAACCAGAAGAGTCTCAGAGCTGCAGGCACTAATGGCAGTAGAGCCTTTCCTCATTTTTCATCAAGACAGAGTTTCTCTACGAACTAACCCCGCCTTTATGCCAAAGGTGGTATCCAGTGTGGCTCTAAATCAAACCATCCATTTACCCACCTTCTTTCCAAATCCACAGAACAAAGGAAAAAGACTCCTGCATTCCTTGGACATTCACAGGCAACTACGTTACTACTTGGATAAAATTAAGGTTTTCAGAAAA
This sequence comes from Protopterus annectens, assembly GCF_019279795.1. NCBI lineage: Eukaryota > Metazoa > Chordata > Ceratodontiformes > Protopteridae > Protopterus > Protopterus annectens. The sequence continues at coordinate 1,567,762,121 of NC_056739.1, forward strand.
TCTGACCAGCTTTTTGTATCCTATGCTACAGCATCACAAGGAAAGGCTCTCTCAAAACAGACCATTTCCAAATGGATAGGACATTGCATACGTTTTTGCTACACCCATCATGGAAAACCAGTGCCTGCTAGCATAAGGCCCCACTCTACCAGGGCAGCAGCTACATCTACAGCCTTCCTCAGGGGGGTGCCAACCAAGGATATTCTGGAAGCTGCAACTTGGAGTTCAGTACACACCTTCCCAAACACTATCACTTACCACTTTACTCTAAGACTAGAGCTGGCTTCGCCACTGCAGTTTTGCAGGGCCTTCTAGCCTCCTCTAACCCTGTTTGACTCCACCTCCCATCCTTAGCTTTGGGATTCTACCCAAGTGTGATGACTGCAGTAGGGTAACACAATGAATATAGTACAGTTTTGTACCTACCATAAATGTAGATGTTCGAGTGTATACCCTGCTGCAGTCCAGGTTACCCTCCATCCATCCCCTCTGACCTAACTAAAACCTTTTCAATACCTTAATATCTGATACAACCTTTGTGGTGTATTTGCTTATAGCTGGAGGGATGTTTTGCTTGTGATAAACTTTTATTATTGGTACTATCTACTGACCACCTTTTGGGGGTCACCTGACATCTGGGGCAAGAAAAACTGAAGAAAATGGCGTTGGATGCCTCTTATATACCCCTGGCACAATGACGTCAGGGAAGAAGCGACAGCAACCGACGCCAGACCAAGACTTCGGAATTCAGGCCGACTGCGGGACTGGGTGACGACAGGATAACCCAAGTGTGATGACTGCAGCAGGGTATACACTCGAACATCTACATTTATGGTAGGTACAAAACTGTACTTTCCTAGTAGCCAGGTGGCATGTTGTGCAGATATGCATACCAGGATTTACCTGTTTATAGCATGTAAATGTAAACAATGTGCTACTTCATCGCCATATAATAAGACATGCTGTGCTTAGAGTTAAATATAGTTATTACAATATTAGTTCAATGATTGTTTTTAAAGGTTCTTCAAATTATACATTTAACTAACGAAGGTACAGTCTGTTCATACAGTTACAGTGTTTTAACTTTAGGCAGCACATACACACATATAAATTTATATTTATACGTATGCATGCATATTTTTGAATAGAGCAGAGAACACTCGCTAAGTAAACAAATTTTCTTAACGGTCATATATCTAGAGTAGGGTGTAGCCATAACAGTTATAAGAAAGGCCTTTGTTCTGTTTCATTACATATGTACTTATGTATACATTTGCTTCTCCATATGATGGTTTTTTTTCATATATTGCTGGGAGAACAAAGCCTGCTGTAAAAGGATATGTAAATACTATGCATTTTCTGTTTCTGTCACCAGTGCCAGAGTGTGATGTGGTAGGCGTGAAGCCAGAAGGATGGTTGTGAAGCACTCATATTTCATTTCAATGTTTCTAATTTCTATTTTTGTTCTTCCTGAAAATTGTAAATCTTCCCTTCTGATTGTGCTTGATTTTTATGTTTTTAAGCATTTGTATAGGTGTGCGCATGTGTGGGTGTTCCTTTTTGAAGATTGGGTGCTGGGCTGGCAACTCAACACCGTAAAAATCTACTGCCGATCATTAGTGGACCGGTGATCCACTGTGACCACCCCTTAATGGGAAAAGCCGAAAGACTGTTGTTGTTTTATTTTTAGGGGCCTTACCTTCTGATCCCTAAGACGTTAAATAAAGAATGCAAACCTATAGGGATAGTTCCCCTACTCTTTCACAGTACAATCCTGTAGGCAACATGAAAATATGGAGATGCAAGTGTAAAACCTGTCTTGTAAAGCTGCTTTAGAAGGAGAAGAGCCACATTGCAGACGTTTATACAGTTAGAGCAGTATAGGCTACTTTGATAAATGTTTTCATAGGGTAGGTGCAGGGCAGTAGACTTTGGGAGAAAAAGAAAACAAATTTTAGTAATAGAGTCAAAGATTAAGCCGTGGTTTATATGTCAAAATTAGCCATAGTGTAGAAGGGAGACCAGATTGAAAACAACAGTGAACAAGGAATGCAGGGATTAGCAAAATGAAAAAGGTCGAGCAGAGGAAAGTGTATGGAGCACCATTAATACTGTTGGAGAACAGGAGAGTACTGATAACTTCAGCCAGTAACATTCAAGCAAAACATTGTATATTGCAATTCACAACAGGCTAAAGTATCATGCAAACAGTGAATGAATTACAGCTGTAGTAGGTCAATAGCAATTGTTGGAGTGTAATGTCTCATCTGATACTGTGAAGAATATTATCTAACATTTCTGATCAGTTAACTCTACTCTGACCAGTTAACTCCACACAAAGCCATTATCTCATTTCCTACTGTGCATTACCACAGACATTTCTGAATGGTGTCCTGTTACTCAATCAGAGCATGCCTTTTATCTAAACCAGTATCAGAAATATGATGGATACACAGATACATGTCAGTTTTCTCTCATTTCCCACAGCACCACATTGAAGTATTTTATTTATTTATTTTAATGATTTATTTAACATCCCTCAAGCATCCTCTTTCTTTTAACCATTATCAGAAACATTTTCACACAGCCTGATCTGTTATCATATTAGTAGCCCACATACTAGCCATTTGCTTTGTATGTCCAGCAGCTACCTGTTTTTCAGTGTTGTGTTTTTGGGGGTGCTGCTCATATGTGGAGAGCAGTCCAGGAGCATTCCTACTACAATTTAGCCTGCAGGATTTCTAATGGAAACTTAGCTATGATGTTAACAAAGGGTCATGCAAAGCTTAAATGATCTATGAAGACATAAGTTCTGGCAGGCCATTTGTACTGTCATTTGTCTAGATTGATTAGTGTGATTTAGTTCCAGTGGTATAGGCTCAATGTGATGTCAAAAAGGGTTTGTATACCCTCTATCATGCAGAACACAGTACTGACTGATTCAGTGATCTGGTTATTGATGGGCAAACAGGCTATTTTTCTGGGTGATAACATTCATAACTAAGGCAGTTATTCAGTACAGGAATAACAGTGTGTGACTACTGTAAGCTATTAGGTGCAGTACTTGCTTAAGTCCTAAATGCGATCATTAATTTGGTCACCTCTTCTACTTGCTTTATTAAAACAATCACATAAACAGTGTGGGTGGAGTTTGTATATCATAATGGGATAGTAATACTAATCACAAGTACCTTTCGCTGACTTCATATTGCATATTGCTGGCAAATGACTGTGCAGTTCATAACTGTCATAGTATGGTGTTGTGCGTATCTATGTAAATGATTAACACTGACTCATGCTATGCAGTGATTTAGCTAGTGAAGCAGACTACATGTCAGGCTTCCACTGTGCTGTGCCTTTGTTTCCTAATTCACAGTCTGAGGGGCCACAGAGCTCCAGTGCTGACTGAATGCCATAATATTGTGGTGGCAGCCAAGTCAGTGAACCTGATCTCCCTTCTGTAATGTGCAGATTTTCATTTACAATTGACATGCAGGAGGGGGGTTATTTGTGTGCCTGGGTGTTTCCTAAACACCCTAGTCCCATCCTTGCAGCCATAGTTTCCAGTGCCAAGAAGCTTACCTAAACATCAGAGACCTCCCAAACACAAACACAGGCACACTTCACATAATACATCCTCTGCAGAACATAGTACACTGGGTACTTCTATGGGCTAGGCTTGTAAAGGTTCCAGGGTCATTAGCCTAGTACACACCTATGAACCTATATATCACACACCAGTGTTTCATTTTGGTGATTATGCATACATCAACTTTTTATTGAAGGGGTCAAGTGGGTGAATGTTTCATTTTGCTGCATGCGTACATCTGGACATACTAATGAAGATGTTGCTTGGCAAAATAATTAATTGTGTACCAGGATAGTGCTTCTGCATACATGGTCAGACTGCTGAAGTGTTTGGCTCAGTGACACAAATGTTATTACTTATAAAAAACTACCAGCATGGAGCAACCGTATATTTTGGGCAATATTCCTGGCTCTATCAGTCATGTGTGGAATTTAGGTGGGTTGAAGGGTATACAAAAGTGTTATACTATTTTTACTGAATTACTCTGGTCTTCTCCTAACAGATGGTAATGAGTCAGTGTTGCATAACACCTTCACAAGGTAATATGATGAATGCCTGCAACAATTATCACCTGTGTCTGGGTATGCAGAACCTTTTATTAATGAAATGCAGGTCATTATCACATTTTAACAGTAAGTGCAGTTACAGTTGAAGGGTATACAAAAGTGTTATACTATTTTTACTGAATTACTCTGGTCTTCTCCTAACAGATGGTAATGAGTCAGTGTTGCATAACACCTTCACAAGGTAATATGATGAATGCCTGCAACAATTATCACCTGTGTCTGGGTATGCAGAACCTTTTATTAATGAAATGCAGGTCATTATCACATTTTAACAGTAAGTGCAGTTACAGTATAACACTCAGTCATTCTCACTTGTCAGGTAAAACTGTCAGCAGCTGCCACTGTTATTCACATAAGTAGAAGTCATTATCACATTGATGAATGCACAAGCCAAGTTTGGGGGGGTTGTCTGTGTAGAGTCATTTCAAGCCCCCACCCCACCAGTTTGTTTCTGTCCTCCTTACAATTTTTTTGTGTTGTAATATACCCGTTGTGGTTACATGGCTCATATTTTTGTGAATTACTGCAACTGAACATCGTATCATGTAGTAATTTCCTATATATCACAGTCAGTGTATAGTGTTCTGATGTGTTGCTTTTCAGCTGCCTCTGTGCAGGCATATAACATCATGATGGTATGTGCATCAGTGGACAACATGTCTAGGCACCATGAATCTTAGGATCATCCTGGATGTCAGTGGGGAATTTGGAAAGTCTTCAGCTCAGTCCCATTGTGCTGCTTTCCTGGATATGCATGGTTTCAAGAGTGCTTCTCTGATGCCTTCAGTCCCTCCCAGAAAGGCCACCTGCAAAAAGAAAGAGTTTTGGTACGTCTTTCTCTTTTATCAAGTGCCCTTTTTGTGGTTCTCCAGCCACTCTCCCTCCCCTCTGGTACAGTAAATGTATGCAGGTCAGGGCAAGAAACATTACATTACTTGGCTATGCCAAGAATGTGTATGTTTACAGTGATATGTGTCTGCTACAAATCTGATTGTGTGTGAGAGCTGTTGGTTTTCAGGTTGTTAGGTATGTACCTCAGCATCATCTTTGAAAATAATGCCTACGCCTACAAGCTGAAGGTCCATGCCTGTCCTTGGCATATTAGTGGAGTGGTGGTCCTTACCCTGCTTTTTCTGTTTACATGTGCCCTCACTGTGCCCACGTAGTAGTTACTGTCCAAGCCCTAATGCACCAAGGCCAGGAAGGTTCCTCTTCAGAGATTTATGCCAACTGCTCTTGTTTTAGTGGGTGCATCACGGGAGGACATACCCAGCAACCATGGATCTTATGACCAGCATCAGCAGTCTGAGTGGGTAGCCAGCACAGGTATGGGACACTTCAGATGCCTATGAGCTGAAGCCCCATGCCATTCCTTGGCATATTAGTGGAGTGGAGGTCATTACCTTGCTTTTTCTCTTTACATATGCCCTTTCTGTGCCTCCTTGTCAGTCATAGTGTGTAATTTGGTGTTTTTAAGGGTGGCAGCTATGTACCTCTGCAGTGTCATAATCACTTATGTACGTTATGAAAAGAATAATGCCCCTGTGGATAGGAGTGAAGATTTGGATGGGCTAACCAGTTTGCATTTTCTTTCCTGTGCAGGTTTGTCCACCTCCTGACACTGACATGGCTTCATGAGCAGGAGAACGACAAGTGAGAGTGTGGGTTTGTGGCCATTCCTACATTCACTGGGCTGCCTTCCATGCCTCCGTAAGTGAAAACCACTACAACTTGAGCTTCCCCACATCTAGTGTGAAGGTATACTGGATTGCAAGAAGAGGTATGCATTGGAGCGGAGAACTGAACTTGTTGGAAGAGAAGTGTTCCATCTACCCTGAGCCCAACATTCTTGTGCTACACATTGAAGGGAATGATGTCATCAGTCACCCACTCTGAAGGCTACAGTTTCATATCAGAGCAATTTTTGAACACCTGCAGTTTTGGTGACCACGTTGTCATTTTGTGTGGTCTGACATAATTCCTCGCTAGATATGAAAAACAGCAAACAGTCAATATGCAGCACACAAGGCCAGACATTTACAGAAGGGGGTCATGTGTGGCTTGATGCACAGGGTCAGTGGATCTACAATCTGCCATGACAGCATCAACGCAGAAGATGTTCACCTTTTCAGAAAGGATGGCTTTCACCTAACTGAGGAGGGCATTGTGTTGTTCTTGACTGACCTCCACAATGGCGTGAGGAGAGCTATGCATGATAAATTGGTAACATGCAGCCTGTGAGAAGAATGGAAGACACCCATGATCAAATGTTCCAGTATGGTAAGTTGTTATATTTGTGAACACCATTGTCACTACTTACAGCACAGGAAAAGATGTGCTAGGGAACTTATATGCATGCTGAATAACACTTCATTTTCAGATTGTAAAAGAACTATCTGTATGCTCTGCACAGGTACAAATAAGCATTTGCTTATGAATTGTGTTGTGTAAAATATGATATTTTTCTGAGTTTGGCAAGTAACTGTGGTAAGGAGCTGGTGAAGATGCTGAGAAAGAACAACTGTTTCAGGAGAGTGCTACCACGTACAATCGAATATGTCAGTAACCATCCTGCAATACTTATTTTTTTCTTCTGCTTTTATCAGGCATGTGTAGAGTTTAGATGACAGGAAGTACTTAGTAATTCAGAACTTGATTCCTTAGGTCCATTGCTGAATGGACACATGTAAAGAGAAAAGACATAGGTAAGACAGACTGCTGACACTGAAGGAGGTCATGAGACTGTAGTGGTGTCAGCTGTCTGAGTGGGTAGCTAGCACAGGTATCGGACAGATCAGATGGCTTTGCATGCCACTGAAGTCCCACGCCTGTCCTGGGTTCATTAGTGGAGTGGCGGTCCTTACCTTGCTTTTCCTCTTTACATGTACCCATTCAACTGTATGTTGGCTACACCAAGAATGTGTATATTTACAATAATATGTGTCAACATGGTATAACAACTGTGTCTGAATGCTGAAAACCTTTTTCACTATGTAAAAGACAGTAAAAGAATTGTAATTGTACCTTTGCTACAGAACATGTCAACATGCTAAGTAGCACCTCATTTGAAGACCGTGTTAGTCCTCACAACGTGTTAAACTGTGTCCGTGGGCTGTACACATGTACAGATATCAGTTTGTTTAGGACTAGGGTTATAGAAAATTATGATTTTTTTCATATTTTACTGAATGACTTTGGTAAGGAAAGATGTCAACATGCTAAGTAATAGCTCATTTTGAAGCCAGTATCAGTACTTACAACATGGTAAAACAACTGGGTCTGCATGCTGTAAACATATACAAATATCACAGTTTGTTTAGGACTCAGGTTATGGAAATTATGATTTTTTTCATATTTTGGTAAATAACTTTGCTAGGGGGCATGTAATTGTGCCAAGTCATACCTCATTTTGAAGACAGTGGTAGTCCTTACAGCATGATAAAAGAACTGTGTTTGTATGCTGTACACATGTGCAGATATCACTGTATTTTAGGACTAAGGTTATGAAAATTATGATATTTTTTTCATATTTTAGTGAATGACTTAGCTAAGGAAAGATGTCAACGTGCTAAGTAATACCTCATTTCGAAGACAATATTAGTCTTTACAACGTGGTAAAAGAAATGTGGCCGTGCACTGTACACATGTACATATATCACAGTTTGTTTAGGTATTACATTATGGAAATTATTATTTTTTTTCATATTTTGGTAAATAACTTTGCAAGGGAGCATGTCAATGTGCTAAGTAATACCTCATTTTGAAGACATTATTAATAGTTCCAATATGGTAAAAGAACTACGTCTGTATGTTGTACACATGTACAGATATCAAAGTTTGTTTAGGATTTAGGTTATGGAAGTTATGATTTTTTTCATAATTTGGTAAATAACTTTGCAAGGGTGCATGTCAATGTGCTAAGTAATACCTCATTTTCAATACAGTATTAATAGTTTCAATATGGTAAAAGAACTGTATATGTATGTTGTGCACATGTACTGATATCAAAGTTTGTTTAGGACTTAGGTTATGGAAATTATAATTTTGTTCATATCTTGGTAAATTACTTTGCAAGGGAACATGTCAGTATGCCAAGTAATACCTCATTTTGAAGACAGTATTACTCCTTACAACATGGTAAAAGAACTTGTCTGTATGCTGTACACATGTACAGATATCACTGTTTGTTTAGTCTTGTAAGATTATGAAAATTAAACACCGCGGTGGTGGTGCTGCGGTAGCGTTGTCACCTCACAGTAAGACGCTGTCCGGTTCGATTCTCAGCTAGAGCGTCTTCTGCGTGGAGACATGTGTGAATGGGCGTACCTTCATTAAAGGTTGTGCGTCAGGGCTGGTAACTTGGCACATAAAAATAAACTACCAATCATTAGCGGACCAGAGTTCCGCTGTGGCGACCCCTAACCAGGAAAAGCCGGAAGACACAACAACATACATTTCCAATACTTCTCATTATTATGCTCATATCTTTGCAAGGGAGCATGGTAATGACACAAATGATGCATCATTTTGAAGCTGACATTGTGCCACACTTGTACACTGATATGTAGCCTCTGTCTGTTACAGGTGATGAGATATTATGCTTTTTTTTATCAATTATGAGAAATATAATATGAATCATATTTCTGCAACTATCTCCATAAAGGAGGATCACACAGTAATGTTTAAGGTATCATTTTAAAGCTGACATTCATACAAACAAATTAAATGCAAATTATATGGGTCTGCATGGTACATTGACCAAGATATTGTGCTTTGTTTTTCCAAAAAGGTAAAACATATGCACAATATCAGCATTCCTTGGCAAATATTTAATAATGACTTAGATACACACTATCAACATTTACACTGTTGGAGAGGTCAGTGTCTGCTGAACAACTTTCACATTTACATTTTTAGTGTAGCTGTTATAGTTAAAAAGAGTTATGAACATTTGTTTTCTGTATGATATTGCAAATTGATTTTTCTGAAAATGAGCTCAGGCTGCACTGTTGTTCCTATGGTGGAAGTAAGCAGGCAGCATTTTCTGAACTGCTCTGGAGTGAATGAGTTAAAAAGTCAGAGAATACAGTAAAGCCAACTTACAGGCCATCATTGCCAACTGGCACAGAGGGTATGACCTTGCACCCCCTTGTTTGGGGTACCTCATCGCTATGGTGTTATCCATAATCCCAAGAAAAGGACCTGAAGTCCATAAGTGGTAAAGGACTTTCAAGATGTGTATCACATCCAACATTTCCTTGATGTTGATGTTCTTCCTTGTGTCCTTGGGCCTCCATGTGGCCTGCAGTTGCACTTCCATTGACATCACTCCTCAAGTGAAGTCCGACAAATCTGTCTGGACAGATTGCGCAGGAACAAGTGGGAAGAATGGAATTCGTAGACTGATACTTAGCTGTGCCGTCCGCCACTGTAACTCTTGTCTGATATAAGACATTGGTAACTGGGATTCCAAGAAATGTAGATGCTAGGTCCAACAATATTGGACATACCATTGAATTTTCCTCATGCAGAGACCAGCCAGTTGAGTCATGAGAATCATGGATGCCATCAGTCCTAGAATGTTTACGAATTTTCTTGCTGAGGTGGAATTACTCTTAGAGAATTCCTGAAGCACTGTCCAGTAAGTCAGTATTTTGCCCTTGAGAAGAAAGGTTATTCGTTTGCTGGTGTCGATTAAATCTACAGGAAGACAAGTCTTTCCAAGGTGTCGGGCACAACTTTTCAAGTTTCAACTTGAAACCTAACTGGGGGAGTAAGGATGAGACCTTCTCTACTGACTCCAAATACCTGGATACAGATTATGCACAAATAAACACGTCATCCAAGTAAGGAAAGAAGTGAAGGCCAAGAGTCTGACAGTGGGCCTGTACCAGAGCAAGGCATTTGGTAAACACTCAAGGTGTAATGGATAGCCCAAAGGGCAATGCAGAGAAATGATAGTGCAAACCAGACACAACAAATCTGAGATATCTCCTGAAGAAATAAAAACTGAGGATATAATGATACACATCTTTCATGTCCAGGGTCACTATGAAGCAGTGGTCCAGCAAACTGGGGAACCGTGACAAGACTATTCAGGAAGAATAGGTCCAACACAAGTCTAAAAAAAAATTCTCGAGTAGAAACCTTTCATTCTTTCTAAAGGAGAGAATGGTTGTATGACCTTGAGTCCAGCATTTGCCAGAGTATAGGAAGGGATAACAAAGTCTGGTTCAGCAAGGCATGGGGGAACCCCCTTGAATGGAGGCAGAGATGTTCTTTCCACTGCCGCATGTAACCTCTGCCAATAACATTGAGCACCCATTTGTCAGAAACCACTAACTTAGGAGATGAAGTACCTGGAGGGGCACTTGAAAAAAGACAGGTGCTGTGCTATAGCATAGCCATAGGTCAGAAGGGGGAGTTATCCTTTTTATAAAAGTAACCCCTCTTGTTCCTCCTCCTTCTTGACAGTGGACAGTAAAGACATTTATAATCTGGAGACAACCTATACTGCTTATCAGCTTTCTTTGAGAACTGCATCCAGTGAGTCAGGAGCCTTAAAAGCAGCTTTAAAATATCTTCAAGAGTTAGCAAAATGGGGGGAATAGATGCAGAATTAGGAACCTCATCATCTAACAGATCATTAAATATGCCCAGTTCTGGAGGAGCCCCTGTTTGCTCCCAAGCTAAAACATCCCTGAGTCTAGCAACAGTCTCGGCAAAGGAAAAACATGTCTAGGATTAACTTCAGGTTCACTATCTGAAGTGTCAGAGTTCTAGGTAATGGATTCCTGGGGTGAATCACCCCTATCTTTGTCAGAATCCTCATTGTCTGAAAAAGCATACTGTTCTCTGGCAATAACTACACTAGAAGTGTGAAAAGGCAAACAGACTCCAGAACTGACTAACTGTAAAACACTCTTAGCCAAAGATATAACATCTGACTTGCATACAGAAACAACCTGATCATCTTTCCTGTAATTAAGTTTTTGTTTCTTTTTTTCTAAGAATATCCCTACTTGGTGAATGATCAGGGGATAGCCTATTGGCCCTGGTAGGAAATCTCTTTCCTGGAACCTAAAAGTGTTTGGGTCTCCCATAAAAGGTACTGGAACAGCCCCTGAGGACATGTCTAATCTTCAGTCCATAGCAGCCATTTCATCTACACTACAGGAAGTTGTGGTAATAATTATGTGGTCTATGGAACTGTATTTTGCCACACCAGTCACTAATCATAGGCTGAAACAAGAATTTTACTTGTTTTTTTTTTTTTTTTCTTTTTAGGTACAAGTTGATAGGACCAGAATATTATCCATGTTGCAGCCAGAGAAGAAACCTGATTACCAGTGCAATAAGCCCAGTAACACTGGGAGAATTAAGTATTCACTAGTAAGCATTAAACATACTTTCCTTCTCCAAGTTAGAAACACAAGAAGTACACTGAAAATTGTTTCACCAGACCTTAAACATTTAGTCAAAGATATTACAGAAAAAGAAGTTATATACCTACCATAACGTTCCATGTTAGTTGTCTTCATCTCCCCTTCTTTCTTGCTTGTTGGGATCAGAGCCAATCCTCAGCTCCGACTCGGACATCTTCTATAGCTCGAGAGCTGTTTACTGGCTCGAGGGTACCCCTTATCCCATGATGCCTAGCGCTAGCTACCCATGTCTCGTTTGAAATAGCTAACCCCAGCCATAGCTATAGAATGAAACCCCTCCAAACAGAGGGTTAAACCTACCTGTCATAATCTCTAAGTCAGTAGAGGAAACAAACCAGAGAACACTCAGCCAGTGAAACCTGAACTCTTCTCAGTCCAATAGGACAGGGGGATGGAGGGGGGACACAAGAAAGAAGGCGAGATGAAGACAACTAACATGGAACATTATGGTAGGTACATAACTTCTTTATGTTAAGTTGTCTATCTCGCCTTCATTTCTTGCTTGTTGGGACAGCATCCCTAGCACCTATGATCCTGGGAGGCTCACTGGAACAGACTCTTCAGAACAGTGGAAACAAAGTTAGCTCTACTCCTGGAGACCAAATCTAACTTGTAATGAGAAATAAAGGTATGAGGATTTGCCCACGTGGCAGCGGCACAGATAGAGTCCATGGGCAACCTAGACTGGAAGGCTGCAGAGATGGCCAAAGCCGTAGTAGAGTGGCCTTCCTGTTTGATAGACAACTCTTTGTTTCTTAGTTGATAGATGAAGGTAATAGTGTGAGACAACCACCTGGACAGGATCACTTTGGAAACTGGAAGACCCTGTTTGCCCCTAGCATAGGAAAGGAAAAGTTTGTCCAACTTTCCTTCGTTCTAAGCAGGTTAAAACCCAATTGTCTATGAACTTCCAAAAGGTGTAATTTGTATTCTGCCTTGTTGGTGTGGTTAGGGAAAAACACAGGAAGGTCTATAGATTGGTTTAGATTATTTTCTGAGCAGACTTTCGGAAGGAAGGAGGGATTAGTTCTCAGAGCAACCCTGTTCTTATGAAAAACTAAGTACAGAGGATGAACACTTAGTGCCGGAAGTTCTGAGACACGTCTGGCTGAGGTAATAGCTACCAGAAAGAGAGTTTTCCAAAATAGAAACTTAATGGAGCAGGAAGCTGCCGGTTCAAAAGGGGGCATAATCAAGGAGGTTAGTACCAAATTAAGGTCCCAAGGAGGAGGGGGATCTCTCACTGGGGGCCTAAGGAGAGTAGTCCCTCTGAGGAAGGCTTTACACAGCTTATGAGATATAATGTTTAGATTAGAAAACCCAACATGAAAGTTTTAGAGATAGCCACTAGTTGAACCCTGATTGTGGCAGAAGCGGACCTAGAATGAAAAAGTTCTGTTAGGAACTCCAAGATTTCGTGAACTGGGGCTGAAAAGGGATCTATGTTCCTAGCCTCTGCCCAACAAGAGAAACGTTTCTATTTGCTAACATAAGTCTTCCTAGTAGCGGATTTGTAAGAGGAGACAAAAATCTCACACACGGCTGGGGAAATGGTGGGAAGCCTGGCTAGGGTTGGAATTGGATCAACCAAGCTGTGAGCTGGAGTGTTTGGAGGGATTGATGCGGCTCTCCTGATTGATGAATCAGCAGGTCTGGAATAGGATCCAGAGTCCAGGGCTGCTCGAGGTGGTAATGGTGCAGGAACGGAAACCATATCCGTCGAGGCCAGTAGGGGGCAATGAGGATCATTTTGCAACCCAACAGAATAGCTTTCTGTATGAGTTTGGGTATAAGAGGGAACGGCGGGAAAGCATAAAGAAGTCCCTGAGGCCAATCGTAGACTAGAGCATCTCCGGGAGGGTGACTGGCAAGCGATAAAAGGGAGAAGTAGTTGCTGCATTTGCTGTTGAAGGGGGTGGCAAACAGATCGCAGCAAGGCTGTCCAATTTGCGGACGATCAGATCTGCAACTACCTGATTCAGAGACCATTCGTGCGGCATGAGAATAGCTCTGCTGAGCCTGTCCGCTATGATGTTGGACTTCCCAGGGATGCTGGATATAATTGAGTGTACCCATTTGTCTCGTGTTAGGTTTTGCTAGGCTTTTGGGTACAGTGAAAGTCTTCCCCCGACTGCCTCCAGAGGCGGGCAGCCGGGCAACCCTTCAAGGATGCTGGAAGGGCTTGTCAGAGAAGGATTCTCTGCTGCCCTGGTTCTGTGGACCCCCTCTGCCCCGAGGGCAGCCTCTGTTGTTGCTGTTTCCTCCTCTGCCCCTGGAGGAAAAATCACTACGTGTGTCACGCGAAGCTCCCTGAGATTTCCGAAACCACATTTTACCACTCTTCTGACCCTTGGGATATGGTCTGGAAGGAGTGGAAAAATGGACTCCCACGGCAGAGAGAGTCTTGCCTTCCTGTTCACACCTAGTCAGACTGTCTTTCACCTGTGGTCCAAAAAGAAAGGAACCGTCAAAGGGAGTGTTGGTGAATGACGCTCTAAAGGGTTCCGCAAAATTACACAGCTGCATCTATGCGTGACTCCTGAGGGCCACGTCTGTTCCTGTGGCTCTACTCGCACCATCGGCTGCATAGGAAATGAGCCTCATGGAGGAGTTATCTACCGAATTAAGGGTCGCCAGCTGAGAAGCCACTTTAGCTTGAACCCCTTCAACTGATGGATCCTGGAGGGTATATCCGAGCTCTTTCAGGAGATTCCTCTGAAGTCTGGTAAAATGGCATAAGTAATTCAGTGACCTCATGGAAAAGGTCGCTGAAGCAAACATTCGCTTCCAGTATCTATCCATGGTCCTAGATTCCTTGTTAGGATGATGGACAGAGGAAGAAGTTTCCGCTAACTCCTTTTTAGTGGGTGCTGCTACCACCATGGCATCCACGGGAACACCCTTAGTAAGGAACTGTTTATCAGGGGGTGCAGTGATAAACTTGCCGAGTCTCCTCGGGGTTGGTTCCACTGTATCCGGGGCTGACCAAGCCCTTCGAGCCACCACTGACATTAGTGAATCGAAAGGCGGAGACACCCAGGATGTGGAACGTCGGGAACCGAACGCATCCAGGAATACAGATTTGTCCTCGGTAGGGGCTAGGGCATTCCAGTTCCCCCTCTGTTTAAGCATTTCTAGGATGTCCAGAAAGGAAACATCTTAAGAGGGTAATCTCGGGGACCCTTCCGATTCATCCAAATCCATATTCGAAGTGACAGACTCGTGGGAGTCAATGTGCTTCCTCTTGCACTTCCTCTTCTGAGGGGGCTGTCCTGAATGATCAGGGGAGGCCTCAGAAGAAGAGGAAACACCCAATGGGGTGCTCTGGAGTGCCAGTTCCCCACGCTTGGGGTCTGGAGGAGGGACAGAGGTTGACGCAGGCACTACAGGGGACGGAGCCAGTGGGGTTGAAAGTGGATCTGACTCAAGAGGCCAGTACACTCCTCATGACCTCAAAGGCATCCCTGCTACGATGCAGAGAAGACTCCAGTTCCGAGGAAACCAGAATCCTCCTCCTCACCGAGGGAGACGGCTATGAGGCCGATGTAGGAGCTGAGCTCACCTGCGCCGACGCTCCGAGAGGGAGAACGGGGTCGGACAAGGGTCCGATGCCACTCGCCCCCTCGGAGCCAACAAGGGAGTCTTGGTGCCCAGATCCCTCAACGGATGGCACCATCGAGGGGATTGGAGCTGACAACAGAACCGAAGGAGAAATCTTTATCGGTGTCGACGGTTCCACGATTCAAACCCCAACAAACTCCGGCTACGAGCTCAATGGAGTCGGAGGAGGAACATGATGGAAGCGGACGGAGCTGACACCTGTTGAGGAGGGCTGGACAACATTTTGGCCAGTGCCTGTGACTTCAACAACCTACTGACCACTCTCTCCATGTCATGATCCGAGAGCCTAGAGGACCGAGAAGAGTGGGAGGATCTATGACTGGGGTCACTCTGCAACAGGGGAGACCGAGGAGCCGAATGTATAGACTGTAGAGAAGGGGACCTCAGCCTCTTGTGGGTCCATGATGGCTCCGAAGGTACTGGTGGAGCCGACGGGGAGGCAGTCTCCTCGGTTCCAGTGGGAACCAAAGTAGTAGGGAAGGCTTGGGCCAATGATGGCTCCGAGCTGGGAGCCGATGATTTGGTCAGTTTAGGAGATTTCACAGGCTGAGCCTTGGCCGGTGAATCCTGGGGCTTAAGAAGACCCCCCTCAAAATAAGCTTATTTTTGTACTTCTGCAGAACCCTTGGGCTAAATGAACAAGAGTCCTGCAGGTGCACTGTGCCTAAGCAATAGACGCAAGAAGTGTGCCCATCTGTCAGAGACATTTTCTGACAGCATGAGTCACACTTCTTGAATCCAGACACCTTGGATTCTTTAGACATATCCACAACTAGAAAGATACTACACTGAATTGTTTTGGCCAAAAAGCCGAACAGAAAAAAAAGTACAGTTTTGTACCTACCATAAATGTAGATGTTCGAAGATCCACATTGCTGCAGTCCTTACATATGGGTAGTCCGCTGTCCTCGGTCGGCCCGAATACCAAAGTATTAGGCTGACGTCGGTCAAGGCGCTTAAAACTGACATCAGGACGTCAGGGTACAAATGCGCATGACCGACGTCATATCCTCAGTCTTTTCTTGCCTCAGATGTCAGAAGGCCCTAAAAAGAAAGGCCAAAGCCAAAAAACAGCAAATAACAACCAACCACCCCTGCACTAATCATATTTACAATATTTACAATATTCACAACCCAAACCACACAACCACCTCTAACTACAGAGGGGAAGGAGGGAGGGTAAATTGGACTGCAGCAATGTGGATCTTCGAACATCTACATTTATGGTAGGTACAAAACTGTACTATGTTCTTCATCTCACATTGCTGCAGTCCTTACATATGGGTAGAATCCCAAAGCAGAGGTAAGGGAGGATGGCAAAACTATAAAGCATTAGGAGCTGCCAAAATGCCCTGTAAAATTGCAGTGGCAAAACCAGCCCTAGATTTAGAGTAAAGTGGAAGGTGGTAATGCTTAGAGAAAGTATGCACTGAACTCCAAGTAGCTGCCTCCAAAATATCTTTAGTAGCCACCCCTTAAAAAGCTGTAGAAGTGGCAGTAGCCCTAGTGGAATGAGGCCTAATCCCAGCTGGAATCTCCTTACCATGATGGGAATAACAGAAAGCAATACAAAAACCAATCCACTTAGAAATAGTCTGTTTTGAAACAGGTTTGCCCTGAGAACCCAAAGCAAATGAAACAAACAACTGCTGAGACTGCCTGAACCCTTTAGTTCTGCTCAAATAATATCGCAACTGTCTGTGTACATCCAAAGTGTGCAAAATCTTTTCCCCTTTATTTTGGGGGTTTGCATAAAAAGTAGGTAAATGAATAGTTTGGTTTAAAGCCACACTAGAAACCACTTTAGGCATAAAGGAAGGGTTAGTACGCAAAGATACCCTGTCCTTGTGGAAAATTAGGAAAGGCTCAACTGCCATAAGGGCCTGTAATTCAGAAACCCTTCTTGCAGAGGTAATGGCCAACAAAAAAGCAGTCTTCCATGATAAATATTTCAACTCGGCATTCGCTGCAGGCTCAAAAGGTTGTAGAGTGAGTTTCTCCAACACAAAATTGAGATCCCAAGCAGGAGTAGGAGCTCTACGTGGGGGTCTTATATTCTTTGCCCCTCTAAGGAATTGCTTAAACAAAGGATGAGAAAATAATGGTGGGTCACAGTCATAGTGAGCAGAAATTGCTGCAGCATGAACCTTAATAGAGGAGAAGGACAAACCTTTGTCCAATAACTCAGTAAGGTATTGAAGAGCAACACTTAAATTAGGTTTAGAAACATCAAAGTCCTTTGCTGTACTCCAAATTAAAAATCTCCTCCATTTATCAGCGTACACTTTCCTTGTACTAGGCCTTCTGGCCTCCAAAATAACATTCAAAACTTGTTGCGGAAATTGAGACCCTCCAGGGTTTAAAACAGAATATGCCAGGCTGTTAGATGTAGAGAGTGAAGTTTGACATTGAGTAAATGACTGTTCTCCTGAGACAGCAGGTGTGGAATCGAAGGCAAAGGCCATGGAGGCTCCCGTACCAGACTTCTCAGTAATGGGTACCAGTGCTGTCGAGGCCAATCCGGAGCTATTAAAATCATGGTTGGCTTGTCCTGTCTGACCTTCAGGAGTACCTTTGGGAGGAGAGGCAGAGGTGGAAAGGCATACACGTGAAGATTGCTCCAATTGAATGAGAGAGCATCCACTTTCCAAGCTGTGGGATGAAACCTTTTTGTGCAAAACTTTGGCAGCTGGTAATTTAGAGGAGAAGCGAACAGATCTATGTCTGGAGTTCCCCATAACACTGTCAATTTGTGAAATACATGAGGATCCAATTTCCACTCGTGGGGATCCATAATTTGTCTGCTCAACACATCTGCTAAGGAGTTCTGTGCTCCTGGCAGAAACCTTGCCTGAAGATTCAGCTGTAAACTGAGAGCAGTCTCCCACAAAATCATTGCTTGCCTGCATAGAGGATAAGAATGTGTCCCCCCTTGCTTGTTGATGTACCACATGACAGTTGTGTTGTCTGTTAGAATCAATACCTGCCCTGGAAGAAGCAAATCCTTGAAAGCTATCAATGCAAATTGGACTGCTAACATCTCCTTCAAGTTGATATGTAAATGTCGAAGTCTGGCAGGCCACGTGTCTTGTATCCATTTTCCATTCAGATGAGCTCCCCAAGCTTTGTCTGAGGCATCTGTCGTTAGAATCTGACTCGCCTCTGGTCGGGTCACAGAGAGTCCCTTGTTTAGGTGACATTCCTGAGCCCACCACAAAAATTCCTTTTGGATGCAAGGTATTATCTGAATGACAGTGTCCAAATCTTGGCAGTGCTGCGTCCATACATTTTTGAGATACCATTGTAGCTTCCTCATATGCAGTTTGGCATTGGGAAGTACCAGAATACAAGATGCCATGAACCCCAAGGCTTGAAGGACTGTCCTTGCAGTCAGCCTGGACTGACGAGACAATTGGTGGAAGTAAAGAGAAAGATTCTTTTGTTTGTCCGGGGTCAAAAAGGCCATCTGGGATGCTGTATTCAGTCTCACGCCCAGAAAGCACATGTCCTGAGAGGGTACTAGACTGGACTTTATTTCATTCACAGAATACCCTAGGCATCTTAACACTGCCATCACATACTGTAAATGATGAAGAAGTTCGTCCTTTCCTTGAGCCAGAATCAGGCAGTCGTCCAAATAAGGATAGATTTGTATTCCTCTTAGCCTGAAGAAAGCTACCACTGGAGCCAGAACCTTTGTGAACACTCTGGGCGCAGTAGATAAGCCAAAGGGCAATGCAGAGAACTGATAATGAAAAGTCCCAGCCCAAAAACGCAGATACTTCCTGCAACAGGGCCTGATAGGAATATGAAGGTAAGCCTCCTTGAGATCCAGAGTCACCATCCAGTGATCCTTGCCCAGCAGAGGTAAAAGCTGTTGTAATGTCAACATTTTGAACTTGGGAATGTCCAGATATGTGTTGAGGATAGATAAATCCAAAATTGGTCTCCACGTGTTCCCTTTCTTTGGTACTAGAAACAGGCGAGAATAAAATCCTAGGCCCACTTCTGGCAGAGGGACCGGTTGTATAGCTCCTATTTGTAGTAGTAGAGAAATCTGTTTGTGAGCCTCTAGTCTTTGTTGAGGAGGAACGTCTGGCATGCCTTTGAAAGGAGGTAAGGTATGGAAATAAAACTTGTAACCTTGGTGTATGATATCCAATACCCATTTGTCTTGGGTAATTAAAATCCAATTTTCCTTGAAGAGTGCCAACCTTCCTCCCAAAGGTGCTGCCAGGCAAGAAGGATCTGGCAGCTGAAAAAGTAGGTCATTGGGCCTGTTTACGAAAGGACTGGCCCCTGCCCTCACTCGAAGACTGTGCAGGTGAACTCCATGTTCTAGGTCTGAAGGAACTCTGAGCTCTGTCCCTACCACGTCTAGATCTACCCCTAGACTGAGAATCAGAGGAAGGATACGTCCACCTCTTAGCAGGCCAATTTCTACTAAACTTTGGGGGCTGAACTTGCAAAAAATCTTTAACAGTCTGCATAGACTTAGCCTTGTCTTCCAATTTCTTCAGGACTGATTCCACAGGTGGACCAAACAACACTTCAGACTGCAAAGGAGCATCCAAAATCCTTGTCTTAACATGGTCAGATAAATTCTGATCCTTAAGCCAGGCGTGCCTGCGAAGAACTGAACCTGTGGCAGCCACCCTAGAAGAGGCCTGCACAGCATCAAAACCACACTGTAAAGAATGCTTACCCACCTGTTCAGAGACATGCACCAAATCTTGTAATTCTTTACAGTCAATGCCTTCTGCCAGAGCATCCACCTTAGATTTCAATTGTGAAAGGAGAAAATTTTGATATTTCAACATATGAAACTGGCAATTCAAAGCCCTCATAGCTAAGGTAGAAGATGTATAGACCTTCTTTCCCCATCTATCCAAAGCTCTGGCCTCTTTATCTAGAGGAACCGGATTCTTTACAACAGAGACCTTGACCCCCTTAGGTCCTTGACTAACAGTTTCTGGGTCCGCCCTAGGACTCTTATAGAGATATTTATGAGCCTCAGGCACCCTGTAATACCTATCCGGTTTAACAGGCGCAGGAGGCAGAGAATCAGGATTAAGAGAAGCCTCTGAAAATACATCCTGCACAACATCCAGAACAGGGGGTATAGCTAAGGGCCTATGTTGAGGTAAAAACAAAAATTCCCTAAGCCTTTTCCATGAATCAGAGAAGTCCTGACCTTCCCACTTAAAATGTTCCCTCATAGAATGAAGTGTCTCTGAAAAAGAAAAATCCTCCGGAGGAGAAGCAGAAGGAGTGGAATCTTCTGCATCAGAATCAGAATAAGGAGAGTACTCCTGCAAGTCTTCAGCCGAAGACTCTGAAACATCCGAAGCCTGCTCAAAACTTTCCAACTCTGGCTCCACCCTAGGCCTCTTCTCAGGAGGGGGCAAAGAACCTCTAATCAGAGTAATCAAATCTTCTGCCATTTTAAGCATGTGCTTCTTAGGCACAGACCCTGCTGAACTAGGACTGACACCAACAGAAGCTAAACCTGGCCTGCCTCTGGAAGAAGCCTTGGAAACAGAAGGAGAGGGCCTAACCACCCTGGGAAGGGAGGGAGTACAGAAACCTGAGAAGCCCCTTCAGCCTGACCTGCCTCTTGAGAGGCCACATCCTGCAAAACCAAAGTCTCCCCCTGAGACTCCAGAGAAGCCTCCATCGGAACCACCGGTTCCACTGAAGCCTCTAAAGAACCGGCGTCCGGAACGGACGACTCATCTTGCCTGGGTTTAACCGCTTTGTCTTTGCGCTTCTTCGTGGAAGCGGGCGTCGGAGTATCCGACGGCATATTATAATTGCACCGCTTTCCGAAGACCAGCCTAGCGCAATCTAACCTTCGCAATAGTGCGTTTATTAAACCTAGCACAAAAGCGACACCCGACTACGTCGTGCTCAGGCCCCAAACAAGGAATGCACAAAGAGTGATAATCCCTATGCGGTATCTGTTTCCCACAAGAAATACAATTATTCACTTTTTCTGACATCCGGTAATACACTGAGGCAAGAAAAAAACAAAATATTCCCCAACGGGGTACTTAGCCAACTTGGATTCGTCTGAAACTCCGAACTCGAAAAATTTCAGAACGCCGAACGGCACTTGCAACGCTGCTTCTGCATCGGACCATGCGGCAAAAAAGACTGAGGATATGACGTCGGTCATGCGCATTTGTACCCTGACGTCCTGATGTCAGTTTTAAGCGCCTTGACCGACGTCAGCCTAATACTTTGGTATTCGGGCCGACCGAGGACAGCGGACTACCCATATGTAAGGACTGCAGCAATGTGAGATGAAGAACATCTAAAACCAGACACTAACCACAAAAACAGACAGTATACTACAGTTAAAGATAGTTTTCTTGTTTTTTTTTAAACTAGGAAGCCTCTAACTTAAACGGCTACCTAGCAAACAGAAAGAAGAAAAAGCTTAAACTAAAATGCTACCTACAAAAGGGATAGAGGGAGGGGGAGAACTCTCTAACTTAAACGAGTTCTAAGGGAAAACTACAAATACATTAAACTACAACAAACTAGTTAGCGACTGTTATTTAAAACAATAGCTACCAGAAAAAACCCTAATCTGACAGAAAAAGTAGTTCAATAAAACTTATACGAGCCTGAGCCAGTAACAACGAACCTCGCAGCTGAAGCGGCAAACGAGATCTGGGTAGCTAGCGCTAGGCATCATGGGATAAGGGGTAGCCTCAAGCCAGTTAACAGCTCTCAAGCTACAGAAGATGGCCGAGTCGGAGCAGAGGATCGGCTCGAATCCAAACAAGCAAGAAACAAAGGCGAGATAGACAACTTAGCATCATTTATTACCTCAGAAATGAGAAAATATTCTAATTCTGTTAAAACAGTAACATTTGAGAAGAACATACATTCCAATTGTAAAAGCACAACCCAAATACTTAATATTTTTTATAAAATTAAAGTTTTCCACACAAAATTGAAAAATAAGCTAAGTAAACAGAGCAGTCCCTGACTGAAGCCAGTATTCTTAAAATAGAATATCACAAATAGCTGTTTTATAAATATATGTATGTGTGTGTGTGTGTGTGTGTGTGTGTGTGTGTGTATATATATATATATATATATATATATATATATATATATATATATATATAGAGAGAGAGAGACATATATATATATATATATATATATATATATATATATATATATATATATATATGTATATATATATATATATATATATATATATATATATGTATATATATATATATATATATATATATATATATATATATATATATATATATATATATATATATATATATATATATATATATATATATATATGTATATATATATATATATATATATATATATATATATATATATATATATATATATATATATATATATGTATATATATATGTATATATATATATATATATATATATATATATATGTATATATGTATATATATATATATATATGTATATATATATATATATATATATGTATAATTATATATATGGGTCTACCTGACATTGTTGACACTCCAGATGCCGACAACCATATGGCTGACACCATATGATCGACATTCGGAATGCCGACAATGTGGAACCGGCATCTCACTGTAGTGCGGAATGGAAATATTTCCATTCCTGCACTGTAGTGCAATCTCGGAGTTGGTATATTAAAGTTACGGGGGGGGTTGGGGGACGGAGCCCCCCCATGGGGGGTGTAGGGGTGCATAGCCCCCCTACTAGTAGTTGAAAGGGAATTTTATGTTCCTTTTGTATGGTTTTATTCCATTGTCGAGATTTCGGTTGTCGGTGATGTGGTGTCGGCCATGTCGTTGTCGTTGTTGTGCGCTTTCGGTCTTTTCAGGTAGAGCCATACATATATATATATATATATATATATATATATATATATATATATATATAGTTAAGGTAGAATCAGAAATAAATATTCAGTACAAGATATTTATGAGAGAAAGTGGTTCCTCTAAAGACGAAGTTTTTGACTAACTGCTGTTCCTTTGGAGCCAGAGAAATGTTTCTCCTTGCAGCAGCAGGAAAATACTGAAGATTTACCTCACTCAGGTTGCTGATATACTTCCCTCCTAAAAAGGTGCATCATCCTGTAAGCAGCCCGAGTGAGTGAAAGGAAGGTGAGTTAGAGCTTTGGCAAGCTGTCTGTGCACTGTGTTTTTGGCAGGACACTACCCATAGGCTATTGCAGCAGTGAGAATGAAGAAAATCCCCCCTGCATAAGTTTCTGCAATTTTAATATGTGCTGGGGAGGTTATGTGTAATAGCCTTATCATATTAACAAATTTCTGTGTGAAATTCAAATACAATACAGTTGAAAATAATAAACAATCACAATTCATGCAATCAAAAGCCTTTTTAACATCAGTGCCCATCAATAAATGAGGTTTAACTGTCCCTGTTGCATCTTCCAGTATTTTCCACTGAGTGATTCCTTAAACCTCTTGCATTAGAGACGACATGGGATATATGCAAATTACCCTTTAAGGACCTCAGATGTTTCAGCTAAATGGCAAATCTGAATGTCCATGACTTTTTCTTTTCAGTCTATTTATAGACAAATAAATAGGACACAGCTAGTGGGGTTTGGCTTTATTGGCTTGAATTTGTCCATAAATAGATTTTAAAGAAAAAGTCATGGACATTCAGTATTGCCATTTAGCTGAAACACCAGAGATCCTTAAAGGGTAATTTGCATATATCCCATGTTGCCTCTAATGCAAGAGGTTTAAGGAATCACTCAGTGGAAAGTCTAGCTTTGCTAGATTTTTCTTTTTGTGTCTTTTAACCGATTGTTTTTTCTGTGTGACTTTTTACTGATTGTTTTAGTTTCATCTTCCAGTATTTAAGAAATTTTAGTTAGATTATCTAATGCTGATCTGCCTGTCACAAAGCCGATCTGATTAAGGTGTACAGTCTCTGGAAAAAAATGTGCTAATCTACTTAATAGTATCACAGCCAGTAACTTGTAGTTGCAGTTTAATACTGATATAGGGCAATACGAAACCTGTTGTAAGGGAATCTTGCTCTGCTTTAAATCTGCAACAATTAAAGCTTACTTCCATGACTCAAGGATGATACTGCCACTGTTAGATTGAGTTCAGTAAAGCTGTAAATCCACTAATAAATTCCTTCCCACCTCATTTATAAATTTGTTTTGTGAGATCATCCATTCCCAACACATTCCCCTTTAGTCAGCTTTTTCAAGGCAGTCATTACTTCTTTCACTGATGTTTCTGTATGTGGAAAGTCACAATGCCTTCCTTTTAATCTCGGTAGAGTGATTGAAGAAAAGTAGATCTGATGATGTTAATCTTCATTCATTTCTTACTGATGGTTGTCAGTTCTGTCCCCAGAACCGAGTCGGCCTTGTAACAAGCTTGTGCCAGCCACAAAAGTCTCGAACTAAGCTTTTACCAACAATGTCCTTCACCCTGTTACCTCAGATCTCGTTTGCCATGTTGCCATAAAGCCGTGTCAAGCCAGCTCTCAGCTAAGTACTTTGGAATATTTTCAGACTTCTTATTGTTGTTCTGATATTTTCTTTCACTACCTTATTGTTATTTACCCAGTCTTTCTGTTAGTGTGTTTATTGCTATTGCTGTGTTTTCTTATCATTTTTTAGGTAATCTTTAATACCATGGTTGGTATAGGCCTTTCGCTCTACCCTTGAGGTAATTTCTCTCAAATACCATTGTTAGTATTCCCTTTTCCCCTCTTCCTTTTCTTCCCGTTCTTTCCAAAAAAAAAATGAAAATTCCTGTTATAACTACCGTGTTTACTGTTTTTTCTGTGACAGTTGTTTAGTCTACCATGGTGGAAAAGAAGGGAGCCTCTGGCTTTAAACAATGTGACCAGTGCAGCCGCAAAATGCTGAACTCAGATACCCAGGTGTACCTCATCTGCTGCTTTAACCACCTTGTCCATTTGTAAAGGGTTTAGCTCCCGAACCCTTAATGAAAGGAAAAATAAGCTAATTCTGAAGGGTCTCTTTAAGACACCCTTCTCAGAGGCTATCTCTGGGTCAGATGGTTCATCCCCTCTCAGTAAAGAACATAGGAATAGACCACATTCAGTTCCTTCATCACCCTGAGGTGACAGAAAGCAGGAATTGAAACCAAAAATGTCGAAATTGACTACTACAGGACCAAAACTGATTTCCATGGCTCTGTCTTTGGTACCGACTACGGTGCCATCAGCAAAATCTGTAACTTCAGTGCCAGTTTTGGCACCGATCTTACCAAAGCCAGTCTTATCTACCCTGGTGCCACCTTCTGTATCCTCAGCCCCGGTACCATCCTCTATGGCACCGAGCCTGCCTTTAATTTCTATTCCAGGATTTCCCACACCGGACATTCATTCGATGCATGTCACCACCCAAGAAACTTCAGTGCCAATGGACCACTCAGCCAGGACCCGATATTCACCCACGGTGGATTCCTTCTTTGGGCAGCAATTTAGCCCCTTCCTGAAAAACCTGACTTCTCATTGGGGATATCGACCAGGAGCCTTTCAGAATTGTATGTGGTGGGTCTTGTTGATCAGCTGCTGACAGTGAGGGGGATTACCACACCTTCCAAAACTCCACTTCCTGTAGGAGTTGGGAGTCTTTCTCCACAGGCTCCAGCATATTCTCCTCCTTTGACCTCTGTGCAGGTATTGAAGCCCCTGGAACTGACGCCCTCTTCGGCTCCCATCAGTTCTGTTCCACCAGTGGATCTCACTGTGGTTCTGGAGCTGACCCTTTGGCCTTTGGTTAATTCAGAACCAAGCCTTTCTCAGGATCGCAACTGGACCATGGGTTCTGTGGTACCTAGCATGGCGCCGATTTTTTCTATGGCACCATCTATGGTTCCAGGAGTTCCTTCGGTACCGAGTCCACTTGAGATTCCTTCCTTGGCAGCTAGTCCATTGTAGCGGAGTGTGATCCCGGTTCTGAGGTTGTCCTTCTTGGTTCTGGACTCTCATCCCTCTTCAGGCAGACCAGCTTTCCAAGCAATGGAGAGGTCTCTTGCCTCTGTAGGTAAACCATCGGCG
This sequence comes from Protopterus annectens, assembly GCF_019279795.1. Taxonomy (NCBI): domain Eukaryota; kingdom Metazoa; phylum Chordata; order Ceratodontiformes; family Protopteridae; genus Protopterus; species Protopterus annectens. The sequence continues at coordinate 1,567,788,417 of NC_056739.1, forward strand.
TCAGAGCATCAGTTATGTCCTTCCTCTGAACCGCAGCTGACACAAGCCACTGCTTCTGGACATTGACAACAACAGCCTCAGGATACCTTACCGCAGGGTGTGACTTTGCAGACCCCTTTAAGTCTTCCTTCCTTAACACTCCAGTGGAAGCCTCCTCCCTTTTCGGCCTGAAAGTGAAAGACACATTGGCCAAGTGTGAGAAGGACGGCAAGACCCTGTCTGCCATGTGTGTGCATTTTTCCACCCCTCAGCGTCCATACTCTAGGAACCAGAGGAGCAGAAAGATGTGGCACAAAAAATTGCAGGGTCCTTTCCTTGACACACGTGGCAAGTTTACTCCCTGGGGCAGAGGGGGTAACTCATCTAGAAGGCACCCCTACAGGGGCAGTGGGTGTCTGCATAATCAGGGTTCCAGAGATTCGTTCTCTGGACAACCCTATCAGCACTTCTGAGGAGCAGCCCAATTGCTTTCGTCTGGAAGCAGTCAGGGGATGTTTTTCCTTGCATCATTCTGCCTGGCTCACAATAAGAATGGAGTTATGGGTGCACTGGATCATAACCAGAGGATACCATGTCCCATTCAATCTTTACCCAAAGTCACCAAGTCGAATTCCCAGCATTCCACCCAGTCAAAGGGAAACAGCAGCACTAGAAATTAAAAAGCTGCTTCTAAAATGAGTCATCCAGACAGTCCCACCAGACCAGATAGGATCTGGATTCTATTCAAGATTCTTTCTAGTGCCAAAAAAAGACGGGACTGGAGACCAGTTCTGGATCTCAGCATCCTAAACAAATTTGTCGAACAAGAGAAATTCCAGGTGGTCACGGTTCAGTCTATCCTTCTGTTCTTGGAGAAAGACAACTGGATGTGCTCAATAGATCTTCAGGATGAGTATTACCACATAAAAATGGACAAACGCTCCAGAAAATTCCTTTGCTTCTGGCTAGGAGCCAATCCTTTTCAGTTCTAGTGAAGCCTTTCGGACTATCTACAGCCCCCAGAGTGTTCACCGAGTGCATGGCAGTGGTAACAGCTCACTTGAGACTACAAGGATTCCCGATTGGCTCCTCACCACCCCCACCAAGTGTCTACTGGAGATAGCACTACACCATACTCTCATACTAGCAGAATATCTGGGGATCTCAATAAACTGGGGAAAGTGCAACCTGATTCCCTCTCAATCCTTAGAGTTCATCAGAGCGATTTTCAACACAAATGCCTGCCTAGTCTCTCTCCCAGACCACAGACTACACAGGATAAGATCCCAAATCTGGGTGATACTCTGTCAAAGCCTAGTCCCATGGCAGTGCCAATTACCACAGTGCCCTTGGCAAGACTACACATGAGAATTCTCCAGTGGCTCCTTCTAACACAATGGTACCCCTTACAACATCCCTTGTCCTTTCAAATATGAATAAGTCAGAGATGCAAGAGGGAATTAATGTGGTGCATGAAGCCAGATGATCAACTATGGAGTTGCCCCTTTTGCCCACAACAGCCCAGTGCCACAGTGACTACGGATGCTTCCCTGATGGGGGGGCGGGGGCTTTACCAAGGGAAGATGGTCCAAGGTACTTGGTCAGACATAGAGGCCCACCTGCATATCAGTGTCCTAGAACTGAGGGCAGTGCTTCTAGCATTGCAAGCATTTTAATCCACCCTTCTGTCAGGGACAATTGCTATTCAATCAGACAACATGTCAGTAGTCTGGTACATCAACAAACAACTCCAGAATTAATCTCGCACCCACAAGGGTTGACTCACCCAAACATATCCAGTCTCAAGCTGACAGCTTGTTTTTTTCAACTTCCGGTAATCGCTAGGCAGAATAACCTTACCTCCCCAGTGCGTAATATCCTTCTGGCTTCATATATAAATAATCCATCAGAAAAATCTATCTCAGCAAGTGGAAGAGGTTCCTTATTCATAGGTTCATAGGTTCATAGATAAGTACTAAGCTTACTGCCCTTGCGAGCCATTTTAAGCCTAGCCAATCATCTCTTGTGAGACTCAAACCTTGCACCTTGTGTTTGTAAGGCAAACATCTTAACCATTAGGCCACCCTCCCAACCCAATAGGTTAGTACTAAGCTAACTGCCCTTGCGAGCCATTTTAAGCCTAGCCAATTATCCCTTGTGAGACTCAAACTCTGCACCTTGTGTTTGTAAGGCAAACACCTTAACCATTAGGCCACCCTCCCAACATTTGGTCACGTCAGAGACAAATAGACCCTTGCTCAGCTCCTGTTACTGTAATTTTGGATTATCTATCAAGTCTTCTTCATTCAGGAGCAGCAGCCTTAACCATTCGAGTACACTTAGCTGCTATCTCAAACTTCTGTAATGGCTTTCAAGACTCATCACTAATCTCCCATTGTCTCTGTAAAACTTTCCTAAAAGGGGTCTTACATATCAGACCACCCTTCAGGGAACCCATCAAACATTGGGATTTAACACTAGTACTACAATCCCTGACATGATTGCCCTTTGAATCTGCTTCCACTTGCGACCTAAAGTTCCTCTCCTGGAAATCACTATTTTTGGTAGCTGTCACATCAGCCAGACACATTTCAGAACTTCGGGCTTTATGTGTTAAATGCCCTTACGTGGTATTTCATAAAGACAGAGTATCACTTCGAACTAATCCTTCCTTTCTGCCCAAGGTTATTTCAGAACTGACAATTAAACGATTGACCTACCAGTTTTTTTTCCTCACCTACTCAAACAAAAGAGAATACTGTCTTCATTTGCTGGATGTACATAAACAGTTGCATTTTTACTTGGACAGAACTAATTCAGTACATAAATCAGACCAACTGTTTGTGTCCTATTCAGCCCCGAAATTAGGAAATCCCATCTCAAAAGTAACCTTGTCCAAGTGGTTGAGAAACTGTATATCCTTGATTAACCAACATAATAAAATTGCTCTACCGTGCAAAGTCAGAGCACATTCTACCAGGTCAGTAGCAACTTCTGTTGCTTTTCATGCAAAGGTTTCATTGAATGATATTTGTGAAGCTGCAACTTGGGCTACCCCTCATACTTTTCTCACTCATTACAAATTGGATTTGGCCTCCAGGGGAAGAGCATCCTTTGGTTCAATGGTACTCAGGAATATCCTTCCATAAGGGCCTCCCAGGACTAAAGGTAGCTAGGGACTCTGTCCCATCAGTAAGGAATGAATGAAGATTAACAGCATCAGATAAAGAAGTTATGTTCTTACCATAACATTCTATTTGTGTTGTTCATCTTCATTCATTCATTACATTCAACCCACCTTCCTCCTCCAGAGGCTTCTGGGGGATCGGATTGGGTCCTATTCCTACGTCAGGGTTTCTGCTCAGAGAAAGCCTCTGCTTTACTTATAATGGGCAAACTCGATCTGAGGTAACAGGGGGAAGGGCGTTCTGGGTAAAAGCTTAGTTCGAGAGTGTTTTGGCTGACAAGCTTGTTACAAGGCCGCCTCAGTTCCAAGCACGAAACCGACACCCATCAGTAATGAATGAATGAATGAAGATGAACAACACAGATGGAACATTATGGTAAGAACATAACTTTTTTTTTCTCTAATTCTCTGTTCCCTGTTTGGAAAACAAAATCTTCTAACTTCTCATAATAATTTACAAAGCTGTTTAATATATTCCTTGACATATTCAACACTAGCTCCGAGTTGCCATTCCTTATGTTTAGTGTTGACCTTTCCACTGCCTGATGTCTCGGGTGCAGTGGTATTTCTGCCTACTGTGAGAGTTTTCAAACCTCCTTAGTCTTAAAGCTCTTTTCCTCATGTCTGTCTTATATTCCAGTATCCTATCTATCTTATCCTTTGTTTCCTAGATCAACTGATTCAAGTTGTCTCTTTGCCCTGTGTCTTGTTTTGTGTAATTCTGATAATTTTTAGCAATCATTTAATTTTACCTCAGTTGACCCTAGTCTATATTCTGTACACTGTTTTAAGTATCAGTTTGTCTGGTGCTTGATGGTGCTGGCAGGAAGGGTGGGAGTGTCCATCTGAGGAAGAAGAGGAGTGGAGCCAGTTGCAGGCTGTGGTAAGTCCTTTGTAGGAGAGAAGTGGCCTTGTAGTCTGGGGGTGTGCGTATAGTGTACCAAGCCCACCATTTGGTGGTAGCCTTCATCAAGCAAGTGTTGGGATCATGCAGTTGTATAGGGGAAGGAATAGTGCCTCCTGCAATGACACAGGTCATACTTCCCACTGCCTGTGGGAGAGGCTTAGGCCAGTAACAGTGATGTAATTGTCAGGATGCTGTTGACGCAAGTAGCCCTCATGTCCAGTTGGGAAGGCTTGATGGTCAGTAGGCACAGCAGTGAAAAGCACACATTTTACATAACCTCATCCAACTTCAAAGCTCTCTAATAAAAACATTCTTGCATTTGCTGGAATTTTGACCCCCTGCAGAAAAATAAATTTAATTTTGAGTGTTTATCAAATGTGTCTAAACCTATTTTTTCAACGACACTTCTCCTCTCCACTTATTATAAATACAACAGGATACCGATGTACTGGACTCCAAATAAAAACAACGGTACTGAAACCAATAGTTTATTCTAGCGCCTCGGTAAAACACCTTCATGGAATGAAATACATACAAAATGACTGTTCTTAAATAACACATTCTTAATTACTACCAATTAATCAATTGTAGCAGGAAAAAAAGAAAAAAACATTTTTAAAGCAAACACTTCCAATTTAAGTCATTATTTAAACCTTTTGGAAACAACGTACCATATTTCAAAATATAAACACTCTCCTTACATATTAATTTCTGCTTTAACATTTCTTCACTAATGTCTGTACTATCAATTTGTTCTAAAATTGTGCATTCCAAAAAATCAACATTACTTCCATGGAACATTTTAAAATGTGTTGCAATAATTTTTTCATTCCTACAATTTTTTATATCTCTTAGGTGTTCCATACACCTTAAACAAAATTCCCTTTTTGTTTCACCTATATAATACATTTGACATGGACATTTCAACATGTATATAACGCCCTTACTTCTACATGTGAACCCCCCCCCCGATTCAAACTTAATATTATTTATACACTGAAAACTAGATACTACATGTGTACAAAAAAATGATTGCAACACATTTTAAAATGTTCCATGGAAGTAATGTTGATTTTTTTGGAATGCACAATTTTAGAACAAATTGATAGTACAGACATTAGTGAAGAAATGTTAAAGCAGAAATTAATATATAAGGAGAGTGTTTATATTTTGAAATATGGTACGTTGTTCCCAATAGGTTTAAATAATGATTTAAATTGAAAGTGTTTGCTTTAAAAACATTTTTTCTTTTTTCCTGGTATAATTGATTAATTGGTAGTAATTAAGAATGTGTTATTTAAGAACAGTCATTTTGTATGTATTTCATTTCATGAAGGTGTTTTACCAAGGCGCTAGAATAAACTATTGGTTTCAGTACTGTTGTTTTTATTTGCAGTCCAGTACATCAGTATCCTGTTGTATTTATATTAAGTGGAGAGGAGAAGTGTCGTTGAAAAGTTTTTGTTATGTCTTCAGATCCAAATGTGGATGTCCCGCGGTTGTTTTGTGAGAAAGCCTCATCTGTTTTTGGCCATACTGGAAGTTCTGGTGCTATAGCAAGTTCCCAAAGAACTATGGAACATCTGAATAACTCGGGGAATATCCCAGGACAAGTTATGGAAAATTGTCCAGGGAATCAAGGTATTGACCCTCTCTTTGATTTAGTAATTTCTGCAAGAAGTAAAAGAGTGTCTGATCCCTTTATATTGGTGGGGCATGTGGGCAAATCGTTGCCCTCTGATCAAAGGGAAGTTTGTGATAAATTTGAAAAACTATTAGAAAAGGAGACTAAAATTTATTTAAATATGCTTGGATTACAATGATATCTAGATCTGGATATCACTCCAAGAGGTCTTTGTTTTGTAAAAAATCCAAGTACTCCATTTGATCTAAAATTTCCAATTGAACAGCAATTTAGAGAACCCTGGGTGAAAGCCTCACATAGGTGCATGACAGAAGAAAGGGACAGATAAAGCATAAAAATTTAAAACAAGAGTTGGCTTCCCTTTCACAATCCCTAAGTAATAAACTTGGGGCACAGAATACAAATAATCTGTTGGAATGTATTAATAAGAAATTACATGTTTTAGAAGCAGGTGTGACTGAGTATAAAAGAACTAAGTTAATGCGTGACATCAAAGACTATGAGACAGGGAAAGCTTTTCTGCCATTGTCCAATAGGAAATCGGGAAGACAGCAGTGTCAACGTGTGTGTTTTGAAAAGACCACTTCCACTTCCTATGCTTCGTCGGAGGGCACAAGATATTACAGCACAAATGATAATGAGGAATTTCCAAATTTACCTCACCCACAGAAACTGGAGGAACATCGTCAAACTTTTCGAAGCTCAAATGAACAGAATCAGCAGCACCAACAGGGACAACGCCAGGGACAAAAACGGAGATGGAATGGAGGCCAGAATGGTTATAGAGTGAATGAGGGACAATATAGAGACTCCAGAAAAGGCCAAGGTACTGAACAATATTATAATAAACGGTTCAAACAATGAATTTCGTTCTGACACTAATTTAGTAGTAAATCTTTCTAGATGTGATTTGTCTAACGAACAAGTTGCTGTTTTAAATTTGGGCATGAAATTTGTGCCAACGGTGATTCCAAGAATTCATGTATGGGAACAAGAAATATTTAAATTTGTTCGTAAACTACATCTTGGGTACCATTTTTTTATGCATGAAAATGTGGAAGATTTAAGTACTGGTGATGTATCTTTTATGAACAATTCTAATGAAAGTTTTTTTTCATGTAACAGTGAGAATGAATTTCTTGATATCAGTGGTAGTAATGGGGAACCTTTTAATGCTTATTGTAAAAAAGATACGTTGAATGTTTCTTCTAATAACAAGTACATACCCCCTTTTGTTAACACGTATTTCACATTTTAATTCTATGATAAACTTTGAGTTTTGTTAACACATGTATTTCATATTTTAATTCTATGATAAACTTTGAGAGTGAAAATATTTGTAAAAGTATCAGAAAAGATATAGAATATAATTTGACATTAAAGGAGTGGCAAGCATTAAAATTATTGAGCAATAGGAAAGACATAATAATAAAGCCAGCGGACAAGGGGAATAAAATAGTGGTTTTAAACATAGCACAATATTATAGAATGTGCATGGAGCATTTGAACAATACGAAGGTATATGTAAAATGCGATAAAGAAGAATATGAGCAAGCAATGTTAAATTTTGAAAGAATGTTAGAGAGTAGTGTCCGTTTGGGTTATTTTACAGAATAAGATGTTAAAGATAAGTTGTTCAATAAGAATAGTGAGAGAGCTATTTTTTTCTGCTTGCCAAAAATCCATAAAAACATGGAGAACCCCCAGGGAGACCAATCATTTCTGCATGTAGATATTTTTTACATAATATTACTTTAGTGTTGCACAAGATTTTGTTACCCTATGTGCAAAAATCTCCAGCATACGTCCAAAACAGTTTTGACTTTTTATCTAAAATTTCCACGATTAAATGGAATGATAGAAAATATTGGCTGGTCTTGGATGTTAAAAGCTTGTATACAAGTATAAATCATAAGGATGGAATTCAGGCCATCAGATATTTTTTAGCTGATCGTCCTTTTTCTCATTTTGTAATTGATTTGGTTAATTTTTGTTTAAAGAATATTTTTTTATTTTAATAATGAGTTATATAGGCAAAAACAAGGTACAGCCATGGGGGCAGCTTTTGCCCCCATGTATGCAATTTTTTTTTATCTAGGTTAGAATTTATGAAAAAATATGTAAAATTGTGTTTTACTTATATAGATGATTTCATTTTTATTTGTGAGGATGGTTGGACAGAAATAGAAGATTTTATACATAAGTTACATGAAAATCCATTTGAATTAAGTTTTGATGGCCTACAGAAGGGCATTAAAGTTGTGTACTTAGATCTAGAGTTAGAGGGAAGGAAAAAGGGAGAAATTATAACAAATGTACATAGGAAATTTAGTGATGGAAGTCAATTTTTATGGGCTACAAGCTGTCATCCATCACATGTTTTAAAAGCCTTACCTATGGGGAAATGTTACGAATTTCCAGGTTGTGTAATGATAAAGAAATTAAAAAAAAATGAATTGGAAGAAACTAAGAGGATGTTTAGGATGAGAGGGTGTAACATCTTGGATATACAGGAAGTTTAAAGCAAAGTATGGAAAGAACTGGGAATGTTGAAACAAGCTAA
>NC_056739.1:1567801697-1567974197 GCF_019279795.1 Protopterus annectens
CTTTATATTTTTAGTGCTCAGAGTTTGTATCTGTTAGTAATTTCCTTTACTTCTCTCTTTTTGATACCTTGTGTAGTTTCTTGTTGCGTACCATTGTTGGTACCTGTTTCTTTAATTTACTTATTTCCTATACTTAGGGTAACTACCTTTACTATTGCTGGAAGGTTTTCTCTTTGCCTTTAAAAAAAAACTTTTTTAACTGTCTTTATTTTTCTTTTTCTAAACTATGGCTGAGAAGCCAATATGATCCATTTAAAAAAATGCACTTCCTGTAGGTACAACATTCCAAATTCTGATACCCACAGGGAATGCATTTATTGTCTAAGAGCAGCCTTCCTTAATACTAATTGTATTATCTGTGCAGCTTTTAATTCTAAGGCTGTTGCAGAGAGGAGGAACAAGTCAGTCCTCAAGGGAATACTATCCCCTTCTTCTTCTTCTTCTTGTTGTAGGGATCAAACCTCCAGCAAACATTCCAAAACTCAGATGGAGTGTAGAAACAGGTTCCCTCCTAAATCTCCTAAGACTCCTTCTACATATATGACCTGGAATCCCCCTCAAAAAATTTGAAAATCTTTGGATCCAAAAAAGAAAACTTCGGATACTGAGCCCTCATTTCCACTAATTATATCACGTAAATCTCCAACACAGTCCTTGGATCCAAAAACCATGGAGCTGACCTCTGTTGTTTCAAAGACTCCCAGAACTCACTCACCCAAGTCCATGATTGATAAGGTGTCTCCTCAGCTCCCTTCCCCCCTCCTGCAAATGACCCCAATGAAACAGTCCACTACCTTGTCCGTGAGGTCCTTTAGGAGTCTGTCTGAGGCAGAAGCAGATGAGAAATTTGCTTAGAGCTCAGATTCAGATGGGGGTTATTCCATCACCATTTCCCATTAGATCTCTGAGCTTCCCTTCCACTTCCCATATAGTAATATCACCTTCTCTGATCTGTCCCAAGGTTTCAGAGCCCTCAGATCCAAAATCCCTAAGAGAATCAGTGTCAGGGCTGAAGAGGGTTACATCTTCGACTCCAACAGTTTCCTTGACTGATTCTGCTCCTATCTCCTCAGATTGGGATGGGTCTTGGAGACAAAACATCAGCAATGGATCAGTGGGTCCAGGATCTACTCTTTTGTTGTTGGAGCTGTCCATGACCCTCAAAGCCTTGGTGCTAGATAGCTGGGTTCCATCTCCCTCCTCGAGGCAAAGATCAGAACAAGGTCAGAGCTTGTCTGCTTCAGAAGTTACAGCTCTGAGGTGAATGGTCATGGCTTCTCCCGGCCTGTCTGACTTAGAGGTAGTAAAATGTTTTTCTTTTGTCTAAGAGATCTGATCTCTCACTTTTCTTTGGATCCTACATCCATTCCCTTAGAAGGTCTGAGCTCTGGTCCCATCAGACCTATTCTACAGGGACAGTCAGTACCATCTAGCATCCAGACAGTTATCTTGGAGGAATTTCTCCGATTCCTCAGACACCTCACCAGAGTATCCTGCTGAGGATGTTTCCCATAAGAGAACATGCAAAAGGAGGTAAATAAATTACCCTTTGGAATCTCTCACTGAGGATACTGACTTTGACAAAGGGGAAGGATCCCCTAGATCGCCACCTGATGAAGTCTCATTCAGGGACATTTTGGAGAGCCTTAAACAGATAGGTGGTTGGTCCTCAGATAATCCTTTCCTGGAAGAGTCAGTATTTCTGGAAGCTTTTGGTTCTGGGTCATCTACGTCTTGGGTGACTCCCCCAGCTGACAAGTTTATCGACCTGGACTCTCACCGGGCATGGAAGGAACCAGACTCGGTCAAACCAATCACCCATTGTCCAGACAAGATTTTGGCACCACCAAAAGACAGACTCCTGCTCCCACTTGAGCTAAGATGTCCCTGTTGATGCTATGGTTGTGGTGGCAGCCATGATAAAGGAGCTAGCTGAGCAGAGCTCCTCTGCCTATCCCCCTAATAGAGAATTGAGGGTGTTGGACAGATTTGGAAAGTGGATATTTGCTTCAGCAACCTTTGCCTTGATGTCCCTAAACTATTTAGCACACTTTACAAAACTGCAGAGGGATTTGACCAAGGAGCTCTCCAAATCCCTTTTGGATTCCATGTCTGTAGAGGACTATAAAAGATCATCCTCACAACCAGCCACTCTGTTATACATTTCCAATGCATCCACGAGTTTGATATCCCATGTTGCAGAAGGTACCTCTCGGGCCACCAGTTCAGGCATTGCTGTATGGAGACATGCCTGGATACATTTATGTGACTTTGTGAAGCATTTCAGGCCTTCTTTCTTCAGTGCTTCTTTTGATGGAATATCCTTGTTTGGTCCTTCTGTTCATAGGTTCATAGGTAGGTACTAGGCTATCGGCCCTGGGGCCTATACAAGCCCAGCCAAAAAAGGTACCCTGGCTTTTGCCACTCAAGAAAATTATTTTCCTGTGTCACTGTCGAGCAGAGCCACAGAGGTGATCCCCGGGGTGAATTTCCTATTTCCCATCCAATCATCAAGATTTTTCTTGAAGAGTGCTAATGAGGAGCTTTGTTTGATATAGATAGGTAGTTTATTCCAGAGTATGGGAAGTCTCTGGGACAGGAATCTATCCCTCCGACATGTTCTGTTTAATGTGGTGACAAGGTTTAGGTCCCTAGAGCGTGTAGCTCAGAGGAATTAGGATTTATTTAAGTGGAGCATGTCCAACAGCTCTGGGTTTGACATAGCTTTGTATGTTAGGCAGAGATCACCTCTGAGTAGGCGATATGCGACGGAGTAAAGCTGGAGTTTTTTGAGACTGTCTGCGTAGGGCATCTGTTTGAGGCTGGTAATCTTCTTTGTGAGGTATTTCTGCGGCCTTTCCAGTTGTTGTAGATGTCTTGTGAGGTACATACCAAAAGGGGCATTGTACTCTATAATGGGGAACAATGACCTCTTTTTTTCTGGATGAGAAACCTTTTGTGATGAGGTGTGCCACGTAGAAGGATTTCCTGACTACTGCGGCGATGTGATTATCAAAGGAGAGACTACTGTCCACCTGTGTCCCAAATTCTCCTGTGGTAAACAGGAAGGAAAGACGTTGTCTGACTTAGAGATTCGCCTTTCCACCCCTCAATGATGCTTTTCATGGAATCAAAGAGTGGGTAAGAAAATGTGGGTCCATAAATCCCAGGGATCTTTCCAGGACTCATGTGGGGACAACTCTTTCAGAGGCATAGGAGAGACTTCAAATGTAAGACGCCATCCTCACAGCAGAGGGGCCAGTAAAAAAAAGAAGTTATGTAACGTTCCATCTGAGTTGTTGCTTTTTCATTTGCTCTTTAACCTGTGGGTTCGAATTCAATCTCGGATCCAACTCAGCCGAATACTACATCTGTAGGATCTGAAAAATACCAGTGAGAGAGCATAAGTCCCTGAAGAAAAAGGAACAAGGACACTTCAGGAGCACAACAAGGACACAGGAGTGACCAAAAGCAACATCCCCCAGGTCTCCAGAAAGAAAAATGTGGAAGGGGAAGGAGGGCGGGAAGGCTGAAGACCAAATGAAAAAGCAACAGCTCAGACAGAACATTATGATGAGTACATAACGTCTTTATCTGAATTTGTTTTTTTTTTTTCATTTAGTCTTCAACCTGTGGGACAGAGTCCCCAGGTACATAAAACATGGGAGGCCCATGTGGATAGATATTCCAGAGCACAGCAGAACCAAAGGAGGCCCTGTTCCTGGAAATAATGTCCAATTTGTAGTGAGATATAAAGGTATGCTAGTTTGACTAGCACTAGAGGAAGCAATATCCTTGACCTGGTTATTACTAACATGGGCAACCATTGCTCTACACCAGTAGTCAATTTCTCCCTGGTTAGATCTGACCACAAACTAATCACCATGGAAATCCATGTCTCACCCCCCCCCCCCCCGCAAAGGTATCCACCATGAAAAATGTTTCCAAAGCCGACTATGAACTCCTAAAAACAGAGGTGGCAAACTTCACAGCACCCATGCCAATAGAAACTAGATGCATGACTGCCGAATCATACACCAATGCACTGTACAAACACGTATATAAATGCATGGAACTAGCCATACCCAAAAGAACCAAGACGCTCTCCTACAAAAAAGGAAGCCAATCTGGTGGTCCCCTGCCATTAATAAACTCTACAACAGAAGGCAGAAACTGTTGCAAAAAAGGTTAAGTCCCAAGACTGGAAAAATTCTCTTATTAGCCTCAACAAAAAGTTGAGACCCCTCATCAAAACCTCCAAAGCCAGCTATGAAGGCAGAATTATGGGAGACACTAAAAGCAACCACAAAGCCTTCTATAGTTATATCAAGAATCTCCACGGCAATACCCAGATTTGCTCTGAGTTACTTCACAATGGTACCTCCTATAGTAAGCCTACAGATACTGTCAACATACTGGCTGACAGATTCACTGCCAACTTTACCCCCCCCCCCCCAAAGGACCAATCTCAGTACTGGAAGAATGCCAGGCACGCAGCATTACTGTAGCACAGGTTAACTCTGCATTGTCCAAGGCCAGGAATACAGCTTCCATGGGACCTGACAATATCCCTGGCTGTGTTCTACATGAATTACAAAGTGAATTGACACCACATCTGTGTTCCCTGTTCACTCACAGCCTCACCTCAGGCATTGTCCCTGCTGAATGGAGCACTGCTACAGTCATCCCTCTCCATAAAGGAGGAGCGACTACAGACGCTGGAAATTATCACCCCATTAGCCTGATGAGTCTGATATGTAAGGCTATGGAGCAGATCATCATGGACCTAATTAACAAGGCTATAGGGAATCTTCAAACTCTAGATCCCATGCAATTTAGTTTTATGAAAGGTACATCATGCCTGCTCAACCTGGTTGACTTCTTTGAGTCAGTCACCAGATCTGTGGATGAAGGTAAGGCAGTTCATACAGCCTACTTTGATCTGGCCAAGGCCTTTGATACCATTCCTCACCCAGGAATTATTGATAAACTCACCAAACTAGGCATCAACCCCTATATTGTTAGGTGGGTTGCAAATTGGCTCACAGATAGAACCCACAGTGTGAAAGTAGCAGACTCCATTTCATACTGATGACCAGTCATGAGTGGAGTCCCACAGGGATCAGTCCTGGGTCCTCTCCTGTTTGGCATCTACTTCTCAGAAGTCCAGGCCAACACGGAGGGACTCTGGCTGACGAAGTCCGCAGATGACTGCAAGCTGGAAGCCATTATTAACTCCCAAAGTGATGTAGACATCCCACAGAAAGGCCTCACTGAGACCAATGACTGGTGTCAAAACCATGGCCTTAAACTTAATGCTGAAAAAAGCGTCATCATCCCCTTTGGGGAAAACTCAGTTCCCACTAATTACCATATCTATGAGAGCCCACTGAACACTGAAGGTGTAAGAGATCTGGGGACACAGGTTTACAGCAACCTCTCCTTCAACCACCACATTGCCACTGTGGTCAGAAAGTCCTTCTATGTGGCACATCTCATTACCAAGGGTTTTGCATCCAGGAAGAAAGAGGTCATCATTTCTCTCTACTCTTCCCCTCATTAGACCAGTCATAGAGTATAATGCCCCATTTGGCATGTAACTCACTAGACACCTGCAACAGTTGGAGAGGCCACAAAAGTACCTCACAAAGAGGATCCTAGGCCTTAAACACATGTCCTACATGGACAGATGCAAAAATGCCAGCTATTCTCTCTCTCATATTGTCTACTAAGAGGTGATCTCTGCTTGACTTACAAAGCCATGTCTGACCCAGCTCTGTTAGAAATGCTACATCTAAAGAAGTCCCAATCCCTCCAGACCACATGCTCTAGAGACCTCAACCTCATTACCACAATCAGCGGAACATGCTGGAGGGACAGGTTCATAACCCAGAGACTGCCCATGCTCTGGAATAGACTTCACATACAAGTCAAGCAGAGCACCTCACTAGCTGTCTTCAAGAGAAATCTTGATGAGTGGATGGGAAATAGAAAGTTCACCTCGGGGATCACTCCAGTGGCTCTGCCTGATAGAGGCACTGGGAACTAATGTTGGGCGGCACAATGCCAGGGCACTTCTATGGGCTAGGCTTGTAAAGGCTCCAGGGCCATTAGCCTAGTACACACCTATGAATGTATGCCTAAGCGGCTGCTAAATAAATATCATCAGTGGGCACTCTAGACCAGAAGGCAGCAGAGGTGGATACTGACCTAGTGGAATGAGCTTTCATGAGTAGCGGTAAAGGAATCCTTATATAAGAGTAAACCATAGAAATACAGCTTGTAATCCAATTTGCCAGAGAAACTTTGGAAATTGGTTTCCCGAAGTTAGTCTTAGAATATGAAACAAAAAGCTGGTCAGACTTCCTGAAGTGTTTAGTCCTAGCCCAATAAAAACATAATTGTCTGTGCACATCCAGCATATGGAGTTTGTATTCTCCTCTGTTCTGGAAATTAGAGAAGAATACCAGAAGACTGACTACCTGATTAATATTAGCCTCAGAAGCAACCTTGGCAGGAAATAAGTGTTGGTGTGCAACATAACTCAATCTTTGTGAAAGACCAAATAGGGTGGTTTGTTAGATAAAGCTTGAAGTTCAGACACTCTTTTAGCTGAAGTGATGGCTACTAAGGAAGTAATCTTCCAAGACAAAAACTTAAAATCAACCGTAGCTGCTGGTTCTAAAGGATGTGCAACCAAAGCTTGTAAGACCATGGTAAGGTCCCAAGCAGGGGTGGGATCCTTAATGGGAGGACAAAGAAGAAAGGTTCCTTTGAGGAAAATTTTGCATAGCTTAGAAGAGGCCAAGGGTAATGAATTTTCCCCAACATGAAAGGTCAAGATAGCTTGACAGTTGCACCTTGACAGTGGAAAAGCTAGCTCCGTTATGAAAAATCGATGTTAAGAAATCTAACACAGCAGAAACAGGAGCCATAAAGGGATCCAAATAGAAAAGCTCTTCCACTTGCTGTCGTATACTTTTCTGGTGGAAGGTTTATGTGGTGCTACTAAAATTTTCCTAACTGGGAAAGAAAGCTCGGGATTTCTAGCCATCAATGAAATTGGAGTAACCAAGCAGTCAACTTTAGGTTGGGTAGATATGGGTGAGGATGTCCCAAGGGATGGGATAAAAGGTCCAGAGTGGGATCCAGAGTCCATGATGGACACACTAGATGAGACCAAAGGAAGGGAAACCACAAGTGTCGAGGCTAAAAAGAAGCAATGAGGATAACTTTGCTCTTCAACCTCTGAGCCTTCTGAAGAAACTTTGGAATGAGTGGGAGAGGTGGAAAAGCATAAAGCAGACCGGGGGGCCAAGCATGGACTAGAGCATCTCTCTGTGACTGTCTCTGAGGAGGGATCAGGGCAAAAAAAACACTGCATTTAGTGTTGGAAGGAGATACAAAGAGATCGAAGCAAGGTTGACCCCTTTTCTGGAAGATCATGTCTGCTACTGAAGGATTCAGAGACCACTCGTGAGACATCAGAATGGTCCTGCTGAGCCTGTCTGCAAGAATGTTTGACTTCCCCAGAATGTGCATTGCCATTAGAAAGCAGTTGGAGGAGATTTCTAATTGCCACAACCTCATGGCCTCTCGACATAAGGGATAATACATGGTACCTCCCTGTTTGTTGATGTACCAAACAACGGACATGTTGTCTGTCTGAATTGCAATGGTCCCTAAAGGAAGAGAGGTATGAAGGGCTTGCAATGCTAGGCACACCCCTCTCATCTCCAGGACTTTATATGCACTGTCTGGCTCAGAAAATGCACCCCCCACCCGAGCTGGGAGACATTCATGGTCACTGTGGCCTTTGAGGAAGGAAGGATAAAGGGAAAATCTTGTTCTAGAATCTGCAGTTGACATCAACAGAGAAAGAGATTACTTGCATACTCGAGATAGTCAGATTGGATGGTTTAGAGGATAAGAAAGGAGGTACCATTGAACTGGTAGGGTCCATTGAAAAACTCTCATGTGGAGATGAGCCATAGGAACAAGATTTATGGTGTCAGCCATTGAGCCCAACACTCTTAGAACAAGGCACGCTAGAGGCATAGGGATGTCTGGAATCTGTTTGACATGGAGTCTGACGGTGGAGATCCTGTTGGGGGAAAGCAGGGCTAAGAGATGTGTCATGTCGACAGGCTCTGATGAAGTCTGTCACCTGCACCAGGTTTAGATGTGATTTCTTCAGGTTGACAGAGATGCCCAAGGTTGAGGCTAGCTGAAGTAGGAAATCCCTGGCTTGGAGGCGTCTATGCCTGGTAGGACCAGTGAGGAGCCAATCGTCCAGATAGGGAAATACATGGAATACTTGAAGTCTCAGATGAGCTGCCACTACTGCCATATATTTCATGATCACCCAATGGGCCATGGTGAGACCAAACAAGAGTACTCTGAACTGGTACAGATTGGCTCGCAGCTGGAAGCAGAGAAACCTTCTGGAGCACCTGTTCATTTTGATGTGATACTACACATCCTGAAGGTCTGCCGAGCACATCCAGTCGCCCTTGTGCAGGAAGAGTAGAATGGACTGAATTGTGACCATTTGGAACTTGGAATTGGCAATGGATTTGTTCAGGTTTGTCAGATCCAGAATAGGTCTGAGGTCCCCTGTTTTCTTGGGCACTAAAAAGAATCTGAAATAGATGCTTGATATGAACTGGTCTTGGAGGATGGTCTAGATGACTCTTTTTGCAAACAGCTTTGAAATTTCTAATCCCATAGCCTCCCTCTCACTGGGTGGAACATCGGGGAGGGACTTGGTTGGAGATGGATTTTGGAAAAGAAAATGACATAGCCTCTGGATATTATGTTCAATACCCAACGGTCATTTGTGATGGCTTTCCAGGCTGTTTGTTGTAGAGAAAGACATGTTCTGACTGCCTCCAGAGTCAAGCAGTCAGGCAGTCCTTCAGGATCACTACTTGGGCTTGTCCGAGAAGGTATCTCAAGACCCCTGGTTCATGGGGACCCCCTTTGCCATGAGCACCATTTCCTCCTCTGCCTCTGGAGAAAAAATTCTCCCAGTGATTCCTGGAAAGGACCTTGAGATCTTTGGAACCACAACTTCTTGCCACCACGTTGGTTCCTGGAAAAGGACCATTGAGGGGTGGCAAAACGGATTCTGAAGGCAGACAAGGTCTTTCCATCCTTCTCACTCTAGGAGAGCATGTCTCTAACAGTAAACAAAGATGATCCATCAAAGGGAGTGTTAGTAAATGATGGCTTAAAGGGTTCCCTGAAATTACACAAGCTGCATCCAGGCATGGTGCCTTACGGCAATGCCTGAACTGGCCGCCCATGAGGTACCCTCTGCCACATGTGAGATCAGCCTCATGGACGTATTCGCTATGAAAAGAAGGCTAGCCATTCTGGAGGAAAAGGTTTTCTGTTCCTCTGCAGACATGGACCCTGGGGCAGAACAAGAGAGCTCCTTAACCAGATTTCTGTGAAATGTGCCAAATAGTTCATTGCCCACAAATCAAAGTTTGCTGAAGCATAAACCCACTTCCCGAATCTGTCCAGCATGGGAGACTCCCTGTTTGGAGGGTGAGCAGAGGATCTTTACTGGGCCAGCTCCTTCTTGGTGGCTGCTGCAACTACCATGGCATCGACAGGGATGCTCTTAATCCAATGTGGCCTAACCAAAGGTGTGCTAAGGATCTTATCCAGGTATTTGGAGATGGGTTCCACTGTGTCTGGCTCCTTCCACTCCCTACTGAAAATGAGATCTATAAGAGAGTCCGCATGGGGGCAACATCCAAGATGTAGATGGGCCTGACCCAAAGGCTTCCAGGAACACTAATTCATCTGGGTTAGGGTTTTGGACAGACCACCCACCCTTCTGGCACAGGATTTCCATGATGTCTGTAAATGAGACACCATCAGGTGCGGGTCTGGGGTATCCTTCCCCTTCATCAAATCAGTGCTCACTGAGATGTATTCTAGAGAGGAATCCACATGTCTACTTTTGCACGTATGCTTACGAGGGACCTCCTCGGTGGGTTGCTCCATGGTGTATTGGAAGACCCAAGGTGTTCTAACTGGGAAGAAGTCTGGAAGCTCTTTTGGACAGGCTGTCTGGGAAAAGACAGAAGGGATGCCTCTTGCACAAGCTGTCCTGAGGAGGGACTGGGCTCTGAAGGGGGGAAAGCAGAGTCTCTCCTAGGGGCAGAGAGAACCCTCTCCACCACCTCAATTGCTGAAGGTGAACAGGAATCCGAGGGAACCCTCACAGGAGCCGAAGCTGTCAGCGGAGAAACCCTATGAGTTCCTGTCACTCCCAGATCCGTGGGGGGAGTCGGAGCTGAACTATCAAGCACCAAGGCTCTGAGGAGAATAAACACCTCTGAAAACTTTGCAGCAGACAGCAACCCTTCAAACCTGACACCCATGCTGCAGCTCCGATATTTGCCCTGATCCAAAACTGTCAAGGCCAAAGTACTCAGGGCAATCATCAGAGTTAAGGTGATCATACCTGTCGGCTCTCGGGATCCTCAGATCTGACAACTCTGAAGTAGGGGGTCAGATCGGAGAAGGAGAAATAGGGAGGAAGGTAGCTGGAGGCTACCGGATCCAACAGGTGATGGAATAGGCAAAACCCCCAGTTGAATTTGTGCCTTGAGGAACTTCATCAACATTCTGTTGAACTCAACTTCAGAAAGGCTCCAGGAGGACCTGGAGGACAAAGCAACTGGAGGAGGCCTGGAGGCTGGTCTAGGGGAATGAAGTAGTCGTGACTTGGGCCTGGAGGAAAAAGCTCCGGAAGAGACCTAGGGGATTGAATCTAGACTGATTCCTTGCCAACACTTGGATCCAAGGGCTTAGGATCCAAAGTTTTGGTTGACTTGCAAGAAGGCTCCCCAGGGAGGGAAAAAACTTCTGTCCAGGGACCTTTTCTTCTCTTTGTATCTCTTGGCAGGGGTATGAGTCCCTGAAGTGGATGGAGAACCAGAACAGGAGGAAGAAGGCAGGAGATTCCTCGGGATCAGTTTGTTCCTCCTGTCAATCACTGAGTGGTGATTGAACGAGCACATATCAAACAAGAAGAGTCCAGGTGAGAGGCTCCCAGGCAGACAATGCATTCCATGTGGGCATCGATAGAGGAATTTTATGCCCACACATAGTGCACTTTTTAAACCTTGCTGGCTTGTCAGACATGGTACTGGCCAACAAAGGAAAGAAACAGAAAATTTGTTAAGCAGAGAAACACACAAAAGTGGCTTTAAACAGAGAGCTAACCAGTACAAGGATTTTTTTTGTTTGTTTTTTGTTTTTTTTTTTTAGAAAGAAGGGGCAAGGAAATTAAAAGGAGATGGGAAGAACCATAAAGGGAACAGACTCACAAGGATAAAGGATAGAGAAGATAACTGGTACAAACGAACACAAGAACGGCAAGCAGAAAAAAGTCTGAGTTCTGTTTTAATAATAAAGTCTGAGTTCTGTTTTAATAATAAAGTCTGAGTTCTGTTTTAATAATAAAGCACTTTTCATTTGCTTCCAAAGCAAACTTCCTCAGACTACAAATGCACCATACAACAAAATGCATTTAAATACCAACAGGTGATACTTTTTACCTATCACCACAAACCTCCTCACCTTAGAAACTTTTAAGGAAACACTCACACATTAAAACTGCTACTCACTACTATAAAGTTACAACATATGAAGCAGTGCACATCAAACAATATTAACTTACATAAACCCTAAACCTATCTAATATATGTTGATTACTTAAAAATCTTATCATTTTCAAGTTAGGATAAAAAGTAACACATTCTACAGTTATATTTAAAATTGCTCAATACTTAATACTTAAAAAAATATAATTCTTATGTATGAGACACACCTAAAGAACTATAAAACATTTTCATCTTAGCAAACTTTTCAATTTCAAAATACAGCTGATGGAACAAGCTAGTAATAAACTACTGGACTATTTTAATAAGTCCACTCAGTTTTTACAATTTACATCGTTTGACACTGAAGAAATAGCATAGCTGGACATATGGCTCTCAAAGAATAGAGTACAAAAATGCTTTGAGGCTAAGATTCGCAGGAAGAGTACGTACTCTAATGCCTTCCTGCATTTCTCTAGTTGTCATCCACACCACCAGAAGCGGTCGGTAGTCAAAGGTCAACTGGTAAGGGCCACACGAATAATGAGCAAAGAGAATGAATTTCTAGAAGAATGCTATTTTTTGAAAAGTATGTTTCTGGGGCATAAGTACCCTGAAACGTTATTAGATTCACTAATAGAAGAAGTAAAAATTAAGTGATCTAACAAGATTTACAACCCTTTACTCAGTGTCAAACAGTTAGTTAACACTCAAATGCAAAGTGACAATGCCAGTAATTGGATAGTATCAACAGTGAGGTGTCAAAAAATAAACCAGACTTCCATCTAAGCTTTATCACTATGTTTACGGTGGACAGCCAAGTTGTTTTGAGGATTATACAGAAAAACAGGGAACTATTTAGAATGAATCCAGTACTATTTAGAAAGTTGGGTGACAGTCCTAAAGTGGTGTTTAGAAGAGAGAAAAAATTGAAGAACTTGCTAGAACAACAACACAGAACCATTCCCAAAATAACAGGTATGGGCAAATGTGAAGCTTATAACTTTTGTAAACACATTGAAGTCACCAATAATTTCTGTATAAATGGTGCACAATTTAAATTAAAACAGCGGTTCAACTCTAATTCTAGGTACGTGGTGTATTTAGCTAGATGCCAATGATGTACAGCATTCTATATTGGAAAAACGGAATGGAGACTCCGTGACAGGGTCTACGAACATCAGTAAGGAATATCTAAAGGCAAAACTGACAACGCACTAGCTAAACATATACAGTTGCACAAAGACCACAAATTTAAATTCATGGCTATAGACCAGGTAGCTGTAGACATTAGGGGTGGACCTGTACCCTTATGGTTAGAAGAATTAGAATTGCTGTGACAAATTAGATTGAACGGTTATAATTACCCTGGTATAAATTAAGCTTGTTCCATCAGCTGTATTTTGAAATTGAAAAGTTTGCTAAGATGAAAATGTTTTATAGTTCTTTAGGTGTGTCTCTTTCATAAGAATGATATTTTTTAAGTATTAAGTATTGAGCAATTTTAAATATAACTGTAGAATGTGCTATTTTTTATTCTAACTTGAAAATTATAAGATTGTTAAGCAATCAACATATATTAGATAGGTTTAGGGTTCATGTAAGTTAATATTGTTTGATGTGCACTGCTTCACATATTGTAACTTTATAGTAGTGAGTAGCAGTTTTAATGTGTGAGTGTTTCTTTAAAAGTTTCTAAGGTGAGGAGTTTCGTGGTGATAGGTAAAAAGTATCACCTGTTGGTATTTAAATGCATTTTGTTGTATGGTGCATTTGTAATATGAAGAAGTTTGCTTTGGAAGCAAACAAAAAGTGCTTCATTATTAAAACAGAACTCAGACTTTAAACAGAACTCAGACTTTTTTCTGCTTGCCATTCTTGTGTTCATTTGTACCAGGGAAGATAACTAACAGAGATAGAAAAGATTTTAAGGTGAAAACTACTCACAGAAAAAACAACAAGGAGTTCAGATATTTGCTAACCCATGCTGTTCGAAAATGTGGCAAAGGAGAACTGAGGAATGTAGGGGGAGCTGGGCATTATGGGTAGGGGAGGAGCTCAGATTTTTTGGATCCTAGAGCTGTAGTATTCAGTTGAGTTGGATCCAGGATCAGATATGAACCCACAGGTTGAAGACCAAATGAAAACAACTTCAGATCCAAAGTTTCTGAGATTCCTTTCTACATAGATCCTTTCATGTCTCCTGAAGAGTTACCCAACTGCTTACCTCTAGAGGCAGTCTGGGGGTGCTTGTCCTTGCACCTAAATGCCTGGGCCTTTATAACAAAAGATTCTTGGGTGCTAAATATCCATAGGTTATTTCTTACCATTTTTCCAGATTCCCCCATCCAAAAGAAGAAAGCTTCCAGACATTTCACCCAGTGAGAGAGAAGCTGCTGGACAAAAGAGCCATCCAGGAAGTTCCTCCACACCAAAGAGGATTCAGAACTTACTGAAGGTTCTTTTCCGTGCCAAAGAAGACAGAAGACCTGAGACCAATTTTGGATCTAAGCAACCTGAACCAATTTGTGAGGAAATCAAAGTTCTGAATGGTCACAGTTTATTCCATTCTGCCCTTTTTGCACAAGGATCATTGGATGTGCATAATCGATCTTCAGGATGCATACTATCATATCAAAATGAACAGATGCTCCCAAAGATACTTGTGCTTTTGGTTGGGAGCCAGACACTATCAGTTCAGAGCCCTACCATTTGGCTCCACCACAGCCCTCAGGGTGTTTACCAAACGTATGTCAGTGGTAGCAGCTCACATGAGACTTCTGGGATTCTGAGTGTTTCCATATTTAGACAACTGGCTTCTCATCACCCCAACCAGGCAACTTTTAGAACAGTCCGGGGATTATTTGTTCCAGGTTTGCCAAACACTAGGCATTACAGTCAATATTTGCAAATCCAAACTATAACTAGTGCAGTGCCTGGAGTTCATAGGTGTCCAGTTAAACACCATAAATCAGATTGTTTCTATGCCTGTGCATTGTATAAA
This sequence comes from Protopterus annectens, assembly GCF_019279795.1. Classification (NCBI taxonomy): domain Eukaryota; kingdom Metazoa; phylum Chordata; order Ceratodontiformes; family Protopteridae; genus Protopterus; species Protopterus annectens. The sequence continues at coordinate 1,567,816,326 of NC_056739.1, forward strand.
TACAATCAAGTTTCAGGTTCAGCAAATTATTGTTCATCCTGCTCCCAGAGCCAGACTTATCCTTCAGGCTGTAAGTTCTATAGCAGCAGCTATAGTCTTAGTTCTCTTAGCACATATCTATATGTATGTTCTCCAGTGGACTCTAGCTGTTCATTGGTCAGTCATACTCACTCGGATATGCAGAAACCATCTTCGCTGGTGGAGCCAGTCAGATGACATTTACCCCTTTATTCTATCTCTTCCAGTGGCCACGGTGACCACATACTTTTCCCAACTGGGGTAGGGTGGGACAATTCTTGGGAAGGATGGTCCAAGGCATGTGGTCCTCTCAAGAGACCAAATCACACATCAGTGTCCTAGAGATGAGAGCAGTCCTATTAGCGTTGCAGGCTTTTCAAGATGTTCTCCCTCTGGGGACTATCATGATTCAAACCAGAAACATGTCCATTGTCTGGTACATCAACAAACAAGAGAGAACCTGATTTTGCCCACGTGCCAAGAAGCTATGAGACTGTGGCAGTGGGCGATCTCCAGCCGTGTTCTAGTGGTAATGCATATCCCAGGGAAATCCAACATACTAGTGGGCAAACCCAGCAGGTCCATTCTGAGGCCTCATGAGTGGTCTCTCGGTCAGTGGCAGAGAAGATTTTCCATTGTTGGGGCCAACCTTACTGCAGTCTCTTTGCACCTCCCCACAACAACAAGTGCAGCAGGTATTTTTCCCTGAACCCCACCCCCTCAAGTGGAGTCATCAAGAGATGCTCTAGTTCATGTTTGGCCCTCTGTTCTCATTTACGCCTTTCCACTGCTACCTCTGATTCCAAAATTCTTACAGAAAGCTAGTCAGTTGAAGAGCTCAGTTATCTTTATTGCCCCCTTTTAGCCTCACCAGGTGTGGCTCTCCTTACTTTGGTCTCATCTTCATTATCCTCCATAGATACTGGATGCCAATTCAGAGCTTGTCTTGCATCCCTCGGGGATGAAACATCCCAATATCTTAGGCCTCAAACTAACTGCATGGTTTCTCTAGTTCCATTAATAACTAGACAGCCCAGGCCTTCCTCCCCAGTTTGACATATACTTTTATCTTCCCAGAAAGCTTCTACTAGGAAGATTTTAGGAGTAAATGGAAAAGATTTTCAATTTGGGCCCTTAGAAGGAGATTGACCCTTTGACTGCTCATACTACTTCAGTTTTGGAGTTTTTAGCCTCTCTTTTTCAAGAAGGTGCTAGTTTTTCCACAATCAGGAGAATAAGCTTCCTGTTTAGCTTCTTCCAAATTGTGCAAGGCTTTTCTAAAGGAACCTTCTTACTCAAGCTCCAGGTGAAAGGTCAGTCATCTCTTTTTGAAGCTTCAGCCAAAACTGATGTAAAATTTTGTCTTAGATAGAGTTACTTTATGCACCAATCCATCCATCTTACCAAAAGTAGCCTCTGAATCGAATATCGATCAAACTATTCATTTGCCTGTTTTCTTCCCTAATTTTTCAAATAAGGGAGAATGTATGCTGCATATTTTAGATGTACATTGACAACTACATTTCTAGTTATATAGGACAAGGGGATTTCAGTAAAACAGATGAGTTGTTTGTTTTTCACCAAACAGACTGGGATCACCAGTTTCTAAAATTACCCTGGCAAAATAAATTACTGATTGCAGTTCTTTTTTATATTCTCAGCAAGATCTTTCCTTATCAAAATCTCCCAAGTCGGATTCAACTAGATCTATAACAACTTCTTCTGCCTGCTGGTCTAGAACTTCCATTGATGATATTAGCACAGCAGCTGCCTGATCTAATGCTTATACCTTTATTGCTCACTACAAAATAGATTTGACTTCTAGAACCAGAGCTGCCTTTGGTTTGGCAGTTCTCTGGAATAGCCTTCCATGAGGGCCACCCAAGACTCACATAGCTGGGGGCTCTGTCCCATATGCTGATGAATGAAAAGGACAACATCAGATATTAAAGTTATGTACTCACCATAAATATGCATCTGTGTTGTCTGTTTGCATTCTTCCTCAACTCCCCACCCTCTTTCCCCCTTCCTGGTATCTTCTGGAGTGATCTCATGGACCTTTTGGAAACTTTTAATTTCAGGTTTGAGCCTTGGTTTGCTGTTATCTTCCTTCTTCTACTCTATCTTGGGATGTATGAGTCAGCAAACTCAATCTGAGGTATTGTAGATTAGCTGGGGCATTGTGGGTAAACAGAGGAGCTTGAGAGTTGGATCTGTAAGTCTAAGATATGCAGCCAGGTTGGATCCGTGACCCATATGTTGAGGAGGAATGAAACTGGACAACACAGATGCATAGTTGTTGTGAGTACATAACTTTAATTTCTGTTCTACAGTCTACTAAAAACTCTACCAGGGCTAGTCTTTCACATAGGATTCCTCTTACTCCTTTCTCTTTGCCTATATTCTGATATCAATCCTTAATAGGGAAGGCAATATCTAGCCTGCAATCCAAATGTATTCTTGGACTCTTCCCATCCTACTACCTTTCCCTTGGCCTCCTCCCATCCTGTTACTTTCCCTTTCTAATTATTTGCACCTAATACCCTGATTCCTTTGTCAGTTTTCTACAGTAAATTCCAGCCCCCTCTTACCTATTCTTTGTACACCTAATTGCAGTCATCCCCATCAACAGAATCTCCTTTCCTGTATTGGGTTAGTTCTTAGAATACTTTCTGCTACTTTATGAATGTAATATTCTGTATAGTTATTGTTGTTCTCTTAAAAGATCTGCATCCAAAATCCCAGTCTCTCCTTGTTTCTTGAGCTACCCCCCCCCCCATTTCATCATTATCCCTTTCCAGTTTGAGTTGTATCTTTCTGCTTGTGCTATGTATAGGAGTCTTAACTGTGTAGCTTTGAAATACCTCTTCAAATCATGCAATCCCAAAATCATTCTGTTTGAAGGATCAACTTATCTCACTTGACTCTTGCCCTCTTCCCTTCTCAAATAAGATCCTTCAACTCTTTAGTAATTGTTATCTACAGCTTCTTCTCTGGGGTTGACAAAAATATGCCTGACATGTATAAATCCAAAGGGATTGAAAACATTTTCACTGCTTGTATCTTACTATTCATATCCATTAAACAGAGCTTCCAGTTTCTCAGCTTTTGTATTATCTTGTTTAGTCTTTTCCCACATATCTGTAGCTGCTATAACAGAATCCTTTCTAACCCATACTCCCAAGTACTTAATTTTATCTTGTCTCCATAAATATAGATATTGCTGAACCAATTCATGTGTGCTTACATAGTTTACAGCTATTGCCTTGGTTTTATCTTCATTAATTTTATATCCCCAAAAGATTTGACACTGTCTCAGAATGTTCCACAACACTAAAATGGCCTTATGTTATGTAGTCCTATCTCGCCTCCATTATTACATATGGGATCGGCTCCGACTCGGCCGCTTAGAAAGCCTGAAAACTTCTGATTGGCTCGTGGCTAATAGGTATCCCATGATGCATGCGCACATTCCCCAGATCTCGTTTGCCATGTCTTCAGTCAGAAGCTTCTTTTGGTTGGCCATGGCTAAGTGATATAGTTCTTTATTATTCTGCTTGTTAGAAGTTTTTAACTTCGTGTGAAGTGCTTTTCTTATTGCTGTTAGCCTTATTGTGATAACCGATTGTGTCAATTTAACCGGACTTGACTTTTTCCTGGATTTGACTTTTTCTGCTATAAAATTTTGGGCCAGTTGGCCTTTTTTGTGTGTGTTCCCGTGAGTGTGTGTGTTTGACTAAACTGTTTTACTTAGAGGTATTAGTCTGTTCCCCTTTCCTTTACACTAGGTTTGTTTAAGTTAGAGAACCTAGTAAAACTTCCCTTGGTTGTTTGTTGTGAGAAATAGGAACTAGATCTGTTTAAGTTAGAGGATCTAGTTCCTCTCTTGTTGAGTGAGTCTGTTGTTTTTTTCTCTTCAATCGCCTATTGAGACTGCCATTATGTCGAAAGAACATAAAGAGCATAAACAGGATTTAAAAAGTGTATTAAATGTTCTCAAAAAATGTCCATCACTGATGGACATAGCATCTGTGTGTACTGTTTAAGGGCCATACGTCTTCAAGAGACTTGTTTCTTTTGCCATTCCTTCAGTCCTAGAGTGCTCCAGGAATGGAAGACTAAGTTGATTCTAAAAGGATTGTTAAAACCGTCTTTTGAGGAAGACCTAGCCAGTTTGTCCTCCTCTGCTAGGTCGCATTCTTCCAGTAAAGATAAGGGCAAGATCTCCAAAAGGCCTTCTCCAGCCTCAACTTCTGTCTCTGAACCTCCACGGAAGTTACCTAAATCAGAGATGGTGTCTGTCTCTTCGGCTCTACTGTACTTGGAGCCGATCGAGATTCTGGACACGGACATTGCAGTGTCAGCACACAGTGCTTCGATGTCGATCACTAGCAGTCCTCTTCAGAGCCGGTCTACAGACATTCCACCAGTCTCCCCTACGTTAAAATCACCTATATTACAGAGAGTGAGGTCTCCAACACTGTCCTCCAGATCCTCCAGGAGGTTTTCTGAAGAAGACATCGAGAGAGTGGTGCTCAGACTCCTTAAGTCGTCAGCCTTGCCAAATTTTTATTGGCTCTGACCATTTCTGTCTTGGAGTCTTCTGTTACCGACCCTGCTCTTTTTCCTCCTCCAACCCAGATTGGACCTTTGGAGCCAATGCTGCTGGTACCGACTAGAGTGGTGTCCTCAGCTCCAGCACACTGAGTGGTTGTCACGGAGCTGAGCACTGCTCCAACACTGTCGGCGCCATCCGAAGTGTCTAGGGTCCGAAGCTCTTCAGTCAGGCCGAGGGGGACACTTGGAACCGAACCTCTTTGGTGCCGAGTTTTCCTCTTGGTGCATCGGCCCGAGTGAGCTCGGACCCTACATCGTTCTCGGAGCCGATTCCTTTGGAGCCATCAGTGCCTATGCTCTCCTCGGAGCCGGGGTGTCATTCTGAACCGGAGGAATCAGTTTGGATAGTTCATCCGTACCACGTAGGAGTACCAATGCTATACTCCCTCAAGCACCAAGTACGGTCTCAGCATCTTCTCTCCCCCGGGATGGTAGAGACTCACAGCCTCAGGACCCCTGTTTGGGTGGTCCCCGATCTTCTGAGACCTCCCCAGAAGACCCCACTGAGGAGAACTCTCGAAAGAGATCATGTAAGAGGAAGCATGTAGACTCCCCTGATGAGTCTGTCACATCTGACACTGACCTCGATGAGTCGGAGGGGTCCCCTAAGTCGTCCTCTGAAGATGTCTCCTTTGCAGACATTTTGGAGATCCTCAGGCAGAGAGGCGGCTGGCCCACAGTTACCCCTTCCGATGAAGAGTCAGTGTACCTGAAGGCTTTTGGATCTCAACCCTCAGCTTCATGGGTGTCTCCTCCATTTGATGAGTTGCTAGATCTCATGAGTCAGAAGGCATGGCAGACTCCCAATGCCGTGGAGGAGGCCGAATAAATTTCTCTCTGCCTCTAAGGACAAAGAGTTTTTATCTAAAGGTTTACCTGTTGATGCCATGGTGATGGCGGCAGCCACAAAGAAGGAGCTAGCAGAGTCTTCTTCTTCTATCCATCCACCTAATAAGGAATCCTGAATGATGGATAGGTACGGGAAGCGTATCTTCTCTTCAGCGGCTTTTACACTCCGATCGCTGAACTATCACATTTTACGAGACTTCAGAGAGATCTCCTAAAAGAGTTATGAGATGCTCTTGAGGGTACCTCGACTGAAGCAGTCCCATCTAAAATGTCGGCTCAGTTGGCTACCCTCACATCTATTGTTAACTCCTCCATGTGGCTGATCTCATATGCAGCAGATGGTGCGAGTAGGATGGCGGGTTCAGGAGTCTCATTAAGGAGACATTCCTGGATGCATCTATGCAACTTTGCTGAGCCTTTCAAGTCTACATTCACCAATGCTCCCGTGGACAGATCCTCTCTTTTTTGACCCAAGGTGAAAGATACCCTCACCAGGTGTGAGCAGGAAGGAAAGACTCTCTCTGCCGTGGGAGTTCGTTTTACCGTTCCTTCTAGACCTTACCCTAAAGGTCAGAAGAGCGGCAAAATGTGGTTCAAGAAATCACAGAGACCTTTCCTGGACACACAAGGTGATTCCTCCTTCAGAGGCAGAGGAGGAGGAAATAATGGTAGACATTGCCCTAGAGGCAGGGGTGGCCCACAAAATCAGGGAGGTTGCGATTCCTTTCGTGACCATCCCTATCAGCATTCCTGATGTGGAACCTGACTGTGCGTCTCTGGAGCCAGTCGGGGGTCACCAGTCCTTCTACCCAGAAGCCTGTCAAAATCTCACTCGAGACAAGTGGGTACAAGACATCATTACCAGAGGTTACTCTATACCCTTTTCCCATCCACCACACCCTCCCAAAAGGATCCCAGATGTACCACCCAATCACAGGGATCAAGCGGCTATAGAGATAGAAAAGCTGCTGTTAAAAAGAGCCATCCAAAAGGTCCCAACAGACCAGACAGGATTTGGAACATACTCCAGGTTCTTTTTAGTTCCAAAAAGAACAGGGGACTGGAGACCCATCCTAGACCTCAGCAGGTTAAACGAGCATGTAAAGAAGTCCAAGTTCCGAATGGTCACTCTATAATCCATACTCCCTTTGTTGGAGAGAGACAGCTGGATGTGCTCAATAGATCTCCAGGATGCCTACTACCACATAATGATGGACAAAACATCAAGGAAACTACCTATGCTTCCAGCTGGGAGCCAATCATTACCAGTTTCGGGCGCTGCCCTTTGGTCTCACCACAGCCCCCCTGGTGTTCACCAAGTGCATGGCAGTAGTCACAGCTCATTTGCGGCGTCAGGGAATCCAAGCCTTTCCATACCTGGACAATTGGCTCCTGACCGCCACCACCAGGCATCACCTAATTCAGTCGAGAGATTCCACAATCAAGCTCTGTTCCCAGTTGGGAATCTCGATAAACTGGGAAAAATCCTCTATTTTGCCCACTCAGTCTATAACTTTTATAGGAGCAAACATAGACATGGTCGAGATGACAGCCAGATTGCGTACAGAGTACAGAATCTTGTGCAACAAATTTACAGAATACTTCCCATTCAAAGAGTCAAAGCAAAGGTGGTGTTGCAGCTTCTCGGGACTATGGCGTCAACCATAACCTTGGTACCTTTAGCAAGACTACATATGAGAATACTCCAATGGCTCCTGTCATCCCAGTGGTCGTTTCAACAGTTGCCTCTACATCATCAGATCCTGATTACAGATTCTTGCAAAAAGGACCCACGCTGGTGGATTCAACCAGGTCATAATACCACAGGGACTCCCTTTGTACCGCACCAACCCGTTGCCACTGTGACCACGGATGCCTCTCAGATAGGGTGGTGGGGGCATTATCTTGGCAGGACTGCCCAAGGCACATGGAAAGAGCAGGAGGCCCATCTGCATATCAGTGTCCTAGAGATGAGGGCGGTGCTTCTAGCATTGCAAGCACTTCACGACTTTCTCCGTCTAGGGACGATAGCTATCCAGACCGACAACATTTCGGTTGTCTAGTATCTAAACAAACAAGGGGGGACCAGATCATACCCCTTATGTTGAGAGGCCATGCGAGTTTGGGATTGGGCAATTTCTTCCCAATGCTTTCTCATTGCAATGTACATCCCGGGTACTTCCAACGTAATAGCGGACAAGCTAAGCAGAGCACTTTTGTTACCTCACGAATGGTCCTTTAACCAGAAAATAAGCCAGTATGATCTTTCACAAGTGGGGACATCCCTGCTGTGACCTCTTTGCCAGTCCCATCAACACCAAATGCAGCACTTTCTTCTCTCTCATCCCCCCTCCGGGGGAGTCTCCAAGAGATGCACTAGTCCACAATTGGCCCCCGGGACTCCTTTATGCTTTTCCTCCTTTTCCACTCATCCCCAAGGTCATACAGAAAGCAATGCTGTTGGGAAGCAAGATGATCCTCATCACCCCTTACTGGCCTCATCAGATTTGGTTCCCTTTTCTCGGGCCTCATCTGTTGGACTGCCCATGGACACTGGACCCAGTGCCAGACCTCCTGACAAACATGTCAGGTTCTCTTCATCCCAGTCTTCACACTCTCAAACTGACAGCACGGCTGCTCCAGTTCTATCACTAGTCAGGCTTCATGATTTGTCTCCAGCTGTAACTCATATTATTACCTCTTCTCACAAGCCTTCAACCAGAAAATTGTATCATAGTAAATGGAAGAGATTTTCCATATGGGCACACAATAGCGAAGTTGATCCATTTGCAGCTCCCATTACTATTGTTTTAGAGTTTCTTTCTGAACTCTTTCACCAAGGTTCAGCGGCTGCTACACTCTGAGTTCAACTAGCAGCAATATCTAATTTTCATGTGGGGATTAATGATTCCAGTCTTATGTCTCACAAACTGTGCAAATCCTTTCTTAAAGGTTCCATGATGTTAAGACCTCCTGTGCAAGACCCCATTCCTCCTTGGGACCTGAATCTAGTTCTGTCTAGACTTACTCTGACACCCTTTGAACCAGCCCATAGTTGTCAGTTGAAGTTTCTGTCTTGGAAGACTCTTTTTCTGGTAGCAATAACCTCAGTCAGATGAGTTTCTGAATTACAGGCTCTGTCTGTTAAACCTCCATACTTAATTTTTCACAAAGATAGGGTCTTTCTCCGGACCAACCCTTCTTTTATTCCTAAAGTCTGTTCTCAATTTGACTTAAACCAAACAATTGAATTGTCATTGTTCTTCCCTAATCACTCCAATAAAGCAGAGTATACATTCCACCAATTGGATGTACACAGGCAACTATGTTTCTATATCCACCGGACCAAAGAATGTAGAAAATCAGAAAAGCTGTTTATTTCCTTTGCTGAGGTGAGAATGGGCTTGCCAGTTTCCAAGGTTACACTTTGGAACTGGATCTCTAGTTGTATTTAATTTATTTACAGTTCTCAAGGAAAGGAGTTACCCTTTGAAGTTAAAGCACATTCCACCAGGTCCTTCTCTACTTCTGCTGCTTTCCAAGTCAGGACACCTATTGATAGTATTTGTGCAGCAGCAACATGGGCTATCCCTCATACCTTCATTTCCCATTATAAATTGGATTTAACTTCCAGGGGTAGAGCTTCATTTGGTTCCACGGTACTCAGGAGTATCTTCCAGTGAGCCACCCATTCAAGATGCTAGGGACGCTGTCCCACGTGTAATAATGGAGGCGAGATAGGACTACATAACATAAAGAAGTTACGTACTCACCATCACGTTCCATGTATGTAGTCCATCTCGCCGAACATTATTACGAACCCACCTACCAGCCCCCTTCCTGGAGGATCTGGATGCAGTTTTTTCCCTTTCTACAGTGGTTTTTGCCACAAGGGCTCCTTTTATTAGTTTATTCTTCCGGACCTTTGTTCCTTTTTCATGTCTGATTCTGGTAGACTAGTAGCAAACAAGATCTGGGGAATGTGTGCATGCATCATGGGATACCTATTAGCCACGAGCCAATCAGAAGTTTTCAGGCTTTCTAAGCAGCTGAGTCGTAGCCGAGGATCGGCACTGAACCCCACATGTAATAATGTTCGGCGAGATGGACTACATACATGGAACGTTATGGTGAGTACATAACTTCTTTTTCTGGTTGGTACAAAATAATATCATCTGCAAATAAAGCCAACTTTTCTTGATTACCATACCAATTATATCTTTGCATTTCTGAGTCCCTTATTTTCTTTGCCATTGGTTCTAAATATAACACAGTTAACAAAGGGGAAAGAGGATACCTCTGCCTGATTCCTCTCTTCAAACAGAACTTACCCGAGAGGATCCCCCTTCTTTAATTTTCAACTCCAGTTCCTCATATATCCTCCTAATTTTCACATGCTTTCTCTGCATCAAGATCCATCAACAACAGTGGTATTGTCCTACATTCTGCTTCCCACTAGATCATCATTGTTCTGTTAATGTTATCAAATGTCTGCCTTCCCTCCACAAAACCACAATGATCCATACCTATCATTTTTTGCTTTACCTCTGCCACTCTTTTAGCCATTTTTAGACATAAACACTTTATATTCATGGTTTAGAATTGAAATGGGCCTATATGAAGCTTGAGCTGATGGGTATTTACCATCTTTAGGTATTACAGCCACCACAGCTCTCTTCCAGTATGTTGGTACTTCTCCTTTTAAAATACAATTAAACAAAACCTTTCTTCCATCCTAGCTTCCAGACTTCCACAGGAATACCACATATTCCTGAAGACTTTCATATAAATTGGTTATATAACCATTTTAACTCATATCTTCCTATCCTAACAGTTAATAATTGAACCTCATCTGCCTCTAATGTTTTCATACTTAATTCTTCCATAAATATTTCCATTTGCATTTTTGTTGACTTCCAAATGTATCTGCATTATACAGATTTTCATAAAATTTCAGAAATAGTTCTAATACCTCTATAAGGATCTCTGTTGTGTGTGTGTGTTATAGGCTCGCTAAGCTTGGCAATAACCCTTTATACATTCTGTTGCTTGAACCATTGTGCTAAAAGCTTTTGTGCTATAGAGTTATATAAAAAAAAAACAGTTGCTTAACACAAATCTTTCTAAACTAATCTACATTATCCATGTAGCCCCTTATTTTCTCTTTAGCTGTCTGCAGTTGTGCCAGTTCTTTTTCTGTGAGATTCCCCCTATTCTGCAACCTTTTTCAGTCCCTCTAAATAATTTTTCTTATTTATTAACCATATCTTTCTCTATTTTATTTCCGCCCTATTTCTAAACTCCACTTTCATTTTATCCCATTTCCTTGCTATCTGAAGGAATTTCTGTCTCCCCTAATAACTCTCAAATAATTTCCACTACCCATTCCCTAAATTCCTCTCTGTTTAACAGATAGGTGGGAAGTGCCAGTGTCTATTTTTTATTTCATTATCCTGCATTTTTTATTTTAGTTAGTATTGGTGAATGATCTGAAATAGTTATCGGATGCATATTAAAACTTTCAATTAAAATGCACATGTTCCTGTGAAATATAATTTCTGTCTAGCCTAGCCCAGTTTTGTACCTTGGGTAATAATATGCAAATTCTCTCTGAGCTCCTATTATTGAATTCATATCTTCCATGTCAAATATGTTCATAATTCTCCCTTTTTGTTATATTTTCCTTTCTAGACCTCCAGATACATCCTCAATGTTGCAAATAAAATTTCATTCCCCAACTATAAGTTATCTGTGATGAAAGATGATATTTCTCCCAGACTTTTCTTAAACTCCAATGTAGCAGTTTTAGGGGGAATATAAGTACATACCAGTGCAAGTCTCCTCCCTTGCCATTAGCCCCTAACTACTACAAATCTACCATTATTATCTTTTTCCCTCTTCTATCATTAACTGAGTTGCTCTAGCAGTTAGTATAAGTACTCCCTTTTCCTTTGTCCCAGATATTCCACTGAATAACCATCCTGAAATCATTTTTTTTATCAAATTCACATGCTCACTTTTTTCCAAATGTGTCTCATGTAGCATAGCTATCTGCACTCTGCATTTCTTAATATAGTTCACTACTCTTTCTTTTTTGTATATACCTATGAGACCATTCACATTCAAAGATAATATGGAAAGTGTTACAATTATGATTACAAGTTATTATTCCCACCTGTTGTGTATAACAGCTTTTTTAAATGTCTAGTTTTATCTTTTGTGTTACATGCGTACACCAGTGTTTGTCTTTCATACAGTTGTTTCTTATCATATCCATTTGAACCCATATCACATCTTAAAAGACTTTTTTTAATGAAACTGTCAAACAAAAGAACAAACACACCCCAGAACACCCCATATCCTGCTAACTTAATACAAACACATAAAACTATATACATTTTCAAATAATGAAATTTAAGCAGTATGAACCAATACTCAACGTTGTCAGCGTATATAACTGCTCACCCAAAACGCCAAAGATGCGCACCAAAAAATGGAACTTCCTAAAATAGTGAAACAAACCAGGTCGGACGTTCGATATAAAATCCACAGTTTTATTGCACACTCCACGTTAAGCGCTTTCACCTACTAAACCGTAGGCTTCATCAGAACAGTTTTAAAAACTCTTACTTTCGTTTAAATAATATTACATTTTGGCGCCTTTTCACATAAATACCTTCACTTAAAGTGACATACACACAATTCTTAAAAACAATTCCTTTTAAAAACAATACTAAACAAATAAATGCTCCATTTATCCTATAGATATTACTGTAAAATTCATATATCTGTATACGATCATAATGCTAAAAAATCCATTCTATTGACAGTGTTCTAAAATGCTTTTTACAGATATGCTGTCATTAAGTCCTGGGGGGGTAGTGGCATCCGTTAGAATTTGCCAATAACATTCTCTATACAATAAAAAGTTTTTTAAATTTCCCCCCCTCGGATTTGGTTGAACTGTTTCTAAGATGCCAAATCTAAATTGATGATCAATCCCTTTCTGCATCACATGTTTTGCCAAGGCATTTTTTTCATCACTATTTTTTATACTGTACACATGAGCATATATTCTTTTCCTAAACTTTTGCTCAGTTTTGCCTATATAATATGCAGTGCACATTGTGCAATAGGCAATATATACCAGGAATTTGCTGTCACAATTACCTTTTTTAAAAAATATCTTTGTACCATTGTAATTGGACAGTTTTTTTTCTTTTTCCAATGTTATATAACTGCACTGGCTACAGTTACCACAACTCCTTGTGTGTAACTTCCTGGTCCCACCTGCAGTATGTTCTACTGCTATAGGTCTTTCTAACAAATTCTTCAGGTTAGGTGCCATTTTGTATACACATTTTGGTTTAGTACCCATTAAATCAATCATGGCATCATTTGTTAATAATGTGTACCAGTATTTATTCAATGTTTTTTCCACCTTTTTACTATAGGGACTAAATTCCACAATACATGCTCTCCCTAAATCATTTCTGATCTTATTTCTATCATTAGCACTAGCTGTCAATTCATTGTTGTTAGTTCCTAACAATGGGTATAAATCCGTTCCTCTCCTTAATCTAAGTTCCTCTCTTATTTTTTCCATCATATTCATACTATAACCCCTCTCTTTAAATAGAGACATTATGTACAAAATTTCCCTATTCACTTCTTCTGTTGACGATGTCATTCTCATAGCTCTGATACATTGCCCCTTAAATATGTTCATTTTTGTTCGGGTTGGATGACAGCTGTCAAAATCCAAATAAGAATTGGTAAATGTTTCTTTTCTATGTATTTGGGAATGAAAGCTGCCATCCTTCCAGGTCACCAATGTATCCAGATATGGTACCCCTATGTCATTACTGAGGAATGTAAATTTCAGGAAGTTGCTGCTTTGATTTAAATATGCTACAAAGCCTTCAAAACTGTCCTGACTACCTTCCCATATTATGTAAATGTCGTCCAAAAAACGGGAATAATATTTGATGTTACTCATATATTCACTCTCAAAAATATTATTCCTTTCCCATTCCAACATAACTAGGTTAGCGTATATGGGGGCACAGGCTGCCCCCATAGCAACTCCCCTAGTTTGTCTATACATTTTGCCATCATTGTATATAAAGTTGTTTTCTAACACAATCGACATTAATTCATATACTAATCGAACTCTATCTCCTGTCAACAGATGCCACTACCCCCCCAGGACTTAATGACAGCATATCTGTAAAAAGCATTTTAGAACACTGTCAATAGAATGGATTTTTTAGCATTATGATTGTATATAGATATATGAACTTTATAGTAATATTTATAGGATAAATGAAGCATTTATTTGTTTAGTATTGTTTTTAAAAGGAATTGTTTTTAGGAATTGTGTGTATGTCACTTTAAGTGAAGGCACTTTTGTGAAAAGGCGCCAAAATGTAATGCTATTTAAACGAAAGTAACAGTTCTTAAAACTGTTCTGATGAAGCCTACGGTTTAGTAGGTGAAAGCGCTTAACGTGGAGCGTGCAATAAAACTGTGGATTTTATATCGAACGTCCGACCTGGTTTGTTTCACTATTTTAAGAAGTTCCATTTTTTGGTGCGCATCTTTGGCGTTTTGGGTGAGCAGTTATATACGCTGACAACGTTAAATAATGAAATTTAAACATCCAAACAGGAACATTTTTCCCAGATTAACAGCTATACTCATAGGCTTTAATTGACCTATAATGAAAGTTATCCTTGCTAAGATGCATGGTACAGCCTGTGCTTCTACTTACACTAATTGTTGTCTGTTTTTGTCTTATCCTTATTCCTCTCCTAGATGTAGAAAACAACTTGAATGGCAGAAACATTATTTTTTAGCCATTGAAAGAAATTGCCCTCGTCTCAGATTGTCTCCATAGAAACAAGAGAACCAGATACAAAGTTGCCTTCAGCTACAAGTTTCACATGTTGCACTGTGAGCATTTATTTGCTAAAGGAAAACTTTTAATTACATTCATTGTTTTTTATTCACTTGCTTCCATTTAACACTCTTTGTAAAATCTAGACAAGGGCCTTAATCCAGTCATTCCCCTATGCAAAAGTATGAAAAAGCATATTGATTTTACTTATATCATGCTCTGTATTCTTTTACAAACCATCTCTCACCTCAGCAACCTAAAATTACTGGCTATTATCTTAAACACGCTTTTGTCTAGGCTTTCTTCTCTTTTTACATTAATTACCTACATTTCCTAAAACTAAACAAGAATGAAAAAATGGCACCTGTTTACTTTAGTATCCTGATAACATACAAAAATAACTGAATATGCTTTACTTTATAACTTACAATATATGTCGTGTTTTATAAAAAAAAATACTGTTAAGAAAAAATTTGTTTTTACTTACAGTTACCTCTTTTCTTCCTTTTCTACTTAATGTCCGTTGAAACATTAGGGACATTAAGTAAAATATATACTTTGGAGTCCCCTACAAGTTTAACAAAGTACAAAAAAAAAGTCCAGTATTTCCAGGTTTTCTTGTTCTGCCATATTCCACAAATGAGAATAATGCTTTGTTATTCCGCATTTATTCATTAATTTCTAAGTTGATTTCCATCTCCCAACCCCAGTATCTTGTTCATTGTCAACATATTTCTGGTTCAGAAAAACGCTAAGGCAACTGCTCGTGAAACACACTAATTTATTTAAACGCCAAAATATTAAAAAAGTTTTTCGTCCGAACAAATTAATCAGACTTCTTCAGAACTCGAACTACAACTATATTAAGATACATCCTCTATTTATAAACTAATTTCTAAAAAAAACGCCAAAAGTTAATTGTCACAACAGCAAATCTTAAGGGTATATTACCTTAAAATATAATATTGCATACATAAAAACTACCATAAAAAAAAATATATAATAATATAATAAAGAAAACTTTTCCTATTTAGATATTATATACTATATTTCATGAATATCTTATAATATATTTACTTTAAGTAAAATAAAAAAAAAATGTGTAATATGTACAACAAAATCATAAACTGAATGAATTAATGAAGCATCCTAATGATTAATCAGATGCTATCCAACTTTAGTAAACAACCACGTCATCATCTATCTAAACTTTTTAACTTCAGCAAACACATAAGTGAACATTTTTCATTAAGACCCGGGTTCGTGGAAGCATTAAGCTTAATCTGCCATAACAGTTCCATCTTTTCAAGAAGTAAACCATATGGGCCTCCCCTACTATCCTGCTTAAGTTGATCCAAAACCCTGTACTGAAATCTATGCTCAGGGAAATTCATAACGTGCCTAGCTAATGCATTATCTTCTTTATGCAACCTTATATCCCTTTGATGTTCATAAACTCTTTCTTTGAACTTTCTCTCGGTCTTCCCCATGTAAAATGATGGGCAACATTGACAGGTTGCTAAATAAACTACCCCTTTTGTGTTACAATTGAATTTACCTCTGGTAGAAACTCTTGAACCATTGATTACTACATTGGCTCCTGATGCCATTAAATGGCAATAAGAACAACTACCACATTGTGTCATACCCACACTCGTTCTTACATTGATGTTTACACTGCTTCTTTGCATCCAATCTTTGAAGTTTGTACCCCTTCTCCATATTATTTTCAATGAAGAACCTAATTTTCCTACCAAGGTGTTATCCTCATATATCAAAGACCAATTTTTTTCTAAAATTGTCCTTATATTACCATAGTCCAAGGAAAATCTTAAAATACAAGCTATATTGAAATCAACCCCATTATTATGTTCTTTTTTTTATAATATTGCTCATATCCTCACTGTTTATTATCCCTTTTTGTTTTTTTTTCAAAATTGGCTGATAAATACCCACATTCCTTTTAAATGTAACTTCCTCTACTAAATTGTCTATACATGCCATTGGGTAAGCCCTATTCATAAACATACATCTTAAATTCTCACATTCCTCAGTGAAGTCCTCATCTGATGTAGTCATCCGTGCAGCCCGGACCAAATTGGCCCTTAACTACGGACTTTTTTTAATGCATCGGATGTGCACTTGAATAATGCAGGAGCTTATTTGAATAGGTTGGTTTCCTATAAACATTTGCTTCATATTGTTTTAGAATCATGTTTTTGGTTAATTTGATGTCCAGAAAAGCAATTGAAGTGGAACTAAATACATATGTAAAATTCAAGAATTCCATAGAATTGTTCAACACTTCAACTAAATTCTTGCCAGTCTCACCATCCCCTTGAACTATAATAAAGATGTCATCAATAAATCTGGCATAAAATCTGACCCGACCAATAAAGGTATTGTCCCTAAATAAAAAATTCTTCTCCCAATAAGATAGGACTATGTTGGCAAAACTGGCCTCACATGGAGAGCCCATGGCAACACCTTTCTTTTGGATGTAAAACTGTCGTTCAAACAATGTGAAGTTATAGGATAAGACAACATCAAGTAATTCCTGTATCAAGGAGATTTCGTCAGCTGGCGCTCCCTTTTACCTCATTCTGTTGGTTGCCCATTTGATTCCTATATCATGTGGAATACTAGTATATAACTCCTTGATATCAACTGTCATAAAATTATTATCATGACAGTATGGGAGGTTGTTGATCCTATTCAAAAAAAAACAAGAGTTCTTGATTATACATTCCTCTTCATTTACATATTTCTTCAAAATACTTTCTATCAATTTTGCACATGCATAGGTAGCTGAACCCCTTCCATCGACTATAGGTCGGAGAGTGGGGTTTAAAATACACTTATGTATTTTTGGAACACCAAACATATAAGGTACCCTTGGAGTTTCCATCACCAAATAATTATACATATGTATATCAATTCTTGCCTCAATGAATAACTCATTAAAAAAACTTTTTATGAACTGCATAGACTTATTATATTCATTCATAGAAGATAATGCATATGTATCACTAGCCAAAATTTCCAAAATTTTATCTATATAGTCTGGTGTATCCATGACAACTAACCCCCCTCCCTTGTCAGGGTTCATTACTCTAACATTAGCTGACAACATTAATTTTTCTAGGCTTTCTTCTCTTTTTACATTACAGTACCTATATTTCCCGAAACTAAACAAGAAAGAAAAAATGGCACCTGTTTACTTTAGTATCCTGATAACATACAAAAATAACTGAATATGCTTTACTTTATAACTTACAGTATATGTCGTGTTTTATAAAAAAAATGCTGTCAAGAAAAAATTTGTTTTACTTACAGTTACCTCTTTTCTTCCTTTTCTACTTAATGTCCGTTGAAACATTAGGGGCATTAAGTAAAATATATACTTTGGAGTCCCCTACAAGTTTAACAAAGTAAAAAAAAAAGTCCAGTATTTCCAGGTTTTCTTGTTCTGCCATATTCCACAAATGAGAATAATGCTTTGTTATTCCACATTTATTCATTAATTCCTAAGTTGATTTCCATCTCCCAACCCCAGAATCTTGTTCATTGTCAACATATTTCTGGTTCTTTTAGTCAACTCCTGTGTTTTTTCTTGTATCCCAGGCATTTTCATTTGGAACACTGGAAAAGGTTTCACTGGCATAGTCTATGAGTTTTATTACCAGAAGAATAAGAAGCAGAGTCCCTTTCTGTTTGATAGCTCACTTTTTGTTGGACAAACCTTTGTACAGTGTCTTCAGAATGTTCTGTATCAAAAAATAACTTTGACCCTCCAAGAAAAAAATATTCTGAAGATAACTGGATACAGCAGCTTGAATCTCACGCCTCCCTCTTGACATTCTCTCGTTGTTGGAACAAATGTACTGCTCTTCTGCCTGCTGCACAGTGAGTAATCATTTCCCACTATCAGTCTAGTGTCTCCAACTTGTAGTACTTGTCCTTCTGCCACTGTTTTTGTCAGAATTAACTCTTTCTGCAGGTAAGATTACATCTTTACTATTATGAAAAAACAGAGAAATTAGTGGTCATAAAACTTTGTTCATGAGCTCAGTCACAGTAATTTCCAAATGTCATGAAACTCAGGTTGTGTTCTAAAGCAACAAACCTTTATTTGTCAAAGACAGGTGATCCTCAGTCACAAAAAAATCAGAAATATTTTAACAATGTTCAACATATCAGCTTTTATATACATGGAATTAGGTATGGAAAATGTTTAATTTTAAACCAGCCTATTCATGACAATGTAAACTGGGCTGTAAATGTGCATTTTAGAACAGCAAGTACCCACCCACTCACACTACTGCTGATTAGAGCAAACTAAATCCTATTTACAGAAAACACTACCTACGTATCTATTTGCAGCTAGAGCATGGAGACATGCGTGAATGGGCATACCTTCGTTGAAGGTTGTGCATCAGGGCTGGTAACTCGGCACATAAAAATCAACTACCAATCATTAGCGGACCGGAGTTCCGCTGTGGCGACCCCTAACCGGGAAAAGCCGAAAGAAACAACTACCTACATATCTATTTGCAACCCACATTCCAAGATCAGGTATTAAGAAAAACATAACATATACATAAAAAAATATACATAAAAGGAATTTTAACTGAAACACTACCTACTTTTATATATGTGTACATAGATAAATACATAGTTTTAGATATATATATATATATATATATATATATATATATGTATATACAAACACACACACACACACAAACATATATATATATATATATATATATATATATATATGTATATACACATGTTCTACATATAAGTTTTATTATTATTTAGAATATTTTTAGTACATAAAAATATTCCTCAAAAAATTGCCTAAAAACCTTACATAAATTCAACACACTCTTAATGGAACAATAGTAGTTGAGTCCTGGTTTTCTGAATGCATTTAATTACAACTGCCATCATAATTCTTTTTTCTGCAGCACATCATTGACATAACCTTCAAGTTCATCCATCTCTACACAGTCCAGAATAATAAATTTCAAAACAGAATGTCTGGGGTGTTCTAATAAGTGTTTGGATAATGCATTCCTCTGGCATTTATGTCTGATGTCAGAAAGATTACCTGAAATCCTCCTTTTCAGTTTATTCATTGTCTTACCCACATAAAATGCAGGGCAGTCATTACACATGGCCGTATATACAACTTTTTCAGTATTACAGTTGTCACCTGCTGAAGATTTCACTATCTTTTTAAGATAGGGGTACTTAAATGAGTCACACTCCATCAAGTATTCACAGAAAATGCAGTTAGGTGGCCCACAGATTTTAGTGCTCATGTCATCCTGGTGTTTCTTATTTTTCTTTTTCACATAGCTACGTATGACTCTGCTCTTTTTATATACAAAAGTCGGGTGATCTCCTAAAACCCATAAAGCTGCTGATTGTCAGAGAAGATGGCCAAGTTCTCCTTAATAATGGCTTTAATTGTATTGAAATCCCAAGGAGTAAGTTAGAATGCAACTCTCCTTACTTTTCTCTTCGTTTGGGTTAGGGGTGCCCTTGTTGCATAATTCTACCAAAAGGCCTATTCCACATAGGGTCATTGTTAGTTTTAGAATTTCTGCTGGGGTCCAGGATCATATGTCACATGTTTGATTCATATCCTCAGGTTAATAAATCATTTTCAGAATCATTCATATTTCTGAGAAAAGGGGCCAAATCTGGAGTAATGTGTGTTAATCTGTAGCCTTGTGATTTTATTACATTGTGCTTAGTTTTTACTGGATGCATGCCATCTCTGTGAAGTAAGTAGTTCACTCTTGTTGATTTCCTATATAAGTTGCTAATTAATTTTCCTCTGTCTTTATCAATACTGACAGTCATATCGAGGAACTTGACTGACTCTGAGCTGATGGAAGTGGTAAATTTCACGAAGGAGGTAGAATCATTGATGTAATGGATAAACTCAGTGAATTTAAATTTCTCACCTTGCCAGACTATGAATACATCTTAAGTAAAGCAAAGGTAGCTGGTCTTAAAACTCCGGTATTCACTTTGCAGTACAGATTCCATCTCCCACTTGCCTAAGGCTACATTGGCCAGGCTAGGAGCCATACCTACACCCATGGTTATCCCCCTTGTCTGTTTGTAAGCCTGACCATTGAAACAGAAAAAAAAAATGTAACTCGACAGCAAGTTTTTTAGCTTTCCCAAGTGTTCATATTATCATTTTGATCCATAACACTCGTAGTGGCAAAGTTGGAAATAGATTCCTGTGCTTGTTCATTTTTTTATTTTTTTTTTTCATCTTTACTATTAGAGGTCTTGGCTACTTTTTCATGGCCAGGTTTGGAGCATGCACAGAATGTGCCCTTTCAATAAACAACTCCTGCTATGGAATATCAGTCCAGTTACTTGTTTGTACATTCATAAAATTAAGACAGTGTCCTCCTTCCAGTTTCTCTGATACAGTAGAAAAGTCTCAGGTTTTCCTATCTGCTCTGTCCTCTAGTTCCACCATTTTTTGAAAATCTCTTCTTGAGCAGCCTCATACTCAGCCAGCCTTTTCTTCATTTCAGCCTCTGATTTTTGCAGCTTTATCAGCTCATCTGAATAGCTGTTTAAAGCTTTTACCAGTCTTTTATTTCAGTTGATATACTCCTTCAGTGTTTCATTTATTTCAGTCAGTTCTGAGCACATTTGACTTATTTTCGTTACTGTAAGCCATGTCTTGCACCAAAACTGGAGCTTGAACTGGTTTTTGTTGAACAGTTGCAGGATTCTTTCCAACCAATGATTTCTCCTCACCTTTTGTAGTTGATTTTCTTTCAGGTTCTCTAAATTTATTCTTTGCTGGTATCCAGGCAGTGCTTTTACTAGCCAGTAACTGAAATTTACCTAAAAAGACAAATTCACTGTCTTTCTTTTCTGGGTTTCTGTATTCATACTGGGATAGCTGAAATTAAGCTGTTACTCAGTGTGCAGCCATCTTGGAAGATGACCATCTATTGTTATGGTAAGTTTACTTTCACAACTGTAGTATGGTCGTCATCAGATCACTGCTGCAGTAGCCTTAGCTATGTGGATAGGATACCATAGCTTATAAGAATTATGATGTTAAAGAATGTAGGTAGAGGAATCCCTGGGAAATGGTCTTAGTAAGGCCTGCTGTAGACCCCCAAAAATGGTCTTGTTTGTAATACTTTGAAAAGGTATGTACAGAGGGCCAAGTTACTGCTTCTTGAATACTTCTAGAGTCCACCCTTTCAAAATGCCACTGAAGAAGCCAAGGCCCTAGTAAAATGTGGTTTGATTGTGCTAGAAATTGACTTGTTATGGTGGGAATAACATAAGGAAATAACATGGGACAACCATTTTCAAACTACTTTGATGCTAGTTATCATTTTTTCTTACCTTCATAAGATATGAATAACTGATCAGAATTCTGAAGATTTTTAGCTCTATCAAGATAGTATCTGAGTTGTCTGTGGACATCCAGACTATGCAGAACTCTCTCTTATTTTTAAGTTCTGGAAAGAAGAACATGAGATGGACCTGTCTATATTACCCAATCAAATGTTTAGGTTAGCGAATACCTAAACATCGAACTGGTAATATCAAAAAAATTAAAACAGCGAGCAGCCAATTTAACTTAGGGAATGAATTCCCTTGACTACAAAAAAAAATTAAACCAAAATGAAGTGGGAAGCTGTGCCCCCCACAACCCACGTAATTAAATATACTGAACTCCAAGATTGCTCTACAGTGGGGAAAGGGGCAAAATCCGCATAACAGCCAAGGGAATTCTTTCCCTGTGTTGAATCAGCTGTCTGCATTTTTTTGCTTTCACTATTACCAGATCGACATTTAGGTATTCGATAACCTAAATGTTCGATCAGGTAATAGGAACCCGAGATGGACAGCTTGGCTCAAAGTAAACGTTGATATCAGTTTAGGCATAAATGAAGGATTAGTTCTCAAAGAATCCCTATTTTTGTTGAAAATTAGTTAAGGTTGACCCACTGTAAGAACTTGCAACTCAGACATACTTTTTGTATAAGTTTGTGCAATCAGCAGCACTTTTTTCCATGTTAAGAAACTCGGGTCAGCTGGATGAGCTGGTTGAAGTAGTACAAGAGTTAATTTTCCAAAAAAAACAAAAATAATTTTACATATATATAAAATCCCAAGGAGAAGGCACGTGCTTTCTCTGAAATGATTTCAAGCTTGCATAAGCTAAAGCACTGCTAGTGATTCCCTGCTGGGTAAGGAAAGTAAACCTATATCTTTCTGTCTGTGAGTTATAGAGCTGTGTCCTGTTTTACCTGCTTCATTTTGTTTTCTATTTAAAAAACATCTGCTTGGCCTGGTGTTTTGTTCTATGTGAGAGATAGACACTTAAATTATCTAGGCTGCACAGTTCACATTTTTTCATTGGTTAAATTGTTTCTTCAGTGATACTTAAATACACAGTGAATTTCTGGGGCTTTGTCTTTTCCCGAAAAAGATTTCAAGCCTGCATAAACTAAAGCACTGCTGGTGGTTCCCTGCCGGATTAGGAAACTTAACCTATATCTTTGTTTGTCTGTAAGTGTTAGAGCTGTTTTCTGTTTTACCTGCTCCATTTTTTTGTGTTTTAAGAAATCTGCTTGGCCTGGTGTTTTTTTCTGTGTGTGAGAGAGAGAGAGAGAGAGAGAGAGAGATGCTTAATTATGTAGATTGCACATTTCACATATTTTTTCACTGACTAATTGTTTCTTGAGTGATGCTTAAATACACAGTGAATTTCTGGAGCTTTGTCTTTTTATGAAAAGATTTCAAGCCTGCATAGACTTAGACATTGCTCGTGATTCCCTGCTAGTTTTCCACCACCTACCCTGCCCTTTGTTGATCTGCTTTTTAAACATGGTGATGTTAAGTTGCCCACCCCTACTATAAATTGAGTTTAATAAGCTCTTCCCTTTCTACACTGCTGTTGATATCTTTAATTATTTATTTTCCTTTCCTTGTGCTTATATTGAAAAAGTGCACTTTGCCTATCATTGCCTGTTCTACCAATTTACTTTGAATTCATTATATAGCTAGCTGTTGGATAAAGTAGTGCATTTTAACACTCTAGCAAGCACATGTTTTTACATCAAGAGGTCAGCAGATTTTCCAGCTAGTGCGCTGGGAGGTAGCCTGGTCTGTTTAGGTTGGGGAAACACTTGAGATTTCTGCATGTAGTTTTATTTGTTAGAGGGCTTATTAATCAGTTTATCTTGTTTTTGCTGCCTTTATAAATTCTGTACAGTTGATTAGCTCTTGGTCATTTATACAAAGCAAAGTACTTTTATTTAATAATCACGCTTCTGTAAGCTGTTTAAAGTACACTGCTGTAGCTGTATCTTCAAGTTTGTTTGTGGTAGCATTTCGTATCTTTTAAGTTTGTTTGTGGTAGCATTTTACTCTGGACACTCCTGTACTGGTTTTGTACATTAGGAGGACTGGTATTGTTCATCTAGTGGCAGTAGATGTTTACCTAGTCTATCTGAGCTGGGAAGCACACAAAAGAGCTCTAAGTATTTTTTGCACTTCTCTTATATATGTGACTGTACTTTAGCAGTTTAAAAAAAAACTGTACTGTCTGCTGCTGCTTTAGGTATTTAATTGCACTGTATTACATTGTATCTGCTAGTTGTAGGTAGTTTGTGTGACATTGTTACACTTGGGCTCCAAACCAGCTATTTTACATTAAGTAAGTGATTTTCTGCACCCTTGTGGGAAAAGTGTGCTGATCTAACCTATCTGAGTTGGGGTTGCTGGTGGAAGGCTTATTGTGTGCTTTCCTGATTGGTAGCTAGCTTAAAACTTGTTTCTCTGTGCTCATATTCAAATCTTGTGCTGGTTAGCAGTGCCCTGTATAGACGCGAAAGCCTAAAGACTCAGTTTTCCCTAAACAGCTGTCAGTGAAACTCTTCCAAGCTTTTCTGCTGCTCTAGGAGTAGCTGGATAGCACACTGAGCAGCACTGCCTTATTGATCAACCTTAGCCTACACAAAGTATAGGTCCCTCTTGTAGTCTTGGTGCTACCAGCACAGTCCTGTCAAATTAACCAATTCCCTTCCCTAATAAAACATACAGTAAGAGTTTGCTATTGTGGATGGGCAGTTTCCCATCATCTCTTTGGCCAGCCTGATAGACATGGGCACCCTGAGGCAATTTAGCAGTTTTACTCCTGAAACAAGCAAATACTTTATGTGAGAGATGCAGTTACACTATGAAATTGTAGGCAAGAGTCTGACATAAGGACAGATCAAATGCCATACAGGTTGTCAGCACACATACACTTCCCACACTAAGTACGGACACGATACATAAACCTGCATATGCAGTGGTACTCACTGGTAACATGCCAAAATATCAGAGGCCTCCACCAGGCTGGATATGGTTAGCTGCCTGTCATGTGCCAGGATCCATCAAGTCACTCAAGCACTCATGTCACTCAACCACACGTACAAGTATGACTCTGTCAAAGTCCATGTGGGGGTGAATAACTTGAGATGTACCTCACTGGATTATATGATAAGAGACATGACTGAGCTCTCTGATTATGTGTCATTGGCAGGTGTAAGACTAGCCTTAAGCAACATTGTACTTTCTCCAAGGATGATGCAGCAATACAAACAAAAAATTATTGACTTTAACAATTGGCTTAGCTTCTGGTGCTGGTGTCAGTCCAAGGGGATACAATATGTGTCAGACTGGGAAGACATGGTCAACAGGCCATGCTGCTTTGCCAGAGATGGTCAGCACCTGTCTCCTGTAGGCTTTTGGATACTGACAAAGGCATTAGCCACCCCTATCGTGTCTTTTTTAGGCAGTATCAAAATAACCAACCTCCCAACATAACAAAATCCTCTGTAGATAAACTCAAGGTATTGTTGCTTGATACTGGGAATGTAAACAAGAAACTGTTCTCCCTGGAAGCACTACTCACGTTGGAAGATGCTGACATCTGTGCAGTCACTGAGACATGGTTCAAAGGTGCAGAAAGCACCGTGGCCATGCAGGGCTACTTGGTTTCCGATACAGACCACAAACTGGGTGTGAAAGAAGCAAAGGAGGAGGTGTATCCATTTTCATTAAGGATAAGTACACCTCAAGACTGGTCAAACAGTATGACTCTCTTGAACAACTCCATGTCCAACTAACTACAGGCAAAGCTCCTACCATATCATAGCTAGCTATAGGTCCCCAACCATGAAACCGGAAAAGCATACCGCATACATGGACTTACTGATGTCATTTGCCATACAGCCCAACACCTTACTCATGGGTGATTTTAATTGACCTACAATCGATTGGGAAACACACACAACCACAAACATGCTGGCTCAGAGGCTCTTGGACTTTGTCAATGCAAATGCTCTGGAACAGTTAGTCATCACACCCACAAGAGACTCAAATGTCCTGGACATAGTACTCACTAACATGGGAGAGCATTACACCCCCACCGTGTGATGCCCTCCATGGTAAGATTAGACCATAAATCAGTCATGTTTGTTGTAATTATAAGACAAAATACCCTGTCAAGCTAAAATACGCTTAAGAATTTTTCAAAGACAAATTACCTTCTACTAAGTGTTGGTATAAGAAGTTTCAAACCCCCCTCAAATGCAGATAAAAACAAGTTATGTACTTGCCATAACATTCCATCTGTGTTGTCTATATCTACTGTGCTTGAAAAAATCATAATACTTCAAGGATATATAATCCGCTCCACCAAAAAATCTTTTAAGGTTGGGGAATGGAGGGAGGGAAGTCAAGGACAAATGAAGATAGACAACACAGATGGAACTTTATGATAAGCACATAACTTCTTTATCTGATGTTGTCAATCTTCATTTTATCCTTAACAGATGGAACAGAGTCCTCAGCTATCTAAGATCTCGGGTGGACTCACAGAAAGATATTCCTGAGCACCTTCGATCCAAAGGAAGATCTTCCCATAGAGATCAAGTCCAATTTGTAATGAGTAATAAAGGTAGGGGGGAAGCCCAAGTAGCTGCTGCACATATATCATCCATCGAAGTTCTAGATGGGAAAACGGACGAGGTGGCTATAGAATGTGCTTTCATGGGCTTGGGCAAGGTTATTTTTTTCTTATAAATAAATGAAATGCAGTCTTTCAGCCATTTAGCAGGAGTTACCTTGCTGACTGCCTTATCCAACTTTGCATTGGAAAAGGAAACAAATAGTTGATTTGATTTTTGGATGTCCTTTGTTCTGTGAAAACAGAAACGTAATTGTCTGTGAACATCAAGTAAATGTAAGGCATATTCCCCTTTGTTGGAGTAATTTGGAAAGAAAGCCAGTAAATTAATCGTTTGATTGATGTTAGCCTCTGAAACTACCTTGGGTAGAAAGGAGGCATTTGTTCGTAAAGAAACTCTGTCCTTGTGGAAAATCAGATAAGGAGGTTCAGATGACAGGGCCTGGATCTCTGAAACCCTCCTGGCGGAGGTAATGGCTACCAAAAATAGTGTCTTCCAAGACAAAAACTTCAGGTCACATTCCACAGAGGGTTCAAAGGGAGAATGTATTACGTCCTGTAATACAGGTCAGATCCCAAGGAGGTGTTGGATCTTTGAAAGGGGGGTTTAACAAAAGTGTGACTCTTAGGAATGATTTACAAATCCTATGGGAGGCTAAAGAACATTCTTCTAAGCAATTGTAAAAGTTAGAGATTGCAGCTAATTGTAACCTGATAATAGAAGGGGAAGCTCCAGCATGAAAAAGAGAGGCTAGAATGTTTTTGAGTCTAAGGTTTACGCGCTGACAAGAGGATGTGGTGTACTGGGGAGGAAATATTAGGATGCCTGGCTTCTGAACAAAAGGGTTAAGACTTGGTTCCTCCCTACTTGTTGATGTACCAAACTACTGACATATTATCTGTTTGAATTGCAATTGTGCACTGAGGAAGAGCTCTCTGAAAGGCCTGAAGTGCTAGAAGCACCGCTCTCAGCTCTAGGTCATTGGGGACCAAGTGCCTTGGACAGTCTTGCCCAGAAAATGTCCCCCCATCTAGGAAGCATCCGTGGTCACTATGGCTGTGGGATCTGGAAGAACAAAGGGGCGACCGTGGAGAATTTGTTCAGAATGCATCCACCATAGAAGATCCTTTTGCAATAATTGATCAGAATTTGGTCTGACAAGGGTTGGTGAAGGATAGACCACCGAGAAGCTGGTAGCCATTGCAGAATTCTCATATGAAACCTAGCTAGAGGTACTAGAGTTATCAATGTTGCCGTCAACCCTAGCATTTGCAAAACTAGTCGAGCAGAGAGCTTTTTGCTTCAGATTATCTTTTGAAATTGTGCCATTATTCTCTGAAGTCTGTCTAGAGGAAGGGATGCTATAGTTGTCTCCGTATTTAGTACAGCCCCTATGAATTTTAAATTTTGCGATGGTGTCAAATGTGATTTCTTGAGATTTACCATTATCCCCAGATAAGCAGAGATATTGAGAGTATAATCTCTAACTACTATCAACTGATGCCTGGTCAAAGCGGTTATGAGCCGGTCATCCGGGTATGGAAACACCCAGAATCCTTGCAGTCTCAAGTGAACTGCTACTACTGCAATGCATTTGGTGAACACTCTAGCGGCTTTAGTGAGACCAAAGGGCTCTGAATTGGTAATGACTAGCTCCCAGCTGGAAGCAGAGGAACTTCCTGGAGCATTTGTCCATTTCTATGTAGTAATACTCATCCTGAAGATCTATTGTGCACATCCAGCCATCTTTCTTCAGAAAAGGAAGAATAGACTGTCCTGTGACCATCCAGAACTTTATCTGCCGAATAGATTTGTTCAGCACACTGAGATCCAAAATCAGTATCCAGTCCCCTGTCTTTTTTGGCACTAAAAATAATTCTGAGTAAATTCCAGATCGTTTCTGGTCTAGCGGGACTTCTTGAACGACTCTTTTTTTTCCAGCAGTTTTTAAACTTCTTACACTACCGAATCCCTCTGAAAGTGTGGAACATCGGGAATTTTCTTGAGTACTGGGGGAGGATGAGAAAAGGGAATGATATAGCGTCTAGATAGGAATCTGTTGTTATGTTTAGACAGGTATTTAGATGTAAGAACTAGCGTCCTCCGACTGCCTCCAGAGGAAGACAATCAGGCCTTCCTTCAGGAACACTGAAAGGGCTTCCATGGAAAGGAATCCCTGAAACCCTGGTTTTGCAGACCACCTCTGCTGCGAGGGTGGTATCTTCCATTTTGGTTCCCCCTTTGCCCCTGGGGGAGCTGCTTCCACGTGTGTCTTGGAAAGGCCCTTGGTATTTTTTGAACCACATTTTTCCACCACTCCTTTGGTTCCTAGAAAAGGACCTCTTGTGAGTGAAGAAATGTACGGCCACAGCAGAAAGGGTCTTACCATCCTTATCACATCTGGATAAAGTCTGTCTCCCTTTAGGGCTAAATAAGTATGTTCTGTCAAAGGGAGCATTGATGAAAGAAGACTTGAATGGTTCTACAAAGTCACATAAGCACATCCAGGCATGTCTCCATTTGGCTACGCCTGTACCTGCTGCTCTGGAAGATCCTTTGGCTGTATAATCGATCAGCCTCATGGACAAATTAGACACAGGCTCCAGGGTGGCTAGCTGGAAAGCCACTTTCTCTTGGACTCCCTCAGCTACATCTCCCTCCAGGGTGCCTAACAATTCCTTAATCAGATCCCGTTGGGGTCTCATGAAGTGTGCCAAAAAATTCAAGGACCTTATAGCGAAGGTCGATGAAGCATAGACCCGCTTCCCAAATCTGTCCATGGCCAGAGACTCCCTGTTGGGAGGATGGACAGAGGAACTCTCCTCAGCAAGTTCCTTTTTAGTAGCGGCCACTACAACCATGGTATACACAGCTAATCCTTGGCCTAGAACTGCTTATCCTCAGGGCAATAATATTTTATCAGGTCTCTTAGGTATGGGCTCAATGGTGTCTGGAGCCTTCTACGCCCACTGTGAAATCAACTGAATGAGTTCATCAGCAGGTGGAGTCACCCAAGAGGTAGACAGGTGGGTGCTGAAAGCCTGCAGGTAGATAAATTCCTCTGAGGAAGGGTTTTGAGACTTACAACCACCCCTCTGTTTTAACATTTCTAGGATGCTCCAAATGAGATGTTTTCAGGAAGTGACCATGGGGACCCTTCCCCATCATTGAAATCTGTGTCCTCAATAACCGATTCCTGGGGGGGAATCCAAGTGCTTCCTCTTGCACTTCTTTTTCTGAAGGACCTCCTCAGGGGGGATAATCTGGGACGGTATCAGAAGATCAGCCAATGAGCCAACTGTAGTTAAATCTTCTGAACACTTATAAGCTAAAGCAAAAAACAACAAAACAGATAGAAAAACGCTTAATTTATTCACAAGATAAGATAAAGCTTTCGGGAAACACTATATATAGCAATACTGATGAAGGGTGTTTCCCGAAAGCTTTATCTTATCTTGTGAATAAATTAAGCATTTTTCTATCTGTTTTGTTGTTTTTTGCTTGAGGTATCAGAAGATGACAGAACCTGGGTCTGGGGACCCTAAGACTTCAGCACTCACTGTCCCAGTAGAGAGGCAGGAGGAATAACTGAGCTAGAGGGGAGTACCTGTTCAAATGGGGAAGCACTGACTGAGTCACTGAAGTGAGAGGGTCCTCTCCATAGCATCAAAGGCTGGCCGCCCTGAAGAGGGAAGGGAGCCCGGAACTGAGATTGACTGCCTCGGGACAGGGGTCACTCCCCACTCTGAATTACCGACCCTTGAGACAGAAGCCAGTGCTGAACTAACTCAAGCCAAAGCCCCAAGGAGCAAGGAAGACTAAAAAAAAAATGGAGTTGAGACCTGCCCCCCAGAAACAACAGGGTAGCTATGGCTCCATGAGGTCTCCGTGTCTGAAGCCACCGAAGGGCTCAGGGGAACTACTGGTTCCAAAGATGTAAATAACTCTGGAGCTGGTAAAGTTGGTGCCAGGAGATCTGGGACAGATGACTCTTAAGACCTTAGAGGAGATTATAAGAGGAGTAGTTAGTGAGGTAAAAGAAGTCTTGGTTCCAAGACCCAAAAGGGTAGGAACCGAAAGGGAGCCTGAAAGTCCTCTAACCCATAGAATTTTATTCACCAGCCTCTCCATGTTGAGTTCAGACAGACTTTTGGTGGAGCGGATAGATGAAGTGGAGGGGGACTTAGGTCTCTGCAGAAAAACTTATGGAAGCTCCCCCGCGAATGGGTCAATTGAAGGCAAACAAGTTGTCCTAGGAAAAATGTGCTTAGTCACAGTAGGTGGAGCTGTCATTGTTTCCTGCACTGGGGCCTTCGAAGTCAAAGGACTTGAAATAGCAATCAGTGCTGGATTACTTGTTGACACCAGTGTCTTAGAAGCAGAGGCCTACGGTTGTGTAGACAATTTTGGAACCAAGTGTTTCAATTTCTTTGCTTTCGGAACCAACAGAGAGGCTGGAACCGAAAGACATCTTTTCTTTCCTTTGTCCACAGGAGATAAGGCTTCACTGAATGCTGAGGGAAGCAAGCCTTTCAAAATAAGCTCAGCTTTCAACAAGAGCTTGATGGCCAAAAGCATGACATATGCAGCAGTCCTCTTGTAAATGGAGAGGACCAGGCAATAGACACAGAGAGAATGAAAATATGATGATGGAATTTTGTGGCCGCACTTCTCGCATTTTTTTTTAAAGCCAGAGGGGCCCTTACCCTTCTCACCCATGCCAAAAAAAGGAGATACTGCTGGAAGACAGCCACTTACACACAGACACACACACACACACACACACACACACACACACACACACACACACACACACACACACACACACACACACACAAAAGATTTAGAGATACTAGCAGATTGGAAGATTTTTTTTTTTTTTTTTTAAAAGAGATGGGGAAGAAAAAGAAACTTATCAACAGTGATAGTCAGAGAGAGTACACAAGTGTGTATGGGGGAGGGGAAAACTAGCAAGAGAGAGGGAAGGGGGAACTATCAATGATGATAGTTAAGAAAAATACACAAACGTGTAAAGGGAAGGAGTATCAATAATGGTATTATAGAGTTACACTACATGTAAAAAATTTAGGGTATAGCAATAAAGAAGAAAGAGAGAGACAGGAGAAAACTCTGAGAAATAAAGGAAAGAATTTACCTAAATCCACTGAAACACAAGAGCATTGGCAATATTCAAGTGTTTCGGAAAGTGGCAAATGAGATTTGTGGTAACTGTGAGAGAGAGACTATGGGTAGAGGTGAAGCCCAAGAGTTTTTCACTGGCGCGAACTATAGTAGTAACTGCTGAGTTGGTTTCGATATCGGAACCGAACCCATCTGTCAAGGATAAAATGAAGATTGACAACATCAGATCTTGCACTTTTATGCAAAGGTGTACACCAATGCCCTGTGTGACCACTTAAGAAGTTGTATAGAATCAACTGTATCTGACCAGATTAAAACCAGGTCTTGCCGAAAAAACAAGCCACCCTGGTGGACCCCTAGTGTAAATAGGCTGTACAACAAGAGAAATAAACTAATATCCAAAAACAAGAGGTAACTGACACAGCAGAGGAAGAAATCCCTCTCTTGCTTAAACAAACAAATTAGAGATCTTGTCAAGTCCTCCAAAGCTAATTACAAAGCAAAAAATAGCCTCCCTAGCTAAGGATAATCACAAGGCATTCTTTATGTCTGAAATGGAAAAAGGGAATACCCAGCTATGTCCTGAACTGGTTGTGGATGGCAACACCCATACACAACCAGAGGTAATAGCCAACCTAATAGCGGACAGATTTGGAGCTAACTTCACCTCGCTGTCCCCTCCAGCCATTTCCCAAAGTATATTTGCCACCATTCCTTGGCCTATTATCTCAAGAGAGCAGGTCATCTTGGTGCTCTCCAAGGCCAAAAACATTTCACAGGTTCATAGATTAGTACTAGGCTAACTGCCCTTGTGGACTATTTTAAGCCTAGCGAGTAACCCCATGTGAGAATCAAACCCTGCACCTTGTGTCTGTAAGGTAAACACCTTAACCATTATGCCAATCTCCCACCCATCAGTGGGACCAGACAACATCCCAGGTTACCTTTTAAACAACTTAAATCATGACCTAGCAGACGCACTTGGATCCCTGTTTAACTACAGCATGCAAACTGGCTATGTTCCGGCGGAATGGAGGATAGCAACAGTAGTCCTTCTGCATAAAGGGAGACTGTCAACTGACCCTGGGAATTACAGGCCTGTCAGCTTGACTAGCCACATCTGCAAGGCCATGGAAAGAATCATTATGGACTTTGGTCTGTAGACCGAGTGTTTTTAGTCCTTTAGAAGAAAACTCAAGTCATGGTAATAGAACAAAGAGGTAACAAAAGAAAGTCATATGGAACAAAAGATCATTTGTTATTAAAGTCATAATGGAGAACTGTAAAAAGGGGAATAATCTATGTGTGGCATGGATAGACTACCAAAAAAGCATGTGACAGTTTTCCACATTCATGAATAAAACAGTAATTAAAAATGTATAAGATGCACTCTACACTGATCGATTACATTACATTGACCATGAAACAGTGGCAAACCACTTTACAGTTAAGCCATGATAAAGGACAAATTATTATTCCAGGGATACAAATTCAAAGGGGGTTATTCCAGGGTGACTCTGTTACCGTTGCTCTTTTTTCTTGCCCTTAATCTATTAAGCTGTCTGCTTAACAGATTAGCTCATGGCTACACTCTGGCTCCCAGAAAACATCAAAGCATAAAGACTTCTCATCTTATTTTTGCGGATGATTTGAAACTGTATAGTTCATCAGATGAGGAACTGAAAGCACAACTGCAAGTGGTCAAAATTTTTTTAGATGATATAAGAATGTCATTTGGTCTTGATAAATGTGCAAAAGCAACCTTTAAAGCAGGAAAGCTGCAGCAGCAAGAAAACATCAGCCTAGGACAGGAATGTGATATAAAAGAATTTGAGCAAGAGGGAGTGTGTAAATATTTGGGAACTGATGAAGGATCAATAAAAAAACATGAACAAATGCAAATAAAACTTAGTAAGAAATATTTTAGAAGACTAAAATTAATACTGAAAACAGCGCTGACATCTAGGAATAAGGTCCAAGCTGTAAACCAGTTTGCTCTTCCTGTCCTAAGTTACAGTTATTGAGTTACTGACTGGCCCCAAAAAGTGCTGGATCTGTTGGACAGGAAAATAAGAAGGATGCTTCATGCTTATCAAATGATTTATAAAAATCAGTGTATATCAAGACTATATATTCCTCGTTCAGAAGGAGGTGTTGGCCTCCTCAAAATTCATTACAAGTATAGATCTGCAATCACAGGATTGCATACATATCTGCTGACCTCACAAGTCCCAAACATAGTGAAAGTTTTAAAACATGAGGATAATAAGTCTAAGATGGCTTCTCTGCTTAGCTTAGCAAAGCATATTGGTGCCAAGTGGGAATGGAAATCTAACCAGAAGTAGATAAAAATCAGGCGGAACTGAATGTCCTAAAAAACAAAAGAAAGTATATAAGAGTGAAGGATCAATTGAGAAGGCAAGAAATGTGGAAAATGCATAAATATAGTTGAAAGCATAAAAAAACTCTTGGAAAAAAACTCATGTTGATCAGGATAAAACAGAGGAATGGTTAAGTAGAAGTGAATTTAAACCAAAAGACAAAAAGTTAATATTGATGGCCCAAGGTAGTGGACTACGTACATGTTGGTTTACAAAGTCCATTGAACATGTGGGAGAAACAGACAAATGTAGGTTTTTTAAAACAGAATTGGAAAGAGTCCCATATCTTGTTGCTGGTTGTGATATAGTAAGGGCAGAAGGACTATATACTGAAAGGCATAATAAATGTGGCAAGACTGTTGAATTGGGGATTGTGCAAATATAATACTGAAGTAGCTGAAAAACATTGGAAACAGGAGCCACAGAACATTATAGAAAATGACGAAGTTTATATCACATGGGATCACCCATTACCAGCAGTTCAAAAATAGATGCGAGAAAACTAGATATAGTAGCCCATTAAAAGAAGATGAAAGTAGCATTGATCATTGAAATTGCTAATCCAGTGACTACAGTGTCTTATGTACAGTGAGATACAAAGTCGTAAAATACCAGGATTTGCAGACAGAAAAGAAGGCAATGTGGAAGAAGGATACCAAACAGTTCCAATAGTAGGAGGAGCAACAGGTCTTATAAAAAATAATTTACAACGGTACTTATATATGTTACCGATACATGTATGAACTGCAGAAGGAGTCAATACTGGGCACATTGTGGGTGCTGCAAAGAGCACTTCTGGCTAACATCAAAAATTGAAACAATACTAATTTAATGAACTTTAATCATACTTTGACTTAAGAATGGGGTCCATTCCCATCATAGTATTAGAAACCCAAAAGACTTGGAGAAATTAAAAAAGCTAGAGACCTTATTAACAAGGGCATAGGTAATTTCCAAACTTTGGACGCAACCCAGTTTGGATTTGTTAAAGGCAGGTCATGCCTGTTAAACGTGGTGGACTTCTTTGAGAAAGTCATCAAGGCCCTTGATGAGGGAAAGACTGTGCATACCACCTATCTTGACCTAGCCAAGGCATCTGACACAAACTCCCACTCAGGTATTATAGAAAAACTCTCCCATTTGTGAATTAACCCCTGCATTGCCAGATGGGTAGCCAACTGGCTCACCAACAGGACACATACAGTCAAAATGGGTGACTTCACCTCTAGCAAAATACCAGTCCCCAGTTGCATACCACAGGGTTCTGTGCCGGGCCTCTTACTGTTTGAAATTTATTTCTCAGAAGTCCAGACAAACTTGGGTGGTCTGTGGCTGACCAAGTTCACTGATGACTGCAAATTAGGAGCAATCACTGAGTCCCCCAACAATGTTAATATACTGCAGACAGGGTTAACACAGACAAGTGATTGGTGCCAAAGCCATGGATTAAAGCTAAATGCAAAAAAATGCATTATTTTTCCTTTTGGGAAGGCTGACACCCCTGTTAATTACATTACAGACAGTACCCCCGTAAGTGTAGACCCACTGGGTACTCAGGTTGATAGCAGTCTAAACTTTGACCACCACATGTCTACAGTAGTAAGGAAATAATTCTGTGTGGCACATCTTGTAAGTAAAGGCATTCCATTATTCTCAGCCCTCATCAGACTAATAACTGAGTACAATGATCCCTTTTGCATGTACCTTACCAGACACCAGCAACAATTGGAGAGTCCACAGAGGTTTCTCACCAAGAAATTACATGGTACACAAAACAAGTCTTACATGGATAGACTGCAAACCCTTTCACTGTATTCTGTCTGCTACAAGTTGCTAAGCAGTGGCCTATGCCTATGCCTGGCTTACAGGGCAGTCTCTTACCCGTCCCCAATGGAAATGTTACACATTCGTAAATCAAACATCATGAGAGTCACTAACTCCAAGGATCTTAACCTAGCTTCTGACATGAGCAGGTCATACTGGAGAGACAGATACATCTCCCAGAGACTGCCAATTTTCTGGAGCAACTTCCAATTCACATGAAACAGCCCCTTCCTGACCCTATTCAAATGCAACCTAGATCAATGGATGACTGCAAATCCACTCCTGGGGTGGTGCCCATGTCCCCCCTGGACAGAGGAAGTCAGTATTAAATAATATAGACCCTTACCTCTGTGAACTTTACTCACCTAACCACTGACAACTGGGGCAACTTGGGATAAATATGGCTAGGTTTGTAAGGACCTTAGGACCATTAGCCTGGTAACCTTCTATGAACTTATGACCCTTTCTAGGTGAATGAGTATGCAGAACCACTTTCAAAAACATATTGACATGGCTGCATTGAAAGAGGGGAATTCATGGCAGACATGTTGCAATGGCTAACAAATAAACCTTGACAGAATAATAAGAAAGGCCAGAGGATAATAACTCACACAAATATTGTACATCCAGAGAAATTCTATTCGTAAAAGGATCCTTGTTCTTAATTTGACACCAATTAGAAAATCTTTTTTAGTTGGTAATATAGAATTTCCTGGTAGCAGGTTTCTTTGCCTTCTCTACTTCTCGGTGCACTTCCTCAGAAAATAGGTCCCTAAAAGATATTAAAATTCTGTCATTCAACCAGTCATTTGAAGTATTTTTTTCAAGCTGGGGTGTATCAAACCCCTCCTGCCTTGTTTGAGTAGGTCCAGCCTGTGAGGAAGCTTGTGATAATCACTCTGCTAATTTCAAAAGAAGAACTACTGTTGCCTGGGCCAGAAGTGAGTCAACAAAGTGGGCTTTGGATAGTCCTTCTGAATCTTAAGAATGATCTTGGATGTCAGTGAAAAGGGCAGAAAGGGATATTGGAATGCTCACATAAAAAAAAAATGAAAATGCATCTGTTTTCCAGATCTGGATACAGGGAGTCCTGGAGCAGAATTTTGCCAGTTATTTGGTGTGAATGGAGGTCATTAGATCTATCTGAGGTATTCCATACAACTCGATCAAATCTTGGAGGACCCCCCCCCCCATTCAGTTTCCATTCTTGAGGGTCTGTCCTGGTCCTGCTTAGCCTATCTGTCACAGTGTTTTGCTCTGACAGAATGTAAGATGCCTGTAGAGTAAGATTGTGCTAAATTGCTATATCCCAGGCTGTCATGGCAAATCTGTACAGAGAGTATGATCTGGAGCCCCCTTGTTTATTTATGTATCATATCACCGTAGTCTTGACTGTAATCACTTGTAGAGGTCCCAGAGACCACAGGTCATTTAGAGAGTTGAGTGAATTTATTACTGCCAACATCTCTTTGGTGTTTGCATTTTGGTCAATCCTTTTTGTTCCATAGACCCTGCACCTTTTCCCTTAAAGACGCAGATCCCCAAGCAAAGTGTGCGGCATCTGTTGTAACATACTATTTTAGAACTGGAAGTAAGAAAGTGAGACCTGGGTAAGATAAAACTGGCCTCTTCATCAAATAAGTTCCTTTTTTTACAAATTCCAGAAGTGGAATTTAAAAACTCAGGAGGTGTTGATGTTGGGATTATACAGATTTAGTTAACATTGAATATTTCTCCTGTGGAGTCATGTTAGAGGACTCATAGATGCAATTGATCCTAATAGCATAAGAAATTCCCTTGATAAAGTCCTGAAATGAGTGAAACAAATTTCAGGAATAGGTCTAGATGTAGATCTACCTTTCCTTGTGGAAGAAAAGCCCTTTGAACTGATGTATGCAAGAATATAGTCCTGTGGGAAGGAGTAAAACAAGACTTCTGAATGTTCTGGAAAAACAGTCTGTGAAGAAGCTCTCTTATTCAAGTGAAAGATTCTTGCATTTGAAAAAGGCTGTGCAAGGATAAACAAGTCATCTGAATAAGGGGAAATGGAAATACCAGCCTGCAGTAGGCTATTACTGCTGCTAGGCATTTTGTGAAAACTCTTGGAGCACTGGATAACCCAAGGGGTAATAGAGAACTAAAAGAGTAATTCGGACACAGAAACACTTAAAAACATTTGAAATCTGTAGTTATAGGGATATTACAATAAGCATCCTTGAAATTTAGAGTTTCCAAAAATGGGAAGGGGGAATAAGAGGTAGTAGATTATGAAGGGGGTAGCTTCAACCATTCTCACTTTCTTAATTACTTTTCACTCTTAAATGTAATGATACATTCATTGTTGTACTACTACTAACATATACTGTATTACACTATAAACCACCACCTTCTCCCATTCCTAATATTTCCATAGTTAAGCTGCCTCTTCTTTTCATTCTGTTAATTGCTAAAATCACAGGTAATATTACAGTATCTTTTGCAATGTTATATCTCCCTCTGCTTCAGGGGCGGCTCATGCTATTGGGCTGCAGGACTGCAGCCCTCCCTGTAAAAATGAAAAGAAAAGAAAAAAAAAGAAAAATAAAAGTAAAACAAATGTAAGTCCTGGAACGTTGCACATGTGCACTCGCGGCATTTCCTGATGGTGAACCAGTCTGGAGCATGCGCACAGAATCCGGACTGTCTCACCAGCGGTCCGGATTAGGAAGACAGCATTCAACAGCAGAAATCCCAGAAGTCTGACTGCAATGTCTGCAGGCTGGATAGCACCTTTCTTTCACGGGAGGGGAAGGATTTGATCTCTCTCTCGTGGGCTTTTACTACCGGATGGACGACAACATGGAATGTGGATTTTATTTGCAGCAAACGTGGATTTTAAGTGAACGGATGGACAGCAGGCATGGATGAACTGGGCTCAGATAGTGTGTGTGTGTGTGTGTGTGTGTGTGTGTGTGTGTGTGTGTGTGTGTGTGTGTGTGTGTGTGTGTGTGTGTGTGTGTGTGTGTACAAGGCTAGATCCAAGCCCTGTACCATGGGAACAGGTAGCAACACCTTGAATTCCTTACCCACCACCACATGTGAACTTTTTGCCTCATATGTTGTACTTATGAAAATTGTGTTTTTTCTAGATTTTGAATAATGACAGGCATTTGATTTCAGACTTCATATTCTTCTGAAAGAACATGGTAACACAAAACCCTTTATTCTAGCAATGTTCTGTTTATAAGATAAATATTTGAAATGTGTCCCTATTTGTGGGAATGTATTCCCCCATTATTGGCTGTGTCTAGGTGTTTTGTACTAAGAGGTTGAGAGCTATGGTGAGAACTAAATTCACTAAATGAGAGCCATTTAAGTTTCAGTCTACCTGTCTTTCAAGAAACAGCTGATTTGGCATAGTGGTATGTTGCATTGACTGTAGTCCACAGGGTTCAGGGTTCAAGACTTGGCAGTAAAATGCATGGTGGTAACACAGCATTTTATTCCAGCAACTTTCCAAGATAATACAAGTAATGTTTAAAATGTGTCCCTAGTTTTTCGGCTTTTGCCCCCCCCCCCAATAAATTTTGGCTTTTTCCAGATTTCTTGTGCTTCAAAGTTGAGAGGTATAGTTGAGTGGATTTTACAACGAGCTGAGAGTTTGAAGAGAAGTTTAATGCTGCTTATGCTGAGTCTGCTTGTATTGTTAATAGCACAACAGGTAGTGTACTTGCTGTTTATGCAGAAGGCTGTAGGTTCTACTCCCATAGTATATAGATGCATTGCTAATACTTTACTGTGTTGTACTTTTAAAGGGGATGTATGCTGCAGTCCTGAGAATGTCCTCTTTGGTGGAGATACCTAGTAACGATGAACCTGTTATCAGTTTGCCATCCATTCCCTATTGCAATATTACTGGCTTATCATTTTTTATTGTAACATAGGCAATTTATTCCTCAATGGCAACAGGCACTTTATTTGTATATGAAACAATGAAATATAAAGTTGTTTGCTAGCAACAACCTCTTCATTGGTTACAGATATTTAATGTGGGATTATTTAGATGACTTTTACTTCTGCAGAGATTGTGCATATTTACTGATAACCGATGGATTGTAGAAGTTTGAGTAGACTTTTATGATGGAGATGTTCTGAACTGGGTAGTTTTGTCATTATTCGTGCATGCATTCTGTTTCATTGTTTACTGGAAGAATGTTCAAAACAATACATTTAAAATGCCCTCTAACAGCTGCACTGTATTGCATGAGGAATATAATTTAATAAAATCAAGAAGGTGTATCAAAGAACACATGTATATTTCCTGTGCAAGGGGCCTATGATTTGAAAACAGCCCAAAGTTAATCTTTATCTGCCA
This sequence comes from Protopterus annectens, assembly GCF_019279795.1. Lineage (NCBI taxonomy): Eukaryota > Metazoa > Chordata > Ceratodontiformes > Protopteridae > Protopterus > Protopterus annectens. The sequence continues at coordinate 1,567,856,439 of NC_056739.1, forward strand.
CTGGCCAGATGTATTTTCTTTGAATGTGGGTTTCAGTGCTGTTTCAATGAATGTGAGTTTCAAGGGCAGAGAAGTTTTAATGTGAAGTCTGTTTTCATTGTGAGACTGCATTGCTTTGTTTAGCAGATGTCTATTAGTGTTTGTGCTGTAAAATGTAAAATAAAACTTTTAAATGAAATCCAAATCATTGTAGAAGTGAAGCAGTATGCACAGTACAGTGTTTACAGTAAATGGGACATTGGAATAGCTGCATACTTTGTTAGAGGATAGGTGGAGGCCCCATACGACCATGATTTTGTGAGGGGGGAAGGGCGGCAAACTCAGACAGCCTCGGCTGAACTATCCCTCTTAACTGTCTAGATTTTTGCAGAATGAATAGATTTTTACTTCTTGTGTTTGGTTTGTTCCTCATAAAATTTGTCATTTTCTGGCAAATCATTTAGGAATGAAGTCACTAAGTAATGACAGACATTGAGTTTCAGACTTCATACTCTTCAGAAAAATGCATGGTGAAGCAAGTCCTGTTGTTCTGTCAACTGACTAAGTTTATACAAGAGCAATTTTTATTACTGTTTGTATGTTCCCCAATGTATTTGGCCTTGCCCAGATTTCCTGTGTTAAGAGGATGAGATGTATGCGCAAATCAATCACTTTATAGAATTAGGTATATCTAAACCTCTCAACTGTCCCTGATTTTGGCTCAAAATGTTGCTCTCCCCCTAATAATCCCTTCGTAAAATGGCAAATTAGGAAGAAAATGTGGAGGGTTTACAATTAAATAATTGTAATGATCAGAATTATAGATTACTTTTAATTTCAGAAATGCATGTAGATTCTCTTATTTTGTCAGCTGCTCAAGTTAACAGTACTAATATTAAAAAGTGTCCCTTCTTTGACAGGTTCCCAGCTGTATTGTGTGGCTATTTTATATTTTTGCATCACATTTTTGGTCTGTTTTTCATAAAATTGTGTTTTTCTGGCAAATTGCTGGCAAATCATTAAAGACTGAAGTAAAAAAAATAATGACAGACATTTGAGTTTCAGATTTCATACCCTTTAGAAAATTCATACCAATGCAAGACCTTCTGTTCTATTATCTTTTAAGTTTATAAGGGCAATATTTAAAAATTGTTCTTATTTTTGGACCTTTGCCCCACTTCTGTTTATGGCCTTGTCCAAATTTCTTGCTCTGAGGCTAAAAGGTATGACAAATGTGTCAGGGCCATCACCGTCAGCCAGAGACATTTCAAATTGTGATATACTTGTTGAACCCCACTCCCCCATTTAGTGGCTCTGGATGTGTCCAAGCAAGGCAAGGAGCAGTTATATAGTGTAAGTGTACAGAGTATCCCCCATCCAAGGTAGACACAAGTACTACAGTGGCTTTTCATCTGTCCTTGATTTTGCAGAATGTTCTGGTTTTCTGTCATATTTTTATACAGTTGATTTATGCTTCCTATTCAGAAAATGCATGTCATTGCACTGCCTGTTGCTCTGTGTTTAAGTAGCAATGCTTTAATGACCATCAGGAAAGCTTGTCTGAGACTGTAAGATGCAAGTAAGCTTTAATAAGCATACTGTTAAAGAATTACCAACATTGAAAGCCTTTTTGTTGTTGCCATGCAGAGAATATTTGCATAACTAGATAGCGTTTAAGCCGTAGGTATTGAAATGCATATGACAGTATTTGTAATAAAGGACAGGATTACAGTATTTTCAGATGCTCATTAGATTTGTTGGAGACTTGCAGTCATCTTTGCAGGCTTTACCCGTAAACTAAACAGAATGCCAGTCTATCATGTGTGGTCCATAACCTGTGCAGTAATCTTTTAAGCAATTTATCTTGAGCTTGTTTCTTATTTGCTGTTCATTTTTTTACTTTGAAACAAGTAGATAGTTGTTGTCAGGCAGCAGGTCTTTTTTGGATAAGAAACATTTTTACAAGTGGGGGTATTGCTACTTTCAAAATGTTACTTTGAACTTTTATAAAGCTAAATATAAATTATAATTAGAACTGCAGTGCAAGGAGAAGTGGTTTGAGATGAGTGCTGATTGTTTTTTTATACCTGATTTTGACTGGCATTCCAGTAATGTATTTAAAAAGTAATTCTTTTTTTTTTCATACCTCACAGCCTTTTTGTTTTCATCTAGATATTAAGTAAGCTGTCAATGCATTGAAATATTTTTTTTTCTTCTACAATTCATTTTTACTTGATTGGACTCTCATAATGATGGTTCAGCAGTGGCACCCAGGGCAGCGTATTTAATTAAAGTCCCAGTTTTTGTAGTTTTTAGCGTAGCTCCAACCCTGTCTAGTTGGCCACACCCCTTCCTGTTGGCCCCACCAATTTAGCTGTCTCCTGCAACCCCCCTTTGATTTGAAGTCACAAGCTGCCACTACCTGCTATATACAAGTGTGTCTATTTCTAATGAATAATCAACACTGTATATATCGATGCAAGCTGTCTACATTGTTCTATTTCTAAACAATATTTCTGTAGGCTATAGTAAAGCTTTTATCTTTCATACATGTACACCTATCTATATTTTGTATTTCTGTAACTGTATTTTATGTATTTGTCAAAACTGGCATTAAATGTGGAGTTTTCTCCCTCAGCCTTTGCTAAAAAAAATTTTTATTCCAGCTGGACTTCCGTGATAAACAAAGATAATTAAATAAATACCAATACAAACCTGTTTATCACAGACTTAAGTAGTTGCTGCTCTAGAACAGGCATCAGCTGAGTCATAAGAGCACTTCAAGGAATGTTTAGTTACTCAAGAAATGGAGGCAATAAGAGTATGTAGAGAAGATTTGCCCTCAGAAGAAGGAAAGTAACAGTAATTTTCTCTCATATCTTCAAAAGATGCAAGCAAAAACTTTAACATCTGAGCTTGCAAACGTAAAAAGAAAACAAATACTCATTTTTTTCCAAATCTGTCAGAAGATTTCCCATCCATGTTAAGGGGAGGGGGGGAGAATAGCAATTACGAAATGATTTGCAGCAGAAAGATTTGACAAGGAAATAACTCGGGGTCAGATCTGGGATTAGAAAATAAGTATCTGTAAGCTGAGGAGCACTGTACAATTTATCTTCCTTATTAGGGCTGCAGACTAGCTGTCAGGTATGTTGCAGGTTGTAATAAAAACATCCTCCAGGGTTGGAAATACATGAGGGACAGCAGTAGGTTATGGAAATGTCTGCTGTATTTTTTTCCAAAGAAACGTGAATGTTGTTTTGCTCCCATTTAAAATAATGGAGCATCCCAGATACAGTCTCTAAAAAAGAAAATTATTCCAAGGGAAAATCAGAAGAAATACTCTCTTTATAAATTCATAGATTGTTACTAGGCTAATGACCTGGGGTAGCCTTTCCAAGCCTATCCAATTGTTCCAGAAAGAATAATGATGTCCTGTATCCAAATAGAACATTGAGGGTCAGTCATTTATAAGCTACCTGCGTCTGTAAGGGACATGGGTGCCAGGCCCAGTGTAAATTTCCTGTTCCCCATCCATAGGTTATGCTTAACCTGGATAATAGATGAACTCAGCTTCACATGGAGGGGAAGCCTGCTCCATGGGAGGGGCAGTCTCTGGGACATATATCTGTCTCACCGGCATGTTCCGTTTAAGTCACAGACAAAATTCTCAAGTCCATAGACCTTGTATTTCTGCTACTCTTTGACTTACAGATATGTAGGAGATTCATAAGTGTGTGGTTTGTAGATGTCTTGTAAGCCAGGCATAGATCATCCCTCAGCAATCTGTATGAGACTGAGAAGAAAGAAAGGGCTTTAAGGCACCCTGCATAAGCCAGGTTTGTTACTTCTTGTATTCTTTTTGCAAGCAACCTCTGAGGTCACTCTAGTTGCTGCATATGCTTGGTCAGGTATTTACCAAAGGCAGCAAGGTCTGATAAGGGCAGAGTACAGTGGGATAATGACGTCTTTGGACCTAGATGCCATGTTCTTACTTATAAGTTGCAGAACATAAAAGGATTTCCTCACCACTGTGGCCATGTGGTGGTCAAAGGTAAGGCTACTGTCTACTTGCATACCCAGATGTCTGACCACTGGGTTGAGTCATTGGGGCATATTATCAACATGGAAATTAGTTGGAATGGTTGACTTCCCAAAGTGTACAATTATGCCTTTTGTAGCATTGAGTTTAAGACCATGGCTTTGGCACCATTTGTTAGTCAAAAATAGACCTTCGTGAAGAATGCTAGTGTCTGCATTGGAGTTGATGATAACACCCAGCTTGCAATCATCTGCAAACTTAGTCAACCATAAACCTTCAGCATTTGCTTCCATTTCAGAGAAATAGATGCCAAAAGGGACCAGGCTCGGAACCAAGCCCTGAGGAACTCTGCTAGTGACTGGCCTCTTGTTGGAGGTGGCTTCACCTATCTTGACCTCCTGAGTCCTAACAATGAGCCAGATAGCTATCCAGTGGGCAGCCTCACAGACAGAATTGGTTGCATGAGGAGAAATAACAGAATTTATTCCCTAAAATCTATTCTGTGTTCATTACTTTGTACTACTCATTATTGTAGTTGTCCATCCACATCTGATGAAGTCTACTTGGTAGAAACAAAAACGCTGTTGTTTTAATTTGTATGCATTTATGTAAGTGTTATTTTATATTAAAACTGCTTTAATCGGATAAGTGTTGCTGGTGGTATCTTTCCTGAGTACCTTGGACTTGGTTTTAGTGAAATATTGGTGCTTTTGCCGTTTTTGTGTGGATCATTGTATTCTGGAAATCTTCAAAAACTAAAGAATTCCTTTTCCTCTTACCAGTAGATCCAGAATGAGATGAGTTAATAGCCTGAATTTAGTGTAATAAATCTTCCCTAGCTAAAGTAATAGAAACAGGAGAAGATAAATGTTTTAACTTTCTGCTATGTTTTGACATGAATAGCAGTAGAAGTAAGCCGACTAATATCAGGGATATCATCCCAGGGAACAGGCATCCTAGTCTGGCTAGGCAGAAAAACATTCTCTGCTCTTTCCACCAAGACAACCAAGAGTGGTTCTCCTATGCCCTTTAAAGACACTCCAACAGCTACAGAAGACGTGTCTAACCCCTTTACATGGTGACTGAAGGGACTATACCAGAAGATTCCAAAGAATAAGATGAGTGGTCTGTGGAACCAGAAATGACCACTGCAGAGTCACCCATCTGTGGCTGAAACAAAGTAGGAGCCTGCTGAAGAGATACAGGTTGTCTGGAAATTTTCTTTTTTGTGACTGGAGGAAGGAAGTACCAAGGAACTAGTAAGCTGTACCATGATGAAGCCAAGAATGAAACCTAAAACCTCGATCACAGTGACAGCAGAAGTTGGTAAATGATAAGTATAAGAAAAGTAGTGTTTTCCCCAGATACAACACTGAGACAATCACAGCACACATTTGCCCCAGACCCTAAAAACAAGTTATAAAACTGTTAGCAGTAAAAATTATTGCAAACCTTAGAAAAACAAAAGTCACTTCTGTCTCTTCCTGCCCCTCTTTTGCCATCTCCTGAATCCTTGAGATACCATTCTTCACTGAAGTAAAAGTAACTGACCCTGCTGGGAAAAAAAAAAAGTTGTGTAAGATGCAGCAAATTAAACCTTAACTTCCTGTGCCAAAAGGGGTTAGCTTGATATGGTCACCATTTCACATTGTCGAAATTCATATCACTGAGACCATATGATTGACATTTGAAATGTCGACCATACAAGTAGAACATAAAAAAACCTTACCTTAATGCTGCTAGCAGGGTGCTCGCCCCCCCCCCCCCCACACACACACACGGAACTTAAATATACCAACTCCGAGATTGCACTACAGTGTGGAAGTGGAAATCTTTCCATTCCGCACTGTAGGGAGATGCCAGTTCCCCATGGTTGACATTTCAAATGTCGATCATATGGTCTTGACCATATGAATGTCGACATTGTGAAATGTCAACCATTTGACGGGGACCCGCCAAAAGAGATGAATTACTGGCTGAAATGCTTTCCAGCAAATTCTAGCAGCTACTGGACAGTCTCTGTCACAGAAAACCCTACTGTTTCTCACCATCAAGTGTTTTCCCAGCTTCTATAGCTGGGATAATACCCTCTCCATCAATGCAAAATATTCAGATATCACCAATACCAGGCATGGAAACTTATTTTTCAAATGGTGAGGTAAAAATACATTGTGGGCACATGCCACTCATTTTTTTAAAAATCCTATACCAGAATTTGCATCCACTTATGCAGTTTAGCTACTGTATATACGATGCAAGTTTCCCCTTCCTCCATTGCTGGAACTCTGGAAAATCTCAAACTTTTCCTTCTGCCTTTGTCTTCTTGGTCAGTTAATTTCAGTTCCATAAATTCAGCCTTAGATGCATCTTTAAGGCCTTTATTTAGCTCCATAAATTAAATAAGAATAAAGAGTCAAAACATTTTCCACGTGCATTATTGTAAAATCTGTCTTTTCAGTGCACTGTAGTCTCACTGATATCTTCTGCAGTTCATTTATAATCAGTCTAATTTTAGGACACCTGCAAACATCTTTCCTATTATTTACTGGCAAGGACTGAATGGACTGCCAAAGACTCCAACAGTAAAGTATCCAAATTGCATGACTTCTTCTATGAACTCTGCTGTCTGCTAACTTTTCTTTTTTTCACATATGAAAAAGAGCAAAGATCACATTTGGGTAAGCTCAACTACAGAGAGCCTCTCTATAAGTATTGACTGTTATAGCAGACAAACTGTCTCAGTTCTTATTGGCTGGAGAGATTGGAGCTAGAAAACACACACCTTATCTTTACACTATTCTAACCAGATGTGCACTCATGACTTTTTGTAGTTGTCAACACACACATTGTATAAAGATGATAGTAACTTGATTCCTGCTTCACTTCTTAATTTACTTCTTACATGGTAGATGACTTAGCTGAGTTTTTCTGGTGCAGCTTCTACACAATTTGATTTGATTTGCAGTAATTTTTCTATATGTGTTTATTGTTTTGTTTACTAACAGTTTACAGTAGAACAAGACTGTTTACTTACAGTGCGGGCCCATGGATAAAGTCTTCAATTTTGCAGAAATTACACTGCAACACATAATGTAGAGGATTATAATCTGAGAGACCTAACCATAATGTTTCTTTTTTTGTATTACATAAAGCTTCAGTTGCTCCCATGTACTACTAGTTACAGAAAAAAAGTGTAGGAGCACAGTGTTTTGTAGTGTTAGATCTGAACTGTGTATCTTTATTGTTAATACCAGGAGCTGTGCCAAATCTTCTTGTAACTTTTACAGTAAAATTCTTTACTCACTGATGATTTAATAAAGGTGGGTTATTATGCAGTAGAAGCATACAGTGGAGGTAGCTATAGTCAGATAACTGGAACTGTTGGGTAATTCAGTAAAATCTGAATAAGTCTTATTATTACTGAAACAATTTCGGAAACAGTGCTGATGAATTTGAACCAAACTGTAGCTGAAGACTGAAAACTGAATACTTAGACTTCTGTAGCTCTGAAGAATAAATTCTACTGTTGTTTTATAACTCTGAACTCAGAATTGTTCTTTTCCTCTGTAACAGCAGAACTAAGACAAACAGCACTGTTCTCTAATTTATGAACTTCTGAACTGACTTGAATATCTGAACTGCTGGACATTTGAACTGATATGTGGACAGATTCCTGTCTTGAAAGTATCCCTCTAAATACTAAACCCTTGTAAATTTCCTACGAGTTCTGCATGCCTCCTTAACATTGGTTCCAAGCCTTGTACCATCTAAGTATTATATTATTGCAGGTATCTGCCTCCAGTCTGTTTGTTCTTGTAACAAAATGTTGCACACATTCTGTTAGCACATCTCATCCTTTTCAGTGCTTTGGCCTGAAGGTTATTTCACTGAGCTCATTTGTATCCTTCACTGAACCATTCCTTTTATTGAAACTGCAAGTAAAATGTGAATTATAAAATGAAGATACGGGGCTGCTTTAATGTGGTTGCATTTATAAGCCTATGCAAAGGGAATATTGTATTTATGTAGCATTTATTCTGACAAAACTATATTTATGAGCGTTCTTATCTTACATATAGCTTTGAAAGCTACAAAACACTAAGCACTGCCACACACACAGTGACTAGAAGCTAAATGTATTACTGATAAATGATCAACGTTAAAACGAACTGAACATAAATTTCAGAATGCATTGATGCAATGCTTCATGGCAGTGAATCTCACTAGAATAGATGATAACCCTATCTGTAAGGAGTTTGTAGGTTTCTTGGAAAGAAATCCCAAAATACCCTTGTAAGAGTGATCTTATTTATACCTGTTCCCAAGAATGCTGTTGCAGAAGCTTGGCCTCTCTTTGATGTTGTGGAAGGTGTTTCTAGGGGCTGAGGGTGTACCTACACCAGATCACTTTTATTTATTTTATTTTATTTTTATTTTACATTTGTTAACCGGGCTAGTCTGGCTGGATGCATGTCCATTTTCAGCAGAGGCCCGAGGAGAAAAGCTCCATTAACATACTCATAGCTAATAGTGAGAAAACAATCAAAAAATTAAGACAATCTAAAAAATTTAAACTATCAGACACAAATGCAAGAAGCAAACAGCAAATAAACCAAATGTAAAAACAAGTAAGCAGATTAGGAACAGTTATTATGTAGTTTAGAAGAATTCAGAGGTAGTGGGAACAGAGATAACAGTGGAGAGGCAGTATTACAATGAATTAGTTGCTAGGGAGAGACTGTCAAGGAATGAAGAGGACTGAGAAAATAGTTGTAACAAATGGAGAGTCAGTAACAAATTCACTAATTACAAGTTAGAATAGTACAAGTTAATCCAGGGTACTAGTATTAGGAAAGAGTTAATCCAGGGTACTAGTATTAGGAAAGAGTTAATCCAGGGTACTAGTATTAGGAAAGAGTTAATCCAGGGTACTAGTATTAGGAAAGAGAATAGCATTGAAGTAAACTGAAAGTATGAAGTTGGGAAAAAAATGACAAGATGTGGTGTTACAGCATACAGAAGGAAGTAGTAGGAAGAGAAAAGGAGAAGAAGGAAGAATCAATATGCAGGTAGGTCAGAAGAGGGATAAATCAGGAGTAAAGGATACTAATTAAGAGTGAAGAGGAGGGGACTGGAAAGAGGTGCATTCTATGTTGAGCTCAGTCAGGATTAGAGCATGGGCATAGCCAGTGAGTTTGGAGATGGTGTTTTATTTGTTTTTTGAAAAGGTTAGATGAGGTTAGGGTGGTCAGTTCAACGGGAAGTTTATTCCAATATGATCCAACAGTATTTGCAAATAAGGAGTCACCTGCTTTATTGTGGGATTTAAGAGTAGTTACTAGAAGTTTGTTGGCTGAGCGAAGTGAGGTAAGATTTTTATATGGGGTGATTAGGTTATTAAGTATGGGTGTATTGGAGGGGTAGTGTAGAATGTTAAAAGTGATGACTAATTGACGCAGGAGTATTAGGTTCTGAAGTTCTAGCCAGTGAAGTTTTTTTAGATTGAGACAGTGATGAGTACGGAAAGGGGATCCTGTGGCAAACCTGGCAATACTATGGTAGGCTGTGTTAAGTTTATAAAGGTTGGCTTTGGAAATGTTGATAAAGGATGGAGAGGCATACAATAATGTGGAGAAGAGGTGAGTTTGGGCAAGAGACACTCGGGTGGTAGCACTAAGAAAGGGCTTTAGTCTGTAGAGGGCACCTATTTTCTTGTTAACAGTCTTGACGGTTAGATCAATGTGGTTATCAAAGCTTAGCTGATTGTCAATAATAACGCCTAGTAGTTTGGTGGAATAGTCAGGTATAATTATAGTGCCATTACAGGACACCAGGGAAAATGAGATTGCGGTGGATTTGAGGGTTGGGGTGAAGAGTAATAATTTAGTTTTTTTGGGATTAAGGAGGAGACAAATCTGTTGGAACCATTTTTCTGCTGTTGTAAAGACCTTTTGGGTGGAGGAGTGGAGTTCTTCTGGAGATGGAGCAGAGCAGATGAGAGTAGAATCATCAGCATACTGTATGCAAGTGGATGTTGGGAGAGAAGTGGGCAGGTTATTTATGAATATTGAGAACAGGAGGGGACCTAAGATGGATCCTTGTGGGACTCCGATAGTAACTGGGACTTGAGAGGATAGATGGTTGTCCCAGAGGACTGCTTGTTTTCTATTTGTCAGGTAAGAGTCAAACCACTGTAGTGCTAGTGAATCAAGTGAGAGGGATTTTAAAGTATCTAGGAGAAGTTAATGGTTGACCATATCGAAGGCTTTAGAGAGGTCCAGGAATAGTGCAGAGGAGAAAAGGTTTTTATTGCGATTTTTGTTGATCACGTCAGTGAAGGAGAGGAGGGCAGTGGAAGTACTGTGGTGGGGCCTAAAACCATGCTGAGAGTCTGCGAGTAAGTTATTTTGCAAGAGATGATGTAAGAGTTGATGGTGTATGCAGCGTTCCATAATTTTAGATAGTGGAGATAGAAGGGCTATAGGCCGGAAATTAGAAAGTTCGTTGGAGTTTCCTCCTTTATGGAGGGGAATGATATGGGAGATTTTCCAACAGGATGGGATAGTGGATTCGGTTATGGTTCTGTTAATTAAGATGGAGACTGGGTAAGCTAGTTCAGTTGCTGCTAGTTGAAGATATTCAGCTGGTAGATTATCAGCAGAAGGGGTACAAGGTTTAAGTTTTGAGAGTAACTTCCGCATATAGGTTGTGGAGACTGTATTCAATGTAAGAGTAGGGGTGCTGTTTTGGGGAGAGGAGGTTATTTGAAGGGGAGGAGGGGGGGTCATAGTGTTAGCTAGAGTAGTGACTGTTTGGGAGAAGAAGTTGTTGAAAGTATCAGCTATTACATTAGGTTGGGTCTGAGCTAGGCTAGTTGGTGTAGGTGTTTTGGTGTTTCCTGGGTGGAGCAGTTTATTGATTCCAGACCAGAAATGTTTGGGGCTTTGGTTTTGTTGATACTGCAGGTAATAGTTCTTTTTATCTAGATAAGTGAGTTTTTTTGTTGTGTTTCTGAGGTGTTTGAAATTTTGATGGTCAGTTCGGTTTTTGGTGGATCTCCATTTATTCCATAATTTATTTCTAGCTAGCATTGTTTGTTTGGTTTTTTTGGAAAGCCATGGGGCTGCTTTGGAGCCTAGTCTAATCAATCGAGATGGGGCATGATGCTGGAGAATTTGTAAGAAGGTATTGTTAAAATGGGTAACTGCTTCATCAAGTGGGAGGTGTTTTAGAGTTGACCAGTTATATTGTTTGAGTTCATTACGAAAGGATGATAGGTTAAAATTAGTTTTGTTGTGTACAGTACGATAGGTAGCCTGCTTGGGATTGTTGTATTTTTGTTTAGTGATATAGGTAAGGAGATGGTCGCTGATATTGTCAGGAGTATTCCAGTTTTATAAGAGAGGGATTGTTGTTGATCAGTATCCAATCCAGGATGGCTTGTTTCTGGGTTGATTTGTGTATTCTAGTAGGGGAGTTTATGGTTTGTTGAAAGGTAAAGAGATTGAGGTGAATGGAAGGTTTGGGAGAGATGCAGGAATTCCAATCAATATTAAAGTCACCTAAGATTATGGTTTCCTGAGGAAAGCTACAGGAGACCCAGCTAAGGATATTTTCTAGTGTATTGACGTTATTGCCTGGCGGGATGTAGGAGCATATTATATAGATGGCTTTGGTTTTATTAATTTGGAGTTTGGAACAGAGAATTTCAGCATTGGCTGGGGAGGGGGGCAGGGAGTCAGTTAAGGCTAGTTGCTTACTCACTGATAATCACCAGAACTCCTAGCTAAGACATGTTCTTCTAAAAGTATGTGTGTTCCTTGCACCTTATTAGAGGTCCTGTAAAACAGATGGTGTGGACCTAATTCTGAAAGGCATTAGTTATTGGCTTAGAAAATCATATTCCAGAGTACAGATTTTATTTTGAAACACTTCCAGGTTGCGTCAGGTGGGAAGTTTACTGTAATTATGATATATAGATACACTATACATTCATTGATTAGTAGCCTCTGTTAGCTTTACTGTTCAAGGCTCCAGTGGTACTTGTTTCTGATGCTAATTAATCATCCCATCTTTGTCTTGAAAAATGATGAAGCAGGATAAGTTGCAGCAGTGTTTCAGACACATCCAGCACTATGCAGTCTGCAGGATTCTGTATCTAGAGCCTTGAAAATACTTCTCTAGTATGTTCTGTATGCACAATCTGACAAAATTTTCTTACATTCCAAAACTTGTTTTTGCTTAATGTTTTTAGAATCAGAGTTAAGGTTTGATAGGGCCTTTATGATGTATGTTCACAGTTTCCAGTTCTGGAATAATTTTACATCCTCTCTATAGTGCTTGATGACATTTCAGATGGAAGTAACAGCTTTAAAGTTTGAGGAAAGTCAGCACTGCTAGTTCAACAAGAAAGAAGAATAGCACAGTTAGTCCTTTGTTTTCCCTCTTTTCCTACAGAAAATGTATTTATGCTGTTATTTGGATCTTGGACTGACCCCATGTGAAGTTAACACAGTTGTGTTGCACGACTAATGTGATGGTATGGTTATCCACTCTATTTTATTTATTTTACATTTGTTGACCAGGATAGTCCGTCTGGGTGTGAGCCCATTTTCAGCGGAGGCCCGGGAAAAAAGCTCCAATTAAACAAAAACAACATTGACAGGTGCAGTGTCGGTTTTACATAGAATTTAACAGAAATATCTAGAGACAATAAAGAAAGTACAATATACAAAGCAGAAAAGGAGAAAGTTATTAAAATATAGTAAAGTCATATATATATATATATATATATATATATATATATATATATATGTATATCTAAGATGTTTGCTCGACTGAGCAAACATCCGAATCCATAAAACCCAAACACATTTTAATGAAAGCACTTTTATCGAAAAAGCTGTTTCGTTAAAGCGTGTGACAAAAAAAAAAAAAAAAGAACACTATGTTTACATTTTAGCAGGGAGCTATGCCCCCCTGCACCCCCCCATGTGGGGGGCTGTGCCCTCCAAAACCCCCCTACTTTAATATTCTCCCTCCGAGACCGCACTACAGTGGAGAAAAGGGAAATTTCCCTTACCCGCACTGTAGTACAGCCTCAGCAACAGTCATACTTACGCGAAAGTGCTTCTTCAGTGAAAAGCACTTTCATGTAAGTATGCCCGGCTATTTGGATTTCGGTCGTTTGCTCAGTCAAGCAAATGTCCTAGATATATATATATATATATATATATATATATATATATATACATACATATACATATAGGTATACTTTTTTTTTGAGGTGACATTTCTGCCATGTGTGGTTTTCTGCAACTTTGACTATACATCATATTCTGCCTCTTATTCCTCCTGTCCTGCTTTGCCTTTCATCACTGTTTGTGGGAGTACTTACTCTCCAAGGTCAATTTGTATTATCAGAGCCCTCTATTTTTATGGGTGGCAGAGCAGGGCAAGATTCAAGAATCTGGTAGACTGTCATATTGATTGGATCTTTTTTTTTTTTTTAATATACATATTGGCCTAATCCACCCCATCCAACAATTTACAAGTGTATTCTTTTCCTGCATTTTCCTGCAGTGCTGTCCAGAAGTACAGACAGATGGACATTTCAGTAACAAACTCCAATTGACTGAAATAATATTTTTTATAGTCTGGGTATCCAGGCTATTTGTTACTTGCATAGAAGTTTTATAATCCACCTCTTCATTGCCAACATTTTTTTGTACATCACATTTCCTTCGCTCATCATTTTCATTGTATTTCTCCATAACTACATCCTTAGGATACTCTCTACTTATAAATTTATTACATAAAGTGACACTCTCTTTATAAAAATCCTTATCTTTGTCAGTCATCAATTTCCCCTTTACAGTATTAATTTTGGTTTTCTTGAGGTGCATACTCTCATAATGCAAATAGGAGTTATTTTGTACATCTTTTTTATAAGTTGTAGTCATTAACCTATCCCCCTCCTTATAAACAGTTAGATCTAAATAATTCACTTTGCTGCCACTATACATAAAAGTGAACTTCAAAAAGGAACTCACACTATTATATTATTTCAGCCAATTGGAGTTTGTTAAAATGTAATTCTGACATCTTAAAAGTAGCAGGGGAATCCCCTGTGTTTGTACTAAAGAAAGGGAAACGTTTTAAAAATCTATTTCAAAATAAATTAAATCCCCCACAGACAAATTGTACTAATCCTGGTATGTGTTATAATTGCAACGTATGTAACTTCTTATTGATAGATGTTAAAGAAATTATTGTCGGTGGTTGTAAGGTACAGCTTAAGGGTAGATTTACTTGTAAGTCTAAATTTGTAGTATACCTAGTGTTATGCATGTCATGCAACTCATTTTATGTGGGTCATACTATTAGGGAATTAAACAGAAGAATGTATGAACATAAATATGCTATGACTATTGGAGATGAGAAAAATGCATTGGGGAAGCATTACAAAGTAAACCAGTGCAAAATAGATTGTAAGTTTTGTGTTTTGGATGAAAAAAAAATGAATGGTGAAGATGAACTTGGGGGGTTAGAATATGATTGGCAAGTGAGACTGAATGCTTGCCACCCACCTGGGTTAAATGATAGGGAAGATTTTGTAGCCTTCCTTAAAAGAAAGGGATTAAAGCATTAATTGGTAGCCATGTGGTTTTAATTGACTGTGTATTTAATTGTTAGAGATTTTTGTAACATTACTCAGTCTGAAGTCTTATCTGGACGAAAACGCGTACTGTTTAATGTTTCTTGGTCATTAAATTCTCTTGTTTTGACATACTGTTATTTCCCGGTGTTTTATTTTCATTGTATTTGTTTCCAGTACTAGTGTTTTTGAAGTTTTTCTTGTTTTTACATGGAAAACCAAGCAAGTTCAGTTTTTTTGGCCTTGCCTTCTGGATATATTTTAAATGACACACCAAGTGGCCCCATTATTTTAAATCAAGAAGGGCGGCTAAGTCAGTCTGTGGGAACAAGCAATTCAAACAATGGTAGCAGCGGCAATATGAATGGGACTTTTCAGAGATTTGATGAAGCCCTAAATGGATGGTTAACTCCACCAATGGACCCATTTGAAGGAGCCAGAGCCTCTAGTAATGCTGTTATAGCCCCTAATTGTTTTGACATTTTCAATGAACCTGAGAAAGATCTCTTTAAGTTCAAGAGACTGCAGTGGGACAGCTTATATTTTGAAAGTTGTTTGCGAGTGCAGAGTTCCGAAGGGGCTTAAAATATCTGTTATGCCAATTGGCAATGACCTCCCGCATGAGTTTTTAAACAAATGGGTTGCCCTGAATCAGAAAGTTGGGTTACAGTATGTCAAAATGCTTGTAGAGCTGAACAAACAGAAAATCAAAGAGCTAAACAGCAAAATCAGGGCAGCATTTTTCAAACTAAAGGACAATTTAACATTTGAGAACTTTGACTCTTACGTTTGCCTTGATTCAAGACAAACTGAGTAAGGAAAACAAACTTTTAAAGAAACACAAAACCAAAAAATTCTTGAGAGACAAGGCAGAGTGTGAAGGAGTGGAAGTGTGCAACCAATCGTCAGGAGGAGGTGTGCCACATACATCACAGGAACAGTTATTGGCAGCAGGAAGTGCTGGAGTAGAGGAAGAGGCAGCTGAGGAGAATGCAATATGCAAATCTAAGTGTATCGCACAAAGAAACGGAGTCTCCAGCAGTGAAAACAATGGCAGTTCTGTCACCAGAAGTCAAGCAGCAGGAAATTCAACTGCTAGTAATGGGCCAGATTTTCATAATGTGCCGAGCAGCCAGCCAATAAGAGTTTATCAACAGAATGGCAACCACAGCAGGACTTGGGCGCAAGTGGCATCTTTTTCAACCAGGAACAACAATTCCTTCAAAAAGAACTTCAAACAGAACTGGAAAAGGAAAAACAATTGCCGTTAGAGGCAATAGGTACTGATGATGTATCTTTTAAAATAGTGAATCTTTTGAGTTTGGTTATAAGTAATGATTTGTGTCATGTTTTAAAAAAGGTTGGAATTTTGTACCAGCCAGGAGGGTGAATAAATGTGATATAATCAATTCTTTGAGAGAATACATTAGGAAACTTAACTTGAAGTTTAAAGAAAGTAATGTTCCCAATATGTTTTTTAAGCCTAATACATTCAATCCCCCCTCAAAAAGGGACTAGAACTTTTCCTAATGATATGTCAACAGCAAACTATAGAAGTACTGAATGAGAAGCCAGATTTATCTGTTCAGCAAAGTAAAGTATTGACAAAGGGAATGCT
The DNA here is from genome assembly GCF_019279795.1 of Protopterus annectens. Taxonomy (NCBI): domain Eukaryota; kingdom Metazoa; phylum Chordata; order Ceratodontiformes; family Protopteridae; genus Protopterus; species Protopterus annectens. The sequence continues at coordinate 1,567,872,735 of NC_056739.1, forward strand.
TTAATTTTATTGGACAGGAATAAACTATGTATTTAAGATGGAACAAATGTTGTCTGATGCTGAATTGTATAAATTAACTTATTTTAGTGAAGTGAGAAAAGCGTATTGTTTCATTGATGGCCAAATTGAAGAATGGTTCCTAAGTGGACGTATTACTGAACAAATTAGGAGTTTTAGATGACTGACTCGCCTAGAATGAGTCACATCTTTGGTTTACCGAAAATTCATAAAGATTTAGATAACCCACCCATGAGACCTATAGGGGCGAGTAGTAAAAATAAAACAGAAGCAATGACCATTTTTGTTGACAGACATTTACAACTGGTAGAAGCTAGTATGCCTTATATGAAAGATTCCTTTGATTTCAAATCCAAAATTGGAATTCTAAGGCTACAGAAAGAAGACTTGTTAGTGATGTTAGATATTAATTCACTGTATACTGTGATGGGATGGAAACGGCAAGGTTGGAGCTAATTAGATCTGGGAAATTTTCCATCAACACGGTTAGTTTGTGGTTGGAGATGCTATATTTAATTTTAAGTTATAATTTTTTTGAATTTAACAAGAAATTATATTATCAGGTCAGTGGAGTAGCAATGGGTGCAACCATGGCACCAAGCTATGCCAACCTTTTTATGTATGGGTGGGAAAAATGCCATGTCTTTCATAGCAGTTATTTGGAAAGTATTGTTTTCTTCAAAAGTTTCATAGATGATGATTTTTTTGTTTGGAGAGGTAGTGAGGATTTTTGCTAGAATTCTTGCATTATTTGAATAGTGTGAGTTCCTTTTTGAAGTTCATTTTTATGTATAGTTGCAGCTAATCCTGGTATGTATAAGTGTTATAGTTGCAACCCTATGTAGCTTCTTATTGACGAATGTTAAAAAAAAAAATGAATGTCAGTGGTTATAAGGTACACCTTAAAGGCAGATTTACTTGTATGTCTAAATTTGTAGCATGCCTAGTGTTATGCATGTCATGCAACTCATTTTATGTGGGTGGCACTACTAGGGAATTAAACAGAAGAATGTATGAACATAAATATGCTGTGAGTATTGGAGATGAGAAAAATGCATTGGGGAAGCATTACAAAGTAAACCAGTGCAAAACAGAGTTTAAGTTTTGTGTTTTGGATGAAGTCTTATGTTATGACAAAAAATTTAATGCTGAAGATGAACTTGGGGAGTTAGAATATGATTGGCAATTGAGACTGAATGCTTGCCACCCACCTGGGTTAAATGATAGGGAAGATTTTGTAGCCTTCCTTAAAAGAAAGGGATTAAAGCATTAATTGGTAGTCATGTGGTTTTAACTGATTGTGTATTTAATTGTTAGAGATTTTTTGTAACATTACGCAGTCTGAAGAAGTCTTTTCTGGACGAAAGCGCTTACTGTTTAATGTTTCTTGATCATTAAATTCTCTTGTTTTGGTTATTTCCCGGTGTTTTAGTTTCATTTTTAACTTTAGAAACATTTTGAGCCAACTTTTTTTTCTTTTTTGGAGAAGGATATGAACAATTGGTCTGATTTTTCTGAAAGTCTTAGTATGATGGAGGTAAAACCTGAATTGTCTGCACATCTAATGTATGCAGTATATGTTCTCCTTTGAGAAATTTGGGAAGAAAACTGGTAATTCAGTTTGTTGATTTAAATTGGATTCAGAAGCCACTTTTGGGAGTAAGGAAGGGTTTGTCCTCAGCAACATTCTCTCTTAAGGTTGCCACCCATCCCGTTGTCAGCAGGACACTCATGGGTTAAGCCACCTTATCCCGTTGCCCGCTGTATCAAGTAGTGGGACCTGAAAAGTCCCGCTTTTGTGATCGCACTGAATTGCCATGGAAAAGTCGCAATTACCTCCGGCTTTTTCACGGCAATTCAGTTATTTCACCAACCCGGACCTGCAGGCAAAGCTGCTGCCTGTTAGGTCCAGGTGCTTTAATTCGTGCAGCAGTTGGCTGCAATTCACGAAAGGGGTGGGGATTGGGGCAGCAAGAGCCCTGCAAAGATTGCGGCTATAGGAGCACTTTGTTTTAAGTGCTTTTACAGTCTCTAAAAAAAGCCCCATTTTTTTTTTATATATAACAAGTGATCCAGCCAACCAGCCAACCAGCCATCCTCCTCCAGCCATCCAGCCAGCCATCCTCCTCCAGCCAGTCATCCTCCTCCTCCAGCCAGCCAGCCAGCCATCCTCCTCCAGCCAGCCAGCCAGCCATCCTCCTCCAGCCAGCCAGCCAGCCAGCCATCCTCCTCCAGCCAGCCAACCAGCCAGCCATCCATCCTCCTCCTCCATCCAGCCAGCCATCCTCCTCCTCCATCCAGCCAGCCATCCTCCTCCTCCATCCAGCCAGCCATCCTCCAGCCAGCCAGCCATCCTCCTCCTCCTCCATCCATCCATCCATCCAGCCAGCCATCCTCCTCCTCCATCCAGCCAGCCAGCCATCCATCCTCCTCCAGCCAGCCATCCATCCTCCTCCTCCTCCTCCATCCATCCATCCATCCAGCCATCCTCCTCCTCCATCCAGCCAGCCATCCTCCTCCTCCATCCAGCCAGCCATCCTCCTCCTCCAGTCAGCCAGCCAGCCAGCCATCCTCCATCCATCCAGCCAGCCATGCATCCATTAATTCAGCCATCCATCAAGCAATCCATCCAGTCATTCATCCATCCAGCTGCTACTCCAGCAGCCATCCATCGTACCCTTAACAGCATCTCCTTCACCACTCTGGTGGTGACATCATGGTAGAGAGTGTAGCCAGTGTCATATTAGCCACACCCTCATGTCCCACTTTGGCCCACTTAAAAGGTGGCAACCCTACTCTCTCTTTATGAAAGATCAGGAAGGGAGCCTTGCATGAAAGTGCCTGAATCTCTGGTACTCATTTGACAGAAATGATGGCAAACAAATAGTTATAGTCTTCCAGGACAGAAACTTCATATCTGTTGAAGCTGCAGGTTTGAAGGTTTCTGAGTTAAGGATTGTAACAAAATGGTGATGTCCCAGGAAGAGATTGGATCATGTACCTGAGGCCTCAGTAAAAAGGTACCTTTCAGAAAGGCCTTAGAGATTTTGAGAAAAGTAATGGAAGTGTTATTGAAACCAACATGAAAGTTTAAGATGGCTACCAGTAGTATACTTTAATTGTCAAATAAGTAGACTCAGACTTGAAAACTTCTAAAAGGAATTTGAGGATTTTTGGAACAGGACCTGAAAAGGGTTTTAAACCGTTATCCGAAGCCTAGATAAAAAAACTATTCCATTTGCTCTTGTAAGTCTTTTTAGTAGAATTCCTCTGAAATGATGAAATGATTCGTACTACTGGGGAAAAAAAGCCTGACATCTCTGGCAATTGTTAGTACTGGAGAAACCATGCCATCAATTTTAGGCTTTGTAAGTCTGGTAGAAGGGTGTGTAAGGATATCCAGGAAGGGATCCAGCACCCATGGTGGGTGAACAAAGTGAGGCTAAAGAAAGGGGAACCATACCTGTCGAGGCCAGAAGAGGGCAAAGATGATTACTTTGGTCTTGCATTCCATTGCTTTCTGAATGAACTTGTGAATAAGAGGAATGGGGAGAAAGGCATAAAGGAGACTTGGGGGCCAAGGGTGCTCTATAGCATCTCTCAGTGACTGAGCCTGTGGAGGGATGAGGACAAAGGAACCTCTGCATTTGTTGTTTAGGTGAGAAGCAAAGAGGTAGCAGCAGGGTTGGTCCCAGCGGCTGAAGATCTTCACTGCCACTGATACATTGAGGGACCACTAGCAAGGCAGTAATAACTTTCTGCTCAATTAGTCCGCTAGGATGTTGGAAGCCCCAGGTATATGCATTGCTACAAAAAAGTGGTTCGAAGACATGACCCATTGCCAGACTCTCATGGTTTCATGGCAAAGAGGGTATGATCTGGTTCTACCTTGTGTGTTGACATACCAAACTACTGACATGTTATCTGAGTGTATGGCAATCACATCCTTGGGTAGGTAGTCCTGAAGGGGTTCCTACTACATTATCGAAAGATAAAGTAATCGAACGGCCAAAACATCGAAATGGCCACATTCCTAAGTTTAAATTGTGGGACCGCAGTGCAGTGAAGATTGGGATAGCTGCCCTTTCCTTACTGTAGTGCGATCTCGAAGTTGGAATATATATTTAGCGGGGGGTGTGGGGGGTGCAGCCCCTCACAATAAAAGTTTAGAAATGCAACCATTTCAGTGTTTCGGACGTTCGATTATGTTATCTTTCGATATCGTAATATGAACCTGTCCTGAAGAACCTGCAGCATAAGGAGTACTGCTCTTAACTCCAAGACATCGATGTGAAGGTTGGATTCTAATGGTGACCATGTTCTTTGGACTGTTCTCCCTTTAAAATGCCCCCACCCCACCCTAAAAGAGAAGCATCCATGGTCAGTGCGACTTTGAGAATCAGAGGAGAGAAATGTCTGTCCAGAGTGACTGAATTTGATGGTATCCACCACTGGATATGGTTCTTGCACATCTGAATAAAACAAATTTTATGGTAGAGGGGATGAACTCTCTGTGACCACTATACTGCTAATGTCCATTGTAGAACTCTCATGTGGTGTCTGGCTTAGGGACCATCACTGTGGAAGAAGCCATTAACTATAGATGTCTTAATATCAGTCAAGCCTGGGGGTTTGGATGATTTATTACCTGCAGAGTAACAGATGTGATTGATTTGATTTGCATTGAGGGTAGCTTTGCTATCTGAAGAATAGTGTCTCTCTGGCAGCCTATGAATTCTGTGGATTGAGGAAGCAGTAATTTGCTCTTCTTTATATTGATTGAAATACCCAGGGTGAATGACAGTTCTAGCGGGAATGACGCATGTTTGAAGTATATTCTTGAAGGTAGCAATTAAAAGCCAGTCATCTAGATATTTAAATACTTGGATACCTTGAAGCCTGAAAAAGGCTGTTACCACTGCCATTGCCACGGTGAACACTGGGGGGGCTGTTGTGAGACTGAAAAGCAGTGCTTTGAACTGGAAGTGATTAGCTCCTTGCCGGAAACAGACAAATCTCCTTGACTGCCTCCGGATCTTTATGTGATAGTAGGTATCTTGGAGATTTATTGAGCACATCCAGTTGTCCTTTCTGAGAATAAGCAAAATTGACTATATTGTGACCATCTGGAATTTTGTCTGTTTTACAGCTTAATTTAATTCACTGAGATCCAAAACTGATCTCATGTCCCCTGTCTTTTTTGGAACAAAAAATAACCTTCAGTAGACTCTGGATTCTAACTAGTCTTAGGAGACCAGTTGGATCACTGTTTTGACCAGCAACTATGGATTCTGGAAAGGTTTCTCTGTGAATGGACTACAGAAACCTTGATTTTGCAGACCACTGCTGCCTCTGGGGCGATGTCCTGTGGAATTGCCTCCACCTCTGCCTCTGGAAGGCCTGTCTCCAGAAATGTCCTGGTAAAAGCCTTGAGACTTCTTGAACCATATTTTTCCCCCTCTTTGATTCATGGAGAAAGATCTCTGAGGGGTTGAAAAACAGATTCCATTGGCAGACAAGGTCTTACCATCCTGTTCACTTTTGGTAAGTGTGTCCTTGACCTTTAGTCCAAACAAAGTGGAACTGTTATATGGGTATAATAAAACACCCTATCTTGGACTTCTCTGAATACACTGTAAATGCTAACTTATTAACTATTTTTTTAAAAGAGAAGAGGAAAAAATAATTCACTTATTATGACTTATAGGTGAACTTTTGGTCCACCATCTGGTTTCACAGGCAGCAAATGAGATCTGAGGTAGTTTAGGCAGGACAGGGAATTGTGGGTAGGGAAGGAGTCAAAACTCTCGCATTCAGAGAATTGGCACAAGGTGCCGAGCTCATTTCCAAATGGAACCAACTACCTACATGTTAAATTATATGAAAAAAGACATTGAATCATAGAGATGCTGAATGGAGAGGAAAGAGTAGGATGATATGAAATGGAATGAAGTAGTGGCCAGAGAAATTGAGACACAGTTAAGAAAAGCTCCTAACTGGAAAACCCCAGAACCAGTACCTAACTCCTGGCTAAGGTTTAGCCCCAAGTAACAATTACTCGAACAGACACCACCAACCTGGTTGAGAACTGGAAAATGATATTTTCCCTTATGAGTGAACCTGCAAGCCATCCTAAGAACTGTAGAAAATTAACTTGCCTTCTAATAAAGTGCAAACTATATACTGGAATGGATACACACAGAGTTTAAAGTCATTTGAAAACAAATTTCAATTATGCCAATAGAACAAAAGGGTAACAAAAGAAAGTCATAGGGAACAAAGGACCATTTGTTGCTAAATAAAAGCTATAGTAGAGAATTGTAAATGGGGAAGAATTTAAGTATAGCATGGAGAGATTGCAAAAAATAATTTCTCAGCATCCATCATTCATAGATAAAGGAATGCTTACAGATGAATAGGGTACATCCCACATTGATCAATTACATTACATTGACCATGAAAGAGTGGTAAACCACTTTGCAGTTGAGCCATTATTTGAGTCATAGAGTCATAGATTAATACTAGGCTAACTGTGTTTGCAGGTCCTTTTAAGGGTAGCCAATTACCCCATGTGAGAATCAAACCCTGTATCTGTAAGGTAAACACCATAACCATTATGCTAGCCTCCATTAACAAAAGGGTAAATTATTATCCCATGGATAAAAATTCAAAGCAGGATATTTCAAGGTGATTCTTTGTCACCATTACTGTTAGCCCATTAAGCTTTTGACTTAACAGATACGGCAATGGTTAGAAATCAGCTGTATAGTTCATCAGACAAGGAGTTGAAAGCCCAACTAAAGATGGTTAAAACATTCTCAAATGATACAAAAATGACATCTGGCCTTGTTAAATGTGCAAAAGCAACATTTAAAGCTGCACCACCAAGAAAATATCAACCTAGGACAGGATATGATATAAACAAATTTGAGCAGGAGGGAGTGTATAAATATTAGGGAATATAGGAAGGATCTACAATAAAACATGAACAAATACAAAGCTCAGAAAGAAATTCTTCAGAAGACTAAAACTGATATTGCAAGCTGCCTTGACATCTAGGAATAAAGTCCAAGTTATAAATCGGTTTGCTGTTACTATTCTAACTTATAATTTTGGGATGATTGGCCCAAAAATTAACGGATTGTACACAAAAGCAAAAGAAATGCTTCATGCTTATCAAAAGATGCATAAAACTCAGCTTATACCAAGATTCCTTGCTCTGAAGGAGGTATGGGCCTCCTTGACACCGATTCCATGTATATATCTGCAGTCATTGGAATGGGGTGGAGTTGGTATAATCTTTAATGTCTTTATCTCACAGATACAAGGTACAGGGTTTAATTCTGACCTTTGGATATTGTCTAGGCTTATAATAGTCTGCAGACTGATAGCCTAGTATTTTCCATTGAACCTATGACTGCATACACATCGTTGCTTAACTTAGCGGGTGCATTTTGATGTCAAGCAGGAATGGAAATCAAAGCAGAAGTAGACAAAAATCAGGCAGCGACTGAATGTGCTAAAAAAAAAAGAAAGAATATAATAATGATCAGATTAGAAGGAAAGAAATGTGGAAAATCCATAAAAGTAGTAGCAAATACAGAGATCTCCTAGAAAAAACACATGTTGACCAAAATTTGACACAGAATGATTAAGGGGAGGTGAATTGAAACAAAAAGATGAAAGGTTAATAATGGTGGACAAGGACAGCAGACTATTAAAGGTTCATAGGTTGGTACTGGGCTATCTGCCCAAAGGCATACATTAGCCCAGCCACGTTGTGCGGTATTCACCGCCCCTTTAGTAGTTCCCTAGACCCCTGTACTAGCAGCTAGTACCCTTGGCCCCTATCTAGTAGTGCTGTTGGTGTGATCCCCGGTATGAACTTTGTTACACGTTAGTTTACAAAATCCATTGAAAAGGTGGGAGCAACAGACAAATACAGATTCTATAAACAAAACAAAACAAAAAATGCATCTGGAAAGTTGCACATCTTGTTGCTGGTTGTGATACACTCATGGCAGATGGCCTATATACCGAAAGGCACAATAATGTGGCAAGATTGTTTGCACTGGGCATTGTGCAAACACTACAATACAGAAGTAGCTGAGAAGTACTGGAAACGTGAACAAGAAAACATTATAGAGAATGATGAAGTGTATATCACATGGGATCACCCATTATCGACAGTTCAAAAAATAGATGCAAGAAAACCAGATATAGTAGTCCATGAAAAAAAGACAAAAGTAGCATTGATCACTGAAATTGCTACACCCAGAGACTGAGAGACACGAAGTCATAAAATATCAGGATTTTTGCAGGCAGAAACAAGAGCAATGTGAAGAAAGATAGCCAGACAATTCCAATAGTAGTAGGAAGAAGATACAGTATTAGCTGCAAGCACCACAGTTTAGTCTTTACCATTTTCCTGTCATATTGCACAGCACAGTTCAACCTGGGGGTGGTTGTAACACCCAAATGCTCACTTTATGATCAGTAATATGACTGGGATATAGCAAAAGGCAGACATCAGGTTCTCAACCTGTTATTTAGCAGTTGGATACCACAAGACATGCATGTCTCTACTCTTTCGCTGTGGTTATTAGGGGAACCCCATCACAGCAGAGGGAACAACTGCAGGCCATACTCACTTCTTTTTGCCACTTTTCGCAAACAGTCATTCAGCCAACTTTGTGAATTACTCAGTCTGTTCCCAGACCTTAATATCTAATATTCTTCCGAATTCTTCAGTATAGCCATTTGTGATTCTTTATTCACATTTTATTGTGAAATTGGATGGGAGTGTTATTTCTCCTAGTGTCATTACAAAAAATAAAAATCTTTACAATAAGTGCTCTTACAAGTACCAAATTCCGCTCAAAAAATATCTCACAATATTGCTTCCTGTGAACCTTGTGTCATTTTTAATGACAAAAAAAAAAATGTCAGGGAGGGCTATAAATGTACAGGCCTTTCTTATACCACTTTTGTCTGTGACTACTGCTCCTCAGTGTTTTTTTTTCTGACAGTAAAATAAATCTCAAAGACAAAAAGAAACTGGAGTTTTGTAGTCATAAAAATGATGCAAACTTTTTCGGTTGTTTCAGGTTGGGGCCAAGCGCATCTTGGACCCAAAGCCTAGACATCGAGTCTGGAAGGCTTACTTCCACTCCGAAGTTTTCAGAGCTGTCACTTCCACTCGGAGCCTTAGCGTTCGGCAGCTCGGCATTGACTATCCCTTCAGAGCAGAGGATTACGAGGTCTTTGGAGAAGTCTGCTCCGTCAGCTTTGGCTCCGGAGGGCTGGCTCTCGGGTCCTCTGAATCCATCTGCCTTCGAGGTGATGGAGAGGGTACTCTCCCACCCAAGGGAACTCCCGGTTCTCCCTCTGTCTGATCCCATTCCCACCTTCTTGGAATCTGTGACTGAGGTTTCACGTCTACCTCTGGGAATCCTTCAGTCTCTTCCACCTGCAGAACCCTAAATTTTTTTGATACTTCCCCAGAGCATCCCACTGAGGAGGTCCCCCAGAAGAGAAAATGTAAAAGGAGACACCTGGATTCCCCCCAGGAATCAACCATGGCAGACACTGATTTCGAGGAAGGGGAGGGGTCCTCTGTGAAAAAGGTGGTTTGTCTGCCCAAAACCCCACCCCTGAGGAAATGGTGTTTTTGTATGCTTTTAGGTCCAGCCCATCTACATCTTGGGTGCCCCCCCCAGATGCTCTTACTGACCTAGTATCTACCAGGGCATAGAAGGAACCGGACACTGTATAGCCCATTCCCAAATGGGTGGATAAGATACTTAGTGCTCCCTAGACAGATCACACTGGACCAAAGGGATCTCCGTAGATGACATTGTTGTTGCAACAGCCACCAAAAAGGAGCTGGCTCAGGAAAACTCCACTATCCATCCTCCTAACAGAGAGTCTAGGGCTTTGGACAGGTTTGGCAAGAGAATTTACGCATCTGCTGCCTTTGCTTTGTAAGCGTTGAACTATTTATCTCACTAACTCTCTGGCTCTGTCCCCGAGTCCATGTCTGATGAGGAACAGAAGACCTTTTCCTCCAGAATGGTCACTATTCAATCAGTTTTCAGTGCATCCATGAGGTTAATTTCTCATGATGCAGAGGGCACCTTAAGGGCCGCCAATTCAGGCATTTCCATTAGGTGTCCTGGCTGGATGTGGCTGTGTGACTTTGCTGAACCTTTCAAGGCATCATTCGTCAATGCACCTTTAGATGGATCATCATTGTTTGGCCCCACAGTCAGAGACACACTCTCCCATAGTGAGAAAGATGGAAAGACCTTGTCTGCCATCAGAATCCAGTTTTCTGTCTCACAAAGATCCTTCTCCAGCAATCAGTATGGTGGTAAAAAATTGTGGTTCAAGAAGTCTTAGGGTCCTTTACAGGAAATTCAGGGAGAATTTTCCCCCAGAGGCAGAGGGGGAAATGGTTATAATGTGAGATGCTGCTCTCGTGGCAGAGGAGGTCCACAGAATCAAGGCTGTCTGGGAATCATTGTCAGACAGACCTTTTCAACACCCCTGAAATGTGGCCTGACTGTCCTTCTCTGGTGGCAGTCGAGGGGTGCTTTTTCTTGCACTCAGAAGCCTAGGTGGCCATTACAGATGACCGGTGGGTGCAAAGGATCATATCCTGAGGTTACTCAATTCCCTTTTTAAATCTTCCCAAACCAGCAGCTTACCTCCCTGATGTTCCACCCAATCAGAGGGTTGCAGCAACTTTAGAAAATGTCAAAGCTGCTTCAAAAGAGTCATCCAGGAGGTCCCTCCCAACCAAATCAGGTCAGGCATCTACTCAAGGTTCTTTAGTGCCAAAAAAGACAGGAGACCTAAGGCCAATTCTGGATCTGACATCTCTGAACATATCAGTAAAGAACTCAAAATTCAGGATGGTCACGGTCCAGTCCATTCTACATCTACTGAAATTGGATGTGCTCTTTAGACCTGAAGGATGCATACTACCATATCAGAATGGACAGTTGCTCCAGAAGGTATCTTCACTTTAGGCTGGGGGCCAGCCATTATCATTTCAGAATGCTTCCATTTGGTCTCACCACAGCCCCCCTGGGTGTTCACCAAATGCATGGCAGTAGTCACAGCTTACCTCAGACTGCAGGGATTCCACGTGTTTCCTTACCTGGATGGCTGGCTCCTAACCACTCCAACCAGGCATCTACTCATCCAAGCCAGGGACTATCCGTTACAATTTACTCCCACTCTTGGCATAACCATCAGCATGAAGAAAGCACAGTTACTTTGTGTTCAAACCATAGACTTTATAGAAGCGTGTTTGGATATGACCAAAACTTTGGCCTACCTGACTCCAGACAGGATATCAAATTTAAGGCTGCATATCAGACAGATTTTGGAAATACCAGTTTCTGCAGCAAGTTTAGTACTCAGGGCTCTGAGTTCCATGGGTGCCACAATAACCCTGTTACATACAAAATACTTACACATGAGAATTCTGCAATGGACGTTATCAGTCCAGTGGTTGCTATACCAACACCCATTAAACTGTCTGATCATGCTATCACGGGTGTGCAAAGACTCCCTCCTCTGGTGGCTTCATTCCCCGGCAGTCAGTCAAGGATGTCACTTTGCTCTTCCCCCAATAAATACCACTTTGAGCACGGACACCTCCCACCTTGGGTAGGGGTCATTTTCTGGGTCAGATGGTCCAAGGCACATGGACGTCACAGGAGACCAAATTGCATATCAACGTCCTAGAGATGAGAGCAGTCCTAGTATTGCAAGCAGTACACAGCCGTCTCCATCTAGGGACAATTGCGATACAAATGGACAATATGTCAGTAGTATGGTACATCATTAAACAAGGAGGAACCAGATCTTACCCTCTCCGTTGAGAAGGAATGAGTGTGTAGCAATGGGCAATCTCTACCAACTGCTTCCTAACTGCAATGCACATTCCGGGGGAGTACACATCCTAGCAAACAGGCTCAGCAGAGTTATACTGATGCCTAATGAGTGGTCTCTGAATCAGTGAGTGGCAAACATGATCTTCCTGAAATGGGGTCAACCTTGCTGTGATCTCTTTGTGTCCCCTCGCAACAGCAAATGCAGCAGTTTCTTTGCCTTGATCCCTTCTCAGGGACAGTCACCAAGAGATACTGTAGTTCATGCTGGCCCCCCCAATCTACTCTATGCATTCCCTCCTGATTCATAGATTTCTTCAGAAAGCATACAGGTTGAAGAACAAAGTAATCCTCATTGCTCCTTTTTGGCCTTGACAAGTCTGATTCACCTTTCTTTGGTCTCACCTGATTTGCCCACCATGGACACTGGAACCACTTCCAGACCTTCTATCCCATCTCTCTGGGTAAACTCATCTGGATCTTCAGTGCCTCAAACTGACCACATGGTTTCTCCAATTCTGATGATGGCTAGATATTCCAGACTTTCATCCCCAGTCCAAAATATTTTGATTTCTTCCCACAAAGCATCTACCAGGAAAAGCTACAAGAGTAAATGGAAAAAGATTCTCCATATGAGCTCAACAGAAGTAAATATATCCTTTTACGGCTCCTGCTCCAACAGTGTTGGATTTTCTGTCTTCCCTTTTCCAAGATGGAGCCAGCTATTCCACTGTAAACGTTCATCTAGCAGCCATTTCAAAATTTCATGTTGGAGAAGATTCTTCTTCTCTAGCTTCATTGAAACTATGCAAGGCCTTCCTTAGGGGTACATTTTTACTTCATCCCCCAATCAACGATCCAACTCCTCCTTGGGATCTAATTATGATTTTATAGGCATTAGTTCTTCCCCCCAGTGAACCTGCAGCCAAAGTAGATTTGAAATTTCTCTCATGGAAAACAGTTCTTTTGGTAGCTTTTACTTCAGCAAGAAGAGCCTCTGAACTACATGCCCTCTTTTCTAAATCTCCTTATTTGGTTTTTCATAAAGATAGAGTGACTGTGTACCAAACCATCCTTTTTGTCTAAAGTTGCTACACAAAACAATATCAATCAATCTATTAATTTACCTGTTTTCTTTTCCAGTTTTCAAAACAAAGGAGAATACACACTGCATTTACTAGATATTCATAGACAGTTGCATTTTTACAGTCTTTCAGAAAATCTGACCAACCGTTCATATCTTTCTCAGATGTAAAGAAGGGGAAAGCAGTTGCTAAATCGAGGAAATGGGGGGGGGTGGCAAGAATTGTATGAAAGATGTGAAACAACAACAGTTGAAAGGAAAAGGTGGACTGACTTGGTAACGGACATTTTTTATGTTAATGAACAAAATTATTTGGAATGTTCAATGTCAATGCAATGTGTGAAATGCTTAAAATGGGTGGTGGGGAAACACAAAATATTAAAAATGTTAAAACAGCTGCTGTTAATTCACCAATGCAAATGGATTGTTAAAATACTGAATTTTCAGGGGTAACAGACAGTTGTTTCTATAGGGATGTTGAAGTACGAAATGTTGGAGACCATAGTATAATATTACAAATACAAACAGGTCTCCTTAATGAAGATGTTTATACAGTAATGAATAGTAATTTAGATAGGAATGTGGTTAAAATCAATGATATAGATGGAATAAGTAGCCATTATTTAACAAATGTGGACAATACGCAAAACATTACCTCAAACAATGTAACAGTTAATGAAATAGAGGATGTATATGACAACAGTGAAAACCTTCACAATATGAGTGTATACTTTAACAGTGAGGTATTTGGGGATGTGAATGATGAAACAAGTGTACTGGTCAACCAACTAAGTTCAAATAGTTTTGATGTCACATTGGGTGAAATTGACAGAACAACGAGTAAAAGGTCTGATGAACCATGTATAGTCACAAATACAGCAGCAGACTTTAAGATGTACAATTATTCCAGTAAAAATATTGATTGTAAGCATGCAAACCTGTTGGCTAAACGGCTTACATTTGTTCCAAGTAGGAGGGGTAATATAGCCAATGCAATAATCGACTTAAAAATGTTCACCCATAAATTTAATCTGTAGGTATTGTTTAATGATACAAATGGGACGTCTGATTATAACAATAATAATTTGAAGTTAAGAAAGCCAAACACTTTTAACCCACCCATTAACAACATAATAGGAATGTATGAGAAAAAATGCGAGAAGGATATCAGAAAGGCATTTAGAATGGGACCAGGAACTATTAGCATGAATATGAGTAAAGATGAACAAATGGTGTTGAATGATTTAATAAGTGACAGGGGTATACGTATAATGAAGCCCAACAAAGGGAATGGTATAGTAATAATGAATAGGGAGGATTATTCCAATGGAATTAATAGGGCGGCCACGGTGGTGCAGTGGTTAGCATTGCCGCCTCACAGCAAGAGGTTCTCCGGTTCGATCCTCGGCTGGGGTGCCTTCTGTGCGGAGTCTGCATGTCCTCCCTGTGGTCGCGTGGGTTTCCTCCGGGTGCTCCGGTTTCCTCCCACATCCCAAAGACATGCTGCAGGTGGATTGGACACTCTAAATTGGCCCTAGGTGTGCGTGTGAGTGTGCCTTCTGTGGAAGGTTGGGCGCCGGGCTGGCAACTCGACACCATAAAACTCCACTGCCATTCAATGTGCGGACAGGTGATCCGCTGTGGCGACCCCTAACCGGGATAAAGCCGAAAGAAGAAGAAGAAGAATTCCAATGGAATTAATATTTTGCTATTCAATGGGTCATATGTAGAAAGTTCTATTAATGAAATACATATAATGAACAAAAAAGTGAACTTAATGCTTGAAGACATGTTGTATCAGGGGGAAATAAATGAGGAAGAATATGAATACATGAGAAATGATTACCCGATGGTATCCAATATTTTTGAAATACCCAAGATACATAAGGGGCTAAGCGATGTAAAATTTAGGCCCATAGTAGATGGAAAGAGAGCTAAAACATGTTTTATTAGCAAGTATTTGAATACACAAATGCAAAAAGGGTTGAAAGTATGTTCATACATATGTAAAGACTCATGGCAGTTTCTGGAAAACCTAAATAAAATTCAGGTAAGGGAAGAAGTGTTTTTAGTCACTATTGATGTATGTAATTTGTTCTCCGTGATACCCCATGAGCAAGGTCTTAGCTGGTTAGAGGTGCAATTATTCAAAACTGGAATTTATGATCAGGATCAAATTAACATATACATTGTCCTAATGGAAGTAGCATTAAAAGGGTTCCTATTACGTTATCAAAAGATAATGTAATCGAATGATCAAAACTTCAAAATGGCAGCATTTCAAAGATCGCAGTATGGTGAGGATTGGAATATTTGTCCTTTCCTCACTGTAGCGCGATCTCGAAGTTGGAATATATATTTAGCGGGGGGGTATGTGGGGTGCAGCCCCCCACAATACAAACTTCGAAATGCTGCCATTTTGACATATTGATTGTTCGATTATGTTATCCTTCAGTAACATAATATGAACCCGTATTAAAAAACAACTTTGTGTATTTTAAGGGCCAATACTACAAACAAGTCACCGGTGTGGCAATGGGGGCCGCATGTGCTCCCATTTTTGCAAATTATGTCATGTCATACTGGGAGCAAGAGATAGTGATGGTAAGTGAATACTGGCAATGTATTGAGTATTACACCAGGTTTTTGGATGATGTCTTTTTATTGTGGAAAGGGACAGAGGCCCAGTTGAAAAGCTTTTTAGATTATATAAACTTGACTGGGGACAGTTTACACACACCTACAGTAAAAATAATACATTATATTTGAATGTGGATCTGAGAATAACTAATGGAACAAAATTGTATTCTATGGTCTATAGGAAACGTACATTTTCGAATTCCTATTTGGAATTTGGAAGCTGGCACCCGTACCATCAGAAAAAGTCCATTGTTAAGGGACAAATGGTACGGGCAGCCAGAATGGTCACCAGAGATAGTGATTTTGTGATGGAAATAGAATACATTATGAGAATGTTTGTAAAGAGAGGTTATCCTGAAACACTTTTAATTAAAATCAAAGATGAGGTTGTGAAAAAAAGACAGGAGGGTGTGTATTAAGAAGTTATGTCTTACCATAACGTTCCATGTTAGTTGTCTTCTTCTCACCTTCTTTCTTGCTGGATGGTTCGGAGCCGATCCTCGGCTCTGACTTGGGTTATACTATAGCTCGAGAGCTATTTTTACCGGCTCGAGGCAGCCCTATATCCCACAATACCATGCGCTAACTCCCCAGATCTCGTTTGGAAGCTAAGACATAGTATAAAAAGTAATATTATAATAATAATATTATAATCCTCTTTTACAGGTACAGATTACCTGCTAGTAACACTAAGGATACCAGGAAAGACGCAACATATTGTATCTCCAGAAATGGAAGGACTCAGAACCTCAAGTCTATCCAGGCTAGGGGGCAGGAGGGAGGGACGCAAGAAAGAAGGCGAGAAGACAACTAACATGGAACGTTATGGTAAGACATAACTTCTTAATGTTAAGTTGTCATTCTCGCCTTCATTCTTGCTGGATGGGACAGCGTCCCTAGCATCTTAGTCCTGGGTGGCTCAATGGAACAGACTCCTGAGTACAGTGGAACCAAAATCAGCTCTATTTCTGGAGGCTAGATCAAGCTTGTAATGGGCAATAAAGGTATGTTTGGACACCCATGTAGCTGCTGCACAAATGGCATCTAGTGGTAACCTTGCTTGAAAAGCCGTTGAAGTTGATAGTGGCCTGGTTGAATGAGCTTTAGGCCTAGAGGGTAGTTGCCTGTGTCTCAACTCATAGATCAAGGTAATAATAGATGTCAGCCATCTGGAAAGAGTAACTTTCGATACTGGAAGCCCTTTCTTGCCTGCAGCATAAGAGAGGAAGAGCTGGTCTGACTTTCTGAATTGTTTTGTCCTGTCTAAGTAATACCGTAATTGGCAATGAACCTCTAATGAATGTAATTTTTGTTCAGCCCTGTTGGTATAGTCTGGGAAAAAGACGGGCAAATCAATGGAGTGGTTTAGATTTGCTTCCGATAACTCTTTTGGTAGGAAGGAAGGGTTTGTTCTGAGAGTTACCCTATCTTTATGAAAAACCAAATAGGGAGGACGGACAGACAAGGCTTGAAGTTCCGATACCCTTCTGGCAGATGTTATAGCTACTAAAAACAGCGTTTTCCAAGAAAGAAGTTTGAGGGAGCAAGAAGCTGCCGGTTCAAAAGGGGGTAGAATTAGTGAGGTTAGATCTAAGTTCAAATCCCATTGTGGGGGTGGATCTTTGACTGGAGGTCTGAGCAACAAGATGCCCTTGAGAAAGGCTTTACAGAGTTTGTGGGACATAATATTTGCTTCTGAGAGTCCAACATGAAAATTAGCAATGGCCGCTAATTGTACCCTGATAGTGGCCGATGATGACCCCGAATGAAAAAGCTCCGCCAGAAAGTCTAGAACCTCATGAATGGGTGCATGGAAAGGATCTAAGGATCTAGTTTGTGCCCAGTGTGAAAAACGCTTCCATTTACTCGCATAAGTCTTCCTAGTATTGGACTTATGGGAAGCCAGAATGATATCACGAACAGGAGGAGAAATAAGGGGAAGTCTGGCTATGGCTGGAAGTGGAGCAACCAAGCTGTGAGGTTGATGGAATGTAGAGACTGATGCAGCTTGCCCGTGAGGTGGGTCAACAGATCCGGAAGGGGTTCCAGATGGCAAGGCTGTTCCAGTAGGTATTTGTGCAGGAACGGGAACCAAACTTGTCGAAGCCAAAACGGGGCAATGAGGATCATTTTGGATCTCAATGCGATTGCTTTCTGAATTAGTTGCGGGATCAATGGAAAGGGAGGAAAGGCATAAAGAAGACCCCGGGGCCAAACGTGAACAAGAGTGTCTCTGAGGGGCTGGCCTGGTAGAGGAAAAAGTGTGAAGAAGTCGAGGCACTTGCTGTTTTGCGGAGTTGCGAAAAGGTCTCAGCAAGGCTGGCCCCACTTCCAAAAAATTCCGTCTACTACCGCTTGATTTAGAGACCACTCGTGAGGCATGAGGATAGTTCTGCTCAATCTGTCTGCTATGACGTTGGACTTCCCGGGGATGTGCATTGCTATCAGAAACCGTTGAGATGAAATCGCCCATTGCCAAAGTCTGAGTGCTTCTCGACAGAGGTGGTAGGACCTTGTTCCGCCCTGCTTGTTTATGTACCACACCACAGACATATTGTCCATTTGTATTGCTATAGTCCCTGTGGGAAGAGAGCTCTGAAGGGCCTGCAACGTCAAAAGCATCGCCCTCATCTCCAGGACATTTATGTGCAGGTGGCATTCTGACTGTTGCCAAGTGCCCTGGACCGTCCTGCCCTGATAATGCCCCCCCCCCACCCGATCAGGGAGGCATCCGTTGTGACAGTGGCAACTGGAGGGGGGAGAACAAAGGGTCTGCCCTGAAAAAGCTGAGGGGAAACCATCCACCAGGAGAGATGTTTCTTGCAAGATGGTGTTATCAAAATGTTGTGGGTCATTGGCAGCTGTTGAAAGGACCACTGAGAAAACAGCATCCACTGAAGGAGTCTCATGTGGAAGCGGGCTAATGGAAGTAGAAGAATCATCGCCGCAATGAGGCCCAACATTTTCAATACTAGCTTGACTTGGACTCTGCTGGGCTGAAACAGAAGCTGAACATTCCGCCTTATGTCTGTCACTCTCTGAGGTGGTAATGTTGCAGACATTTCTGTGGTGTTTAATCTGGCCTATAAAGTTTATACATTGACAAGGCGACAAGGAGGACTTTGCAAAATTTATAGAAATACCCAGGCTGTTGCAAAGTTGGATAGTATAATCCCTGGCCATTATGAGATCCTGTTTGGTGGTAGCGGAAATGAGCCAGTCGTCTAAGTATGGAAACCCCTGGAATCCTTTCTGTCTCAGGTGAGCCGTGACCACTGCCAAACATTTGGTGAACACCCGGGGGGCTTTGGTGAGACCAAAGGGCAGGGCCCTGAATTGAAAATGACTGACTCCCAGCCGGAAGCGGAGAAACCTCCTGGAGCGCCTGTGTATTTTTATGTGATAGTACGTGCCCTGGAGGTCTAATGAGCACATCCAGTTGTCTCTGCCCAAAAAGGGTAGAATGGACTGCAGTGTTACCATCCGAAATTTTGTCTTTAATCCATAGTTGTTTAACCTGCTGAGGTCCAAAATGGGTCTCCAGTCTCCTGTCTTTTTTGGTACCAAAAAGAATCTGGAGTAGATTCCGGATCCTAGCTGATCTGCTGGGACTGCCTGGATGACTCTTTTGTTTAACAGCTTTTTTATTTCTAGCTGAGCCTGACCCCTTTGTGCAGATGGTACGTCTGGTAGGGGTTTTGGTGGTTGTACTGGAGGGAAAGTGAAAGGAATTTTGTAACCCTCAGATATGATCTTCTGTACCCATGTGTCTTGGGAGATGGATTGCCAGGCTTCCGGGTACAGAGATAATCTTCCCCCGACTGCCTCCGAAGGCGGACAGTCGGACAGCTTCTCAGGGATGCTGAAAGGGCTGGTCAGGGAAAGATTCCCTGGAACCCTGGTTCTGTGGACCCCCTCTGCCCCTGGGGCGGCGTCTGATATTATTCCCCCCTCTGCCTCTAGGGGGAAATTCACCACGTGTGGCAGGCGCGACTTCCTGTGGTTTGCGGAACCACATCTTTCCACCCCTCTGTCCTTTAGGATAAGATCTAGAAGGCGTGAAAAAACGGACTCCCACGGCAGAGAGAGTCTTACCATCTTGCTCACATCTGGTGAGGGTATTCTTCACCTGAGGCCCGAACAATTCCGAACCGTCAAACGGGGTGTTGGTGAAGGACGCCTTGAAGGGGTCGGCAAAGTTACAGAGTCGCATCCACGCGTGACGTCTCAACGCAACGCCTGTGCCAGTGGCCCTACTCACTCCATCGGCTGCATAAGAGATTAGCCGCATGGAGGAGTTAACAGTGGAGTTCAGGGTAGCCAGCTGAGAGTTTATTTTGTCCTTAAACCCTGCAGCAGAAGGATCCTGTACCGTTTCACCCAGCTCTGCGAGCAAGTCTCTCTGAAGGCGGGTGAAATGACATAAATAGTTCAGCGATCGCATAGAAAATGCCACTGAAGCAAAGGTCCGCTTGCCGTACCTGTCCATGGTCCTGGACTCTTTGTTAGGAGGATGAACTGGTACAGAAGGATCAGCTAATTTCTTCTTAGTGGCTGCTGCTACCACCATAGCATCAACTGAAACACCTTTGGTGAGAAAGGATTTGTCATCTGGTGCAGAAATAAATTTAGAAGGCCTCCTAGGGGTAGGTTCCATTGAATCAGGAGCTGCCCACGCCTTTCTAGCCACTACCTCCATTAGTGGGTCAAAAGGGGGAGACACCCAGGAGGTGGAAGGGCGAGATCCAGAGGCGTCAAGGTAAACCGACTCGTCCTCTGAAGGTTTGAGAGTGGACCAATTTCCCCTCTGTCTTAGGATCTCCAGGATGTCTGAAAAGGAGACATCCTCAGAGGGGGATCTGGGGGAACCCTCCGACTCATCCAAGTCGGTGTCCGACGTGACAGACTCAGGGGAGTCTATGTGCTTCCTCTTGCACTTTCTTTTCCCAGGGGGTTCTCCTGAAACTTCAGGGGAGCCCTCGGAAGAGGAGGAGACACCCAAAGTGGGTACCCTACGCTTTGGATCTCTGCTGTCGGGTATAGGAGGGTGGCCAGAGACCGTAACAGGCACTACAGAGGGAGGAGCCACAGAACTTAACCTTGGAGTGGACACTGGGTCCAGCACACTCCTCATCACCTCGAAGGCTCCCCTTTCAGACACCAAAGGTAGCCCTGGCTCTGAAGAGGCCAGATCCACTCCCGGAACAGACAGAGAAGGCTCCGAGAATGATGTTGGGGCCGAACTAACCAGAGCCGAAGCTCCAAGAGGGAGAGCGGGGTCGGTCAAGGGTCCGATGCCACTCGCCCCCTCGGAGCCGACAATGGAGTCCCGGCACCCGGACCTCTCCACGGATGGAACCAATAAAGAGGTCGGAGACGACGACACCGGAACTGAAGGAGGAGGTATCGGCTCCGATGTGGGCAAGGTCACGGTTCCGATGAACTCCGGCTCCGAACTCGAGAGATGAGTCAAAGGAGGAATGGATAACTGTATCGAAGGAGCCACAGTCTGGTGAGATGGGCTCTGAAGCATTTGGGCCAGCGCCTGAGATTTTATGAGTCTATTGACCACCCTCTCGATGTCGTGATCGGAGAGCCTGGAAGACCTCGATGAATGAGTCCTATGACTCCGCTCCGATAGGAGGGGGAACCTCGGAGCCGATCTGACGGACTCTAAAGAAGGGGACCTAGAGCACTTGCGCGCTGGGGTCGGCTCCGATGATGGTTTCGAAGCAGAACCCACTTTGCTCACCTCGGAGCCAGCCAGAACCTAGGTCGGAGCCGTCTCGACAACACCAGCCCTCGGCTCAGAAACTGGAGCCGAGGGTTTGGCGGTATGACTTCCCCGAACCAGACTTGGACGAGGAGTCATCAGGCTTTAACAAGCCCCTTAGAATGAGCTTGTTACGTCTTTCCTGCAGGACTCTTGAACTAAATCCGTGACAAACGGAACAAGAGTCCTGCAGGTGTAAAGGCCCCAAGCAATAGACACAAGAAGTGTGACCGTCCGTTAGAGACATTTTCTGACAGCAAGAGTCACACTACTTGAATCCCGAGACCTTAACATCTTTGGACATTGCCCTAAAGACAGTCACTCAGTCAGCACACACACTCACTCACTTACACACAAGGGGGAGATGAGGGGGCTGACTAGAACAACAACACACACACACACACACACACACACACACAGGGGTGAGTAAACAGAAAAACTAAAGCCTGTAAGCCTGATTATAAAAGTTAACTACAGGGGTGGGTAGGGCTTACGAAACAAACACTATTAAATAATAATATTGATAGGGAACAAAAGTAGGGAAAATAACCTAATAAACTACCTCAAAAAATAGAAACTTTGTTGAAAATTCCTTTTACTGACCTGAGCCGGTAAAAAAAGGCAACCTCGCAGCGAAGCGGCAAACGAGATCTGGGGAGTTAGCGCATGGTATTGTGGGATATAGGGCTGCCTCGAGTCGGTAAAAATAGCTCTCGAGCTATAGTATAGGCCGAGTCGGAGCCGAGGATCGGCTCCGAACCATCCAGCAAGAATGAAGGCGAGAATGACAACTTAACATCAACCATTATTAGGAGGAAATGAAAATGGAGGTACAACCATGTGGTAAAGAGAAAGCAGGATGAAGGAATGAGTTTGTTTTTTCACAACTTATAATTTAGATTAATTTTATATGGTTGAAATTATAAGGAACAACTGGGAAATATTGCAATTTGATCAACGGGTGGGCAACAGGGTAGGGAAAGAACCTGTAGTAGTGTATAGGAAGGATAGATCTTTAAAAAACATACTGGAAGGTTTTCACAATAGTGGACATGGAAACAGAAAGTTAGGCAACTGTAAGTGTGGTATGTGCCCATGCTGTCCTTATATTTTGGAGACAGGAGAAATGTTTCCTTTTTTAAATGGGAAAATAATATTTTTAAGGGACATTTTTGTAATAGTACCAATGTGGTCTATATGGCTAAGAGCCAGGGCTGTACTACATTTTATATAGAGAAAACCAGTAGATGCTTAAGGGATAGGATGTATGAACATTTAACAGATGTGAAAAAATGTAAAATGACTAACGCACTTAGCAGGCATCAGAAGGAATTCTCTAGTTTTACAACAACTAGTTAAAGATGCACAAGGAAGAATGCTGGATTTATGTGAGTTAAAATGGCAGTTGCAATTGGATGCTACATACTATCCAGGTATTAATAAAAATGTAAGCATTTCCAGTGTGTTAAAAATAAGGAATATAATGGGATAAATAATAGAAAGACCAAGCAACACATTAAAATATAAAAATATATAGATATTATAGCATTGTTATGCTTGATTTATTCATATATTCATGTTTCATTGTTTTTTGTAACTTACATTGTGTTTTTAAGTTTTTGAAGTATGTATGAATGTCTGTATCCCTTTAAAACATTAATTAAATGATGGATAATGGAATGTAATTAAAGGGGGAGGGAATATGTATTTAAGTGGCTGGGTTTGTAGTTCAGTTTGTTCTGAAGAAGTCCCATATTTTATGGGAAGAAAGCGCCTAACACATGAAGTATACTTCTTGAAGTTTTTATTTGTAACATTTTTATCTTTTGTACCTTTGTATTGTGAATAAATGGGTTCAACCACTGCAGCTGTTCCAGTTTGTGGTTAAGAGTTTTACTGATGCCTAATGAGTAGTCTCTGAATCAGTGAGTGGCAAACATGATCTTCCTGAAATGGGGTCAACCTTGCTGCGATCTCTTTGTGTCCCCTCACAACAACAAATGCAGCAGTTTCGTTGCCTTGATCCCTTCTCAGGGACAGTCACCAAGAGATACTGTAGTTCATGCTGGCCCCCTAGTCTGCTCTATGCATTTCCTCCTAGTTCCCAGATTTCTTCAGAAAGCACACAGGTTGAAGAGCAAAGTAATCCTCATTGCTCCTTTCTGGCCTTGACAAGTCTGTTTCACCTTCCTTTGGTCTCACCTGATTTGCCCGCCGTGGACACTGGAACCACTTCCAGACCTTTTTTCCCATCTCTCTGGGCAAACTCATCTGGATCTTCAAAGCCTCAAACTGACAGCATAGTTTCTCCAATTCTGGTGATGGCTAGATATTCCATACTTTCATCCCTAGTCCAAAAGATTTTGATTTCCTCCCACAAAGCATCTACCAGGAAAAGCTACAAGAGTAAATGGAAAAGTTTCTCCATGTGAGCTCAACAGAAGTAAATAGATCCTTTTACGGCTCCTGCTCCAACAGTGTTGGATTTTCTGGCTTCCCTTTTCCAAGATGGAGCCAGCTATTTCACTGTAAAAGTTCAGTTAGTTCCCTTTTCAAATTTTCATGTTGGAGAAGATTCTTCTTCTCTAGCTTCATTTAAACTATGCAAGGCCTTCCTTAGGGGTACCTTTTTACTTAATCCCCCAAGCAAAGGTCCAACTCCTCCTCAGGATCTAACTATGATTTTATAGGCATTAGTTCTTCCCCCCTTGAACCTGCAGCCAAGGTAGATTTGCAATTTCTCTCATGGAAAACAGCTCTTTTGGTAGCTTTTACTTCAGCAAGAATAGCCCCTGAACTACATGCCCTCTTTTCTAAATCTCCTTATTTGGTTTTTCATAAAGATTAGAGTGACTTTTCATACCAAACCATCCTTTTTGTCTAAAGTTGCTGCAAAAAACAATATCAGTCAGTCTATTAATTTACCTGTTTTCTTTTCCAGTTTTCAAAACAAATAAGAATACACACTGCATCTACTAGATATTCATAGTTGCATTTTTACCTGGACAGGAGAATCTTTGAGAAAATCTGACCAACTGTTCATATCTTTCTCAGATGTAAAGAAGGGGAAAGCAGTTGCCAAATCCACTGTGGCTAAATGGTTAAGAGACTGTATTTTTTTTTCATTCATCGAGAGACACGTCAAAGCTCATTCTAAGAGATTTGTGGCAACATCTCAAGCCTTTTGGTCAAGAGTGTCTATTGATGATATTTGTGCAGCTGCCTCTTGGTCAAGTTCTCATACTTTTATCACACACTATAAACTAGACATTATTTCCAGGAAGAGGGCTGCTTTTGGCTCTGCAGTGCTGTGGAATATCCTTCCATGAGGGTCACCCTAAATTACTGTAGATGGGGACTATGTCCCACAGGTTGAGGAACGAATGAAAATGACAATATCAGATAAAGAAGTTGTGTACTTACCATAATATTCCATCTGTGCTGTCCATTTTCATTTTTCCCTCAACCTCCCCACCTTCCTTCCCCCTGTCCATGACTATGAGAGATCTGATGGATATGCTAATAGGAACTACAGTTCCTGTTTGTGGTCCTGGACTTTGTTCTGTCTCTCTACAGTAAGTACCTGTCTATATATATCAGTATGTACAATTTGTAATATATTTGCAGCAAACGTGATACACGGTAATTTGGGGGAAATGAAGTATTATGGGTAGGAGAGGAGGAGCTCAAATTTTGAATCCTAAGCTTGTAAAGTGCTCGGGTTGGATCCGAAACCCACAGGTTGAGGAAAAATGAAAATGGACAACACAGATGGAACTTTATGGTAAGTACGTAACTTCTTTTTGTAACTTACTTTAGACTTCTAGGAGTATACACCTTTCTTTTTTTGGATAAGTGCATGATCCAAGAAGAATCCTTAAGACAGTCTGCAGCAACCTGTCCAACAGACCCTGGAAGACTACCTCAACTTGGGAATGAATATCCCTTGTCTACAAAAAAAAATCTTCCATCCTCAAAGTATCAAGCATATAGACACAGATCAACAAAGTGCCCTTGTCACCATCAAATTGTCAGACAAGACCTACTCTAATATAGCCTCTTATCATCTTGGGGAGAGACATGACATCAAGTACTGCCAGAAGTGCCAGAGGTTCATTACTGAATAGCAACATCATTGGATCAGTAAGCCTCTCACCTAACTTGCAGCAGTAAAAGATGGCAGTAGTTAAGAGTTTCTCACATGGGGATCAGCAGGAGGATTCACTGCACAGACCTGAGCATCAATAAGAGCACTGCTACAAGAAATGAGCGAAGCTCAGAGAAGGGTACTGGACCCTGCAGGTGTTGAGAATATCCTCAAGTGTGGACCTAAGCATGTGCCTGTCATGCATATCCATAGAAAATGTGGGGCAGCAAAGAAGGTGCATCCACAGCTTCCAGGTTGGGGTTCCTTCTTGGCTGATAGCAACCTCTGGCTGAGTAAATGGAGCTCAAGGTCAAAAATCTTTTTTCTGGGAAGTTGCCTTTCAAAAGGATCAGATGTATTCAGCATAAAGGCTTTCATTCCTAGAGCTTTTTTCTGTGGCCCACCATAGCAAGCCAGCCCTGGATAGAAAGGTCTAACAAATCATTCCAAATCAAGGCTTGCTGTTAAAACCATAGAAACTGAGCAAATGTTTGATGCTACAGGTGCAAAACACACCCTTAAAGACTATGGCCTGATGACAGAACCATGCCATAAGCAGGCCTTTATCCACTGTGTTCCTGCTTTGGTGGAGATATGGATTCCTTTTCTCCCTCACATTCAGTGCATGTTAGCTGGAAAAGACTATGTCTGAGCCCACACTTAGAAATGATGGAAGGCATGAGACTTCTTTTGCCTTAGGCTGTTTTGAGGAGTAGGAGGACCTGGAGGACATTTTGTCTGAGGTAGACCAGGACAGTTGGTCTTCCCCACACACACACACACACACATTTCACCCAAGATGCTACCTGTTCTGCTGATATCTTGCATCTAACATCCTTGTTGCTGTGTAAGTCCCTTCCCTTTCCCTCTCCCAGAAAAGCACCTTTCTAAAAAGTTGGAAGAGCCCTGGGTCACCACTCCCATAGAGTTAGTTATCAAGTGTGCTGTACTGGAGAGCCTTTAAGAATTTTGGCACAACCCCGATAGCTCATAAGAAGGCAAATACCCTTATAAGCCCCTGGCTAAATGGAGGTAGTCCCTTTGCAAGAATTCTTGAGATGACTCTTAAATGATCTGTTCAGTCCAGCATATGTTCTGCTACCTTACCAACTAACAGAGTCCAAAAACTTTGGATAGATGTTGCAAGAGAGTTTATCTTACAATTACACAGGGGGTTTAGAAGCATCAGTTGTTTATTTAACATACCCAAGTTCTTATGGAGTTGAACCCCTATCTCTGGGAATGGTGGATTACCCCCATCAAAGTTTTCACGAGTCCACCTTCTTACATCTGACCCATCACAGGTTCCAACAAATAATTCACTGGTGGAGTGGTTAGTCCACCTCAGGTCCTTCACGGTATGAAGGGTGTTGTTCCCCATGGGGACAGGGCTTCATATTAGCCAGCTGTACCTTCTTTATGTTTTCCTGACATGAAGAGCTTAGAGGTAAGGTTTGTTTGGGGCCTTACCTCATTTGTCCAGTCAGTCAGTCATGTAGTATGTACACAGGAAAGAGAAAAGAGAAAATTCTATAACTATGCACAGAGAGGCAGTGCTCTTGTGTAACTGAACTGCATACAGCTCTTTGAGCAGTTCACACCTTCTGGGAAAGAATGAGCTTTCAGACTATCTGAGATGTTTCTCTTTCTTTAAAGGAGCTGTGGATTCAGAGACCATGTCTGGAAGTGGTTCACTCTGGAGATCGACCCATTCACTACCTGGAAAGTACAGTTGTGTAAGTAAACTTACCATAACAGTAGATGTTCAAATGATCACTGCTACATTATCCTAAGTTATATGGGTTATATTCTGCATAGGCTATAACAGCCATCCAGCTTCCTTATGTCCAAACCGTTAATCATCTTGAGCTGAGCTGACTGAAAAGACAGGTTTGGGTGCCAAGCCCCTCCGAGCTTTCATTCCAACTGAAAGAGGGAGGGTAAGCCATAAGAGGGCATTGCTAAGAAAAGATAAAGTACGTGCCCACACCCTGGCACATCAATCATACATCAATTAATCATATCAAAAAGCAAGGAGAATGGAGGGAGAGAACAGCTGTTGCAGCAGTGATCAATGTAACATTTGCTGTTATAGTAAGTACATCTGTACTATGCTCATCATATTGATCACAGATGCAGTAGCCTAAGCTGTATGTGTAGATTACTGTAGCTTAAAACAACTAGGAAGACCCCCTAGAGAATGGTGCTGGCAAAGCCTGTCTTTGAACTGGAAAAAGAGTCTAGTTTGTAGTGCTTTGCAAAAGTATGTACAGAAGACCAAGTTCTTGCTTCTAGAATAATTCTAGGGTCCAACCCTTTCCAGAAAGCCATAGATGAAACCAAGACCCTTGTATAGTGAGCCTTGATCCTGCTTCAAATAGTCTTTTTGTAGGAATAACAAAAAGTAATAACTTTAGACAACCATTTGGAAATAGTCTGCTTTGATACAGGTTGTCGCTTCTTACCTTGACAAGAAATAAACAACTCATCATAAGTTCTGAAAGATTTTGTTCTGTCAATATATTACTTGAGTTGTGTGTGGACATCCAAGGTATGAAGGTATTCTTTCTCCCTCCTTTTTAGAAAACAGGCAGGTGAATAGTTTTGCTTAAAGTAAACTCTGATACCATTTCAGGAACAAAAGAAGGATTAGTTCACAAAGAAACCCTGTCTATGTGAAAGGTGAGATGTGATTGACCCACCATAAAAGCTTGCAACTCCAATGCTCTTCTTGCAGAGATCAGAACAATCAGCAAAGCTGTTTTCCATGTTAAGAACCTCAAGTCAGCCAGATTGGTTGGATCAAATGGAACAAGTCTTAGCTTCTCTAACAAAAAACTAAGATCTAAAGGAGGAGTCTTCAGTTTTCTGGGAGGCCTCTTATGTAGCACCCCTTTTAAAAACATCTTCAAGTGAGATTCCACTGAAAGAGGACAATCTGTAAGCAGACATGCTGAAGTGGTTGACAAAGAACCTTGATACTAATCAACACAGGACATAGGATAGCAGCTCACCCAAATACTGTAAAACCAGAGAAACACTAGCCTTGAATGAGTGCTGGTTGCTGGCACCACCTAGAAAATCTTTTCCATTTGCTTATATATAATTTTCTAGTAACAGGTTTTCTTGCCACCATTAATACCTGCTGCACATCCTCAAAAAATGGCTGCCTAAAAGGTATTACTCCCCTATCATCCAGGATGTCAGTTATATTTGTTTGGGAGTCAGGATGCATCTAACAACCTTCTTGCTGTGTAAGTAAATCCAGTCTGTGAGGAAGAATGAGTAAATTCCTCCTGGCCAATTTCAAAAAAAGGAGTCAGCAAAATGATTTTTGAGGAGTTCTGAATCTTCAGAACTACAGTGGATATCAGTGGAAAGGACGAAAAAGCATACAGGAGCATTCATGTTGAAGGAAAAGAAAAGGCATCTGTCTTCCAAGCCTTCTTGCATGGAATCCCAGTACAGAATTTTGCCAGTTTATTATTTAGAAAAGGAGGCAAAAAGGTTTACCTGAGGAATTCCACGCAACTGGATCAAGTCTTGGAAGACCCCCTTATTCAGTTTCCACTTGTGAGGATTTGCCTTGTTCCTGCTCATCTTGCCTGCCACACAGTTTTACTCTAATGGAATGTAAAATGCCTATAGAGTGAGATTGTGCTGTAAAGTTCTATCCCATGCAGCATGGCTAGTCTGCGTAGGGAGTATGATTTGGGTCCCTCATACCTGCTTATGTACTACATCACTGTGGTGTCGTCTAAACCTACTTGAATTATATTTGTGTGTTTTGGTGTGTCTTCCTGTCCCACAGACCTAGGACTTTTATTCCCATTGACACTGCTCCCAAGCAAACTCTGAGGCATCTGTTGTGACTGACTGCTTTGCAGCAGGAGGGAAGAATGGGGGACCTGGATTCAAGAAATCTGATGTATCCATAAATAGTTTTCCTTTCACATAAATCCCAGAAGTGGGATTTTTAAAGATAATGGGTACTGATGTTGGCACCAAAGAGATTTTAGATATTACTGTATCTTTCTCATGTGAACCCTTGCAAGAGATATTCCCTCACAGTGACTGAAGTCTGAGTGGAAAACTCCTGGACTAGAGCCAAATATAGATATATATTTTATGTGGAAGCAAAGCTTTTTATATTGAGGTGTCTAGCTTGCACCCCAGAAACAGTCCTGTGTGATGGAGACAGAAAATACTTTTGAATGTTCTGTTGGAATTGCCACCTGCGTAGGAGATCTGTTAGCCAAGTGAGAGATTCCTGACACTTTAAAAAAGACTCTGCAAAGATAAGCAAGTTTTCTAAATATGGACAATGTGGATAACATATAGCCTGCAATGGGCTATAGCAGGAGCTAGACACTTTATGTACACTCTTGGAACAGTGGATAGCCCAAAGGGTTAGGCAGAGAACAGATAATGTGATACAGACACACAAAATCTTAAAAAAACACTTGAAGTTTGGGTGAGGAGGAATGCGATGATATGCATCTTTTAGATCTAAAGTTACTAGAAAACTCAAATGAGGAAGAAGGGATAACAAGCTATGAAACAAAAGCACTTTGAACTTGGGCACTGTCACAAACTGAATCAGGAAAGAAAGGGTCTAGAACTGGTCTCCTGGAATTTTCTTTCTTTGGCACTAAAACATTCTGGAATAGAAACCTTTCCCTAACTGGGAAGAAGGAACAGCTAATATGCCTGAGATAACATATGAAGTAGGACAGGAGGGAGGAGAAGGGTTTAGTCTGGTGGATGAGGATGAACCCCTGGAAATGAGGAATTTCCTCCTGCTGTCATTTGTATCCTAGATGGATTACATTCACAATCCATTTGAAACAATGTGTTGCTAAAAGAGAGAAATGAAGATTCAGACTTTCTGGAAGGGGTAAGGTAGTCCCAGGGTTACGGTAGGGTTGGCAAGGTACCTTATATAGTCATACTGCATTGTTTGATTGTCCTTTGTTCTGGGGTGTTCATGCTTTCTTTTTGGAACCTTCCTGACATTGTTTTTTAAATGTCTGCATATCATCATTCTGCTCAGACTGTTTATTTTGTTTCTTGGCAAAACTGAATGAGGGCGCAGAAAATCTGTTAGAAAAATTTAGAGAAGTTGGGCTGAAAAATCTGACAGATTCCTGAATCAGTTTACCTTTCTCATCTCAATTTTTGGTATCTTCTGCACCAGAGAGTCCAAAAATTAATCTCTATCTAAAGGATATTTAAATTTTTCATTTTTGAAATATTCTTGGAGGTTCTAAGAATGCAGCCAGGGAAACCTCCTCAAAACAGTACCAGTGGCTACAGTCCTGGAAGCAGTATCTATGGAGTCATAAACATACTTCAAACAATGAGTAGTGACCTGAGAAGCAGAGGAAATTAAGCCACACACAGCAGATTTTTCCCTCACAAAGAGAAACTGCAGCCAAAACATTTCTCATACTTTTACAATTAGAATAAACCCTGTACTTACGTATTATCACAACCACATTCCGAACAAGCGAAATGGCTCATTTCCAAGCCCTTCTCCTGCCAGAATGTGTGATATATAGATCGCCAAGGTTTGGAAATCAACTTGACCCATACATGCGAGAAATTACTTGTTCTCTGCAGAAAAGAAAAGTAGGCACCACCTGTCATATGTTTCAAGTCTCCGAGCTATATAACAAGGAGGTTCTCAAATACAAACCTTGCTCTGACGACCTCTTTCTCTTTATTTCAAAGCATAATTAACTAGTTCCATAAATCATATAAACAGATGCAGTTCAGGGGCAAGACAAAAAAATCAATGTTAGTACAAGCATCATTCTTGTAAGTACATGTAAATAACCTGTTTACAGTGGTCCGCACAATTCACATGCCAGATCTTGATGACTTCAGCTTCTGCTTATGCCAACCTACTGGCAATGTTATCATGCAGAATTTTACTTGCATGACACAGCATCATTAAGTTGAAATGTACTGCAGTACTTTAATTCCTCATTGCTTTACATGGCAAAGATACAAAGTCAAACAAATACAAGAAAAAAGGGACATTTAATGCGTACACCATCACCCTTCAGGCTGTGTGTCCCCGTGGAAATGCCAACAGACATCCATTAAAGAAGCATTTTAAAAATGCACCTTTTCAGTGTTCTGCTTTTAATATTTGTATTGAAATGTTTAATAATATATATTTGAATGTTTTGGGACCATAAAATGTTCTGCTCATGCTGAAACTGGCCTGTGAAGACAGACTTCAAATGTGGTTGCGATAATACGCAAGTGCCGAATAAACTTTAACATATGAGTGTGACAATTCAGAATTCTAAAACTTAAACTTGCAGAAGTATACTCTTTTCCACAAACTTATCAGTAGCTTTAACATCCTTGTCAGAAGGAGGATTTGAATTAACAAAATGCTTGTCAGCAGATGGATTAACTAAAACTATAGCTAGTGGGTCAGGTCAGGGATTAGTGTATGAAAACTTGAAATACTGAGGAACTTTGTACATTCTGTCTGTTTTCAAAGGGGAAGCAGGTCGACTGTCAGGGAAACCAGAGGCTGTGACAAACACATCCTCCAATGCAGACAGCACTGGGGGTATTGGGGAGTGTTGTAGCAAATCATAATATTTTCTAAGGGAATGAGTAATCTCTGTGTTCTCCCACTACAAACAATGGTTTATTCTGTGGCTGCTCAGGTGGCCTAGAGGGTTAAAACCCTGACTATGACCAAGGATCAGTTAGCGGCTCATGCATCTGATGGAGTGGCAGGGAGGGATGGGCATGCCTATACAGGGGGAGCAGTACTTGGGGCATCTCAATACAGTGATCCTTGATGGAGGCTGTGGACATCACTGGGATTAGGCATGGTCCAGTAAAGGCTGGAGGTGGGCCTGGCTGAGCTGCGTCTGAGACAGGGTGATACAAGGGTACAAGGGAGGGGGAAGTAGGTAGAGCTTAAGTACAAGTCTTAAAAAAAAAAAAATGGACAGATGCAGAGATATACTGAGCCTCCAGTCTGCCCTTAGTATCTGCAACGGACCCCAGCAATACTGGAGAAGTTGGAGGGTAAGGAAATAACTGGTAAACCCAGCATGGACATAGTACACTGGGGTGCTGGGCCAGTAATGGTGACAGGAAGGGGACAAAAAAAACCAATGGTTTATCCTAGAAATAGTCTCAGATAAAGAGAATCCATCACAGGGACTTTCAGATACTCCACTCTCTTCAGAATCTGAGAAATCTGAGGAGAAAGACTGCATGTGTCCCTTCATATTCTCCTACAGAATCCTAATCTTGAACCATCTTCTTTTACCAGAAACCACCTTACAAGAAGAGTCAGCAGCCTGCACAAGACCCTGGGCCAAGTCCAATAAATTACTCCTGTCCAGAGAAGGTGACACAGGAGATGCTAAGTGATTAGTTTTCTGTCTCTTAAGATAGGAAAGTTAGGGCAAACAGAGTATTGCCAGCAACAGCTTCTTCAGGGATGGCCACAAGACTCCACTCCAGTTTTTTCGGTGCCATCTCTGCACCTTAAAGCTTAGGAATGTGTTAGCTCAACCCTGGCTTCGGCTTTGGGGGCTATCTCTTCTAAGCAGGTGGAGACCAACATTCTGAGGCAGTCCTTCTTGGTTCCAGGCTCTCTTTCCTCTTCGGGGGGACCAGCTTTCCAGGCCATGGAGAGGGCCTTGTCTTCTGTGGGCATTCAGTCAGCTCCACAGCTGTCAAAGCAGTTTCCCAGTCCTTTTTCTTGTCCAGAGCCTCTACCAGTTCCAACACCAGGACAGCGGGCACCGAAGCTACAGCAGTCACTTACTCAGGTTTTGTCCTTTTCTGACACCTCTTCAGATTATCCCACTGAAGGGGTTCCTCAGAAGAGAAAGTGTAAGAGGAAACACCTAGATTCCCCAGAGGAATCCATCACGGAGAACGCTGATTACAGTGAAGGGGATGGTTCCCCACACTTACCCCAGAAGACATCTCCTTTGGAGACATCCTTGAGATCTTTAAGCAGAGGGATGGCTGGATGTCCTAACAACCCACCCCAGAGGGATCAGTGTACCTGCAAGCTTTCTGTGCTTGACCATCTGCCTCTTGGGTTACTCCACCCGCTGATGAGCTCATAAGTTGATTTCGCAGCAGGTGTGGAAGGCTCCTTACACCAATGAACCCATCCCCAAGAGACCAGACAAAATTCTAACTGCTTCCGAGGATCATCAGTTTTGGGCAAAGGTATTGATGGTAGATGCTATGGTGGTAGCAGTGGCCACAAAAAAGGAACTGGCAGAGGAAAGTTCCACTATCTATCCTCCTAATAGAGAGTCTAGAGGGATGGATAGGTTTGGCAAGTGGGTTTACACTTCATCGACCTTTGCATTATGGTGTTAGAACTTTATGGCACACTTCACCAGACTTCAAAGGGATCTGATTAAAGAGTTTTCAGATACCCTGGCAGGAGCCATATCTAATAAAGTTTAAGATGAGGTTGCTTCTCAGCTGGCCACCGTAGAGTCCATTTCAAATTCGTCCATGAGGCTCATAGCACATGCAGCTGAAGAGATGACTAGAGCAGCAGGATTGGGTGTAGCCATAAGGAGACAAGCCTGGATGCACTTGTGCAAATTTGTAGAACTATTCAAGTCTTCATTCATCAATGTCCATTTTGACAGACCATCCCTTTTTGACCCTAAAGTTTGAGAAACTTTATCCAGGTGTGAAAAGGATGTAAAGACCATTTCTACAGTGGGCATACATTTTTCCACTCCTCGATGGTCCAGAGCAGTGGGAAAATGTGGTTCAAAAAGTCTCAAGGACCTTTCCAGGACACACGTGGCAGTGGGTCACCCCTGGGGCAGAGGAGGGAGCTTTAATTGAAGATGCTATCCATGCATCAGATGTGGTCCATAAAAATCAAGGTTTTAGGGACACCTTTCCTGGGAATCCCTACCAATGCTCCTGAAAAGAGGCCCGATTGCTTTCCTCTGTAAGCAGTCGGGGGCATTTATCCTTGTACCAACATGCATGGCTTCAGATAACTTTGGATATTTGGGTGCAGAGGATCATAACTAGAGGATACACCGTACCCTTCCTCCCCTGCCCCAACAACTCCAACAAAATCCCTGACGTTCCACCCAGTCAGAAGGAAGCAGCAGTATTAGAAATTCAAAAACTGCTAGAAAAAAAGAGTCATCCAACAGGTCCCACCAGACCAGATAGAATACGGAGTTTACTCAAGATTCTTTTTAGTGCCAAAAAAGACAGGGTACTTGTCGCTCATCCTTCTCTAACACATAAGACAAGCAGGTGGGTGGTTTCATTTAGATGCTTTAATATACAGAAACACATCAGGATGGATGGCAACATCATAAAGTACGAACTTAACAGACAGACCTTATATACATACATGCTTGCATCTCAACAGCTTACTGCAAAATGGCAGTCTAGCTTGCACCTGCTCAGTATTTATACACTTGTGCAAGCCCTTGGATAGCTTCTTAAAGGTATACACACACATATTGATCTACATCCTCCCTCTTAAAATGATTGCCCTTTGAAAAAAAACAATATTCGAGTTAGACATGCATTACTATAAACATTAGAAGCAAAATACACTGTTCATGTCCAAGTTGCTTCATATCTGCTACAGGGTTTAGAGATTCGACCATATCTCGTAACATAACAGTGTGGATGAAATTTAGCAACAAGGACAGTCTGCGGTGCACAAGTCATATCAGGAACTTCTGGATTTGTCACAGGAACAGGAATGTCTTCTGGAACTTCCTGTGGAATTGGAACACCAGACAACTCACTCTGAGATAGCGTCTTTCTCACAGACTATGTGCTGTGGTGTAGGCTCAGACACTGATCTAAAATGTTTCCAATTCCGCCTAAAGTCTGCTCCTTGTGATTCTATAATGTATGATCTCAGCTCTGGGAAAATATTCTTCATGACACTAATCTGATCATAACCTTTGGACATTAACATCCTTACCAGTTCTCCCTCTCGTAATGGATTGAGGGGTTTGCTGGTTTTATCATAGTAGGACTTCTGGGTTAAACACTTCTTCAACAGATTGGCTTTCACTAACCTGTTGTTCTTGACATGTGGAACCAACAATTGACTACTGATTGGTAATGTGGTTCTGGTTTGTCTCAACAGAAGTCTCTGAGCAGGTGAACCAAGATGTTTATCATGAGGAACATTTCTGAGATTCAAGAGATTCAGGAAAACATCACTATTATCTCATTTTGACTTCTCTAGTAACTGTTTTACACTTTGAACTGCACGTTCTGCCAAACTATTTGATGGGGGTACTCTGGACTACTTGTGACATGAATAAAGCCCCATTCTTCAGCAAATCTTTTGAACTGCTGGCTTGTAAACTATGTGCCACTGTCAGAAATAACTTTGTGTGGACTACCATGTACTGCAAAATGATGTTTCATCTTAGTAATGACAGTACTGGATGCTAGATTTGGAAGTACGTCAATCTCAAACCAACTGGAGTAAGAGTCTACTAACACCAAATAATGTTGACCATTCCACTCAAAAATATTTGTGGCTACTGTCAACCAAGGTAGTTCCAGAATCTGGTTTAGCTGAAGTGGTTCCTTCTGTTGATGTGGCTCAGTACTATTACACACTGAACAAGATGAAAGTACTCTCACAATATCTTGTGATATAGAAGGCCAAAATACTAGTTCTCTCACTCTTCTTTTGGTAGAGTCGACTCCTGGGTGACCACGATGCAGGATAGCAATGTACTTTTGCTGCAAGGACTTTGGAACTATGACTTTCAGACCTTTCATAATGACACCCTTGTCCGACAAAATCTCATCTGTGTATTGAAATTAAGGTTGCACTTCTTGAGGTAAACTAAAGTGCTTTGACGTCCATCCTTGATTGATAAAGTGGTTGAACCTTTGTAAAACTAGATCTGTGGCTGTGTGATCTCTTAACTCATCAAGACATGTGGAAGAAAGATTTCTCACTTCTATAACTTCAAAATCAAGGTTCTCATTCTTGTGCTGTTCTGTGGTGTTTCTGGGTGATCTGGATAAGGTATCAGCAAGATAAAGAAGTTTGCCTTTCTTGTAGACAAGATTGAAATTATACTTTTGCAATCTTAGCATCATGTATTGCAGTCTGGCTGCAGCTGAATGCATAGGCCTTCTCAAAATAGTGACTAAAGGTTGGTGGTCTGTTTCAGTCTGGATAGGTGTACCATAAACATAATCATGGAACTTCAAATATGCAGACACAATTGCCAAACGCTATTTCTCGATCTGGGCATATTGCATCTCAGTTTGGGTAAGAGTTCTCGATGTACAGACAACAGGTTGATCCTCTTGTAGAATGACCGCACCTAGACCAAATTTCGAAGCATCACAGGAAAGTGTAACTGGCTTGAGAACATCATAGTATCTGAGAGTTGGTGGACTAGCAATTCTCTGTTTCAGGGCATCAAATGCTCTTTGGTGTTGCTCTAACCAAGACCAGGATACATCTTTACGTGTCAGCTCTCTGAGCCATGCTGAAAGTTGGGTCAAGTCTGGGATGAGCTTGCCTAGGTAGTTGACCATGCCAAGAAAAAGTTGCAGGGCTTGAACATTGTCTGGAGCTGGCATCTCGAGAATGTCTGTTTATTTAGAGGGTTCTGGTCATAAGCCTGAACTTGTAAATAAATGACCAACATAAGTAACTTCTTGTAGTATGAATTTTCATTTCTGTGGATTGAGCTGAAGATTCACTTGACGTGCATTTCTAGAACTTTTCTGAGGTTTCTGTCATGCTCTGCTTCATCATGACCTCCTATCAGTATGTCTACTATAATAGCACAAAGATACCCAGAACAAATTTGCTCCATTGCACGTTGAAAGACTTCACTTGCAAAATATATCCCAAATGCCATTCTCAAAAATCTGTACCTGTCAAACTGAGTACTAAATGTAGAGAGTAATGAGGATTTCTTGTCAAGGTGAATTTGCCAAAATGAACTCTTTGCATCTAAGACAGAAAAAATAGTGGCATTTGGCATCAAGGCTGCGACTTCTTCAACTATGCACGTTGGATGATGAGGTCTGTTTAATGCTTTGTTCAAATCTCGTGGGTCAATACATATTCTAATGTTATCTGAGCTTTTTACCCATTCATGTGGAGTTGTAACAGGGCAAATCACACTTTATCACACCATTTTATCTAGTTTGGCTTTGACTCTGTCCTGCATGGCTATTGGAACTGTTGCTGGTCTGACAACTGGACTGACCTCTGGATCTAACCTCATGGAGTACACAGCTGGAAGTTTGCCTAGTTTGTCTTCGAAGAGATCAGCATAGGTGGAAAAAATGTACTGGGTGAAATTAGAGTAGTGGTCTTTTAAGATACCATGGTGGACTTCCTTATTAAATGAAAGCAGTCCCATTTTCAAACTGTTTCTGAGCCATAATAATGACTTACATGCCTCTTGACCACATAAAATAACAAGTCATATCTTCTCACAGCAGAGTAACATGAAAGCACTACTGAGCCTTCAGTTTGAATTTCTTCACCTCCATAAGCAGCAGGCTTCGCACACCTTGCCAAATGAAGTCTTTCACCATAGCACATACTAGCAAATGTTTCTGCTAATATAACATTGCACTTGGAACCTGTATCAACTCTGAGTTCTCTGGGTTTGCATTTTTTCCGAACAGTACAAAATACTTCATTCTTTGCCCTTAAATCTACTGCATTGACTGTTTCATGAAGCGCTGACACACCATCAGCATAAAGAGTACCCTTCAACCCTACATCATGGCTTTCTAATTAATCAACTCATTTCTTAAAATGTTCCCTTTTAATAAAAAAATGTGGGCCTTTTCTTCTTCTTCTTTCGGCTGCTGCCGTTAGGGGTCGCCACAGCAGATCAACTGTTTCCATTTCTTCCTGTCCTCTGCATCTTGTTCTGTCACACCAACCACTAGCTAGCATGTCCTCTCTCACCACATCCATAAACCTTATCTTAGGCCTTCCTCTTTTCCTGTTACCTGGCAGCTTCATCCTTAGCATCTTTTTCCCGATATACTCTGCATCCCTCCTCAGCACATGTCCAAACCAACATAATCTTGCCTCTCTGGCTTTGTCACCAAACCTTCCAACCTGGGCTAACCCTCTAATATACTTATTCCTAATCCTGTCCATCCTCGTCACACCCAGTGCAAATCTTAACATCTTCAACTCTGCCATGTCAAGCTCTGACTCCTGCCTTTTTATCAATGCCACTGTCTCCAACCCATATAATATAGCTGGTCTCACTACCCTCTTGTAGACCTTCCCTTTCACTCTTACTGGTACTCATCTGAGACAAATCACTCCTGAAACTCTTCTGCACCCACTCCATCCTGCCTGTACTCTCTTCTTCACCTCTCTTCCACATTCACCATTACTCTGAACTGTTGATCCCAAGCATTTAAACTCATTCACCTTCGCCACCTCCACTCCCTGCATCCTCACCATTCCTCTATCCTCCCTCTCATTCACACATATATTCTGTTTTAGTCCTGCTGATCTTCATTCCTCTTCTCTCTATAGCATATCTCCACCTCTCCAGGGTCTTCTCCACCTGTTCCCTACTTTCACTGCAGATCACAATGTCATCTGCAAACATCATAGTCCATGGGGACTCCTGTCTGATCTCGTCTGTCAACCTGTCCATCACCATTGCAAATAAGAAAGGGCTCAGAGCTGATCCTTGATGTAATCCCACATCCACCTTAAACGCATCCATCACTCCCACCGCAGACTCCACAGCTGTCACACTACCCTCGTACATATCCAGTGCCACTCTTACATTCTTCTCTGACACTCCCGACTTCCTCATACAATACCACAACTCCTCTCTAGACACCCTGTCATATACTTTCTCTAAGTCCACAAAGACACAATGCAACTCCTTCTGACCTTCTCTGTACTTCTCCATCAACACTCTCAGAGCAAACATCGCATCTGTATTGCTCTTTGCATGAAACCATACTGCTGATCACTAATCATCACCTCCCTTCTTAACCTAGCTTCCACTACTCTTTCCCATAACTTCATGCTGTGACTGATCAATTTAATCCCTCTGTAGTTACTACAGCTCTACACATTATCCTTATTCTTAAAAATTGGCACCAAAACACTTTTTCTCCATTCCTCAGGCATCCTCTCACTTTCCAAGATTTCATTAAACAATCTAGTTAAAAACTCCACTGCCA
This sequence comes from Protopterus annectens, assembly GCF_019279795.1. Lineage (NCBI taxonomy): Eukaryota > Metazoa > Chordata > Ceratodontiformes > Protopteridae > Protopterus > Protopterus annectens. The sequence goes on from NC_056739.1 coordinate 1,567,912,532, forward strand.
TTTCACCTAAACACCTCCATGCTTCCACAGGTATGTCATCTGGACCAACAGCCTTTCCGGTCTTCATCCTCTTCATAGCTATCCTTACTTCCTCCTTGCTAATCCACTGCACTTCATGATGCACTATCCGCACATCATCCAACCTTCTCTCCCTCTCATTCTCTTCATTCATCAGCCCCTCAAAGTACTCTTTCCATCTGCTCAACACACTCTCCTTGCTTGTGAGTACGTTTCCCTCATTATCCTTTATCACCCTTACCTGCTGCACATCTTTACTAGCTCAGTCCCTCTGTCTAGCCAATCGGTACAGGTTCTTTTCTCCCTCCTTAGTGTCCAACCTTTTATCCAATTCCTCATATGCCTTATCCTTAGCCTTCACCACCTCTCTCTTTGCCATGCACCTCATCTCCTTATACTCTTGTGTACTTTCTTCATCTCTCTGACAGTCCCACTTCTTCTTCGCCAACCTCTTTCTCTGTATACTGTCCTGTACTTCTTCATTCCACCACCAGGTCTCCTTGTCCTCCTTCCTCTTTCCAGATGTCACACCAAGCACCTTTCTAGCCATCTCTCTTACTAGCTGTGCTGTAGTTACCCAGCTATTCGGTAACTCTTCACTGCCACCCAGTGCCTGTCTTAACTCTTCCCTGAACATCACCTCACAATTACCCTTTTTCAATTTCCACCATTTGATCCTTGGTGCTGCCCTGACACTCATCCTCCTCTTCTTGATCACCAATGTCATCCAACAAACCACCATCCTATGCTGCCTAACTACACTTTCCCCTGCCACCACTTTACAGTCTCCAATCTCTTTCAGACTGGCTCTTCTACATAAGATATAATCCACCTGTGTGCATCTTCCTCCACTCTTGTATGTCACCCTATGCTCCTCCCTCTTATTAAAATACATATTCATCACAGCCATGTCCATCCTTTTTGCAAAATCCACTACCATCTGACCTTCTGCATTCCTTTGCTTAACACCATACCTACCCATCACTTCCTCATCCCCTCTGTTCCCTTCACCAACATGCCCTTTGAAATCTGCTCCAATCACCAGTCTCTCACCCTTGGGTACAGTCATCACCACTTCATCCAACTCACTCCAAAATTTTTCTTTCTCATCCATCGCACACCCAACTTGTGGAGTGTATGCACTAACAACATTCATCATTACACCATCAATTTCCAGCTTCATAAACATCACTCTATCCGACACTCTTTTCACCTCCAAAATACTCTTAGCATACTATTCCTTCAGGATAATGCCTACGCCATCTCTCCTCCCATCCACACCATGATTAAACAATTTGAACCCGCCTCTGATACACCTAGCCTTGCTCCCCTTCCATCTGGTCTCTTGCACACACAATATACTGACCTTCCTTCGGTCCATTATATCAGCTAGCTCTCTCCCTATACCAGTCATACTGTCAACATTCAAAGTTCCGACCCTCACTGTCACAGTCCTAGCCTTAACCTGCCTTCAGGCATGTCTTCCCCCTCTTCTCCTCCTTTGGCCAACAGTAGCCCAATTTCCGCCAGCACCCTGTTGGCCAGCAGTACTGGTGGCGGTCATTGTTAACCCGGGCCTCGACCAATCCGGTATGTATATCTGTACTGTTGTATACATGTATGATTTGGCAAAATTTTACGCCGGATGCCCTTCCTGACGCAACCCTCCCCATTTATCCGTTCTTGGGACCGGCACAAAGAAATGCACTGGCTTGTGCATCCCCAGTGGCTGGGTTTTTGAAATTATTCAATTTATTACATTTGTGGTATTGTTAACCAAAAGCTAAACATTTCTCCCTTTCAGATTCATGACTTCCACCACAATTATGACAGTTGGCAATGAAACTAGGTTGGGGCCCATGCTTTGTTTGCTGACTCATTCTTATGCTTCACTGAGACTGTGCGAACTCTGGAATTTGCTGGAAAGTTCTGGGGTTTACCAGTGAGTATTGCAGGGGCTACAGTTGCTGCCATGTGTTTGGGCCTGTTTCTTTTAACTACTTGCTGCATACTATCAACATGAGCTTTATCACTGTGCCTTCTAGAGCTGCTCTCATTTGTAAGCATGTTTATGTGCTTTTCTGTGAGCTCGTATATCTCACAAATCTCAATGGCCTTCTTCAAAGTTAAATCACTGTCACGAAGCAAAAGCTTTCTCACAGCATCATCTTTAATACCCCACACAAGTCTGTCTTTTATCAGCTCATCCCCTAAATCATCAAATCTGCACATTTTAGCCTTGTTTCTCATGTCAGTTATATATGCTGCAAAAGTTTCACCAGGCTTTTGATCCCTTGTGTAAAATATGTGCCTTTCCATTGTAACATTTGTCTGGGGGTTACACATTTCTCTAAATTTACATTTTAAGCACTCAGGGTCCCCCTTTGATTTATCCGGTACAGCAATATGATGTTTTCCGCCATCTCTGGTGTAGACAGCAGGAGCATACACAAACTAACATTCCTTTCTATGGCTTCTGACCCAGCTAAATTAAGTAGATTAAATGCCTTTGTAAGGTCATCTTCATCAAAAAATGTGGCCTGTATGAAAATCTACTCTTGCTCAAACACTCTCCAGTTCTCAACAATATTACTGTCAAACACAAGTGCACTAGGTTTTCAAAATCTGTCTGCCATGCCCATAAAGTATACACAAACACACTGAAAGTATGGCCCTTGTAATTATGTATGGACAAACAGTTCTGTGAGCTTGTAACAACATTCAAATGCACAGTAAACTCTTTGAAATACTGTGCTTTGCAAAATATGCTCTGTAATGGCTGTACTTTTGTGAAATAGCTTTATTGCAACACTGCACAAACATGCAAACACTTCATACACGTCTGATAACTTGGATATCTTTGCTTAATACACAATATACATGCTTTGGGAAAATGTGGTTGTTTCCTTTTATTTTAGTGGTTTTATGCAATTCAGACTTTATTTCAAACATTTTCCTTAGCAATTCAAGTATTTTTATCAATATCGTACAAATTGGTTTATGCAAATATCATTTAGAACGTTCTGTATGCTCTGTTTCATATTTTACAAAAAGAAATAGTGTTGAGCAAGTTTTAATACCTGAAATTAATTTCTGACCTGTTCTGCGAAGTTTTCACATTTTAGAGATGATTCACTGCTGTATATTCCTCCAGTTCCTAGTAAGTGCCTTAAGTCATTTTAGCCAAGCCACCTTTAACTTCATGCCCTTTGGATATGCTGTTTCTGATCCCATGTCCTTTAGACGTGCCACTTTTGGCACCATGTCACTCATCATTCTCTAACACATAAGACAAGTAGGCAGGGGGGTTCATTTAGATGCTTTAATATATAGAAACACATCAGGATGGACAGCAGCATCATAAAGTACAAACAAACTAGTTAACAGACAGACTTTATATACATACATGCTTATATCTCAACAGCTTACTACAAAATGGTAGTCTAGCTTGCACGTGCACAGTATTTATACACTTGTGCAAGCCCTTGGATAGCTTCTTAAAGGTATGTACACAAATATTGATCTACAGGACTGGAGACCAATTTTGGATCTAAGTGTTTTGAACAAGTCTCTTTGACAGACGAAATTCTGGATGGTCATGTTTCTGTCTATTCTCCAGATTCTAGGGGAAAGACGATTGGATGTCTTCAGTAGCTCTCCAGTATGCATATTACTACATAAAAATGGACAAGCGCTTCAGGAGATTTCTCCGCTTCTGGCTGGAAGCCAGTCATTATCAGTTCAGAGCTCTGCCCTTTGGTCTCACCACAGCTCCCAAGGTGTTCACCAAATGCATGGCAGTAGTAGCAGCAGCTCATTTGAGACTGCAAGGATTCCGGGTGTTTCCATACTTAGATAACTGACTCATCACCACTCCCACCAGGCATCTTCTAGAACAAGCAAGAGACTATGTCCTCCAGACTTGCAGTGACCTAGGGATCACTGTAATTTATGAAAAATCACAACTGACTCCTACACAAACTTTAGAGTTCATAGGAGTGGTACTGAATACCAGTTCTTGCATAGCTTCCCTCTTTATCTAAGATTGCAAAAGATCAGGGCCCAAGTGAAGAGAATTGTCAAAAGCAAGACAGTAACCACATGACTAGTCTTACAAGCCTTAGGGTCAATGGCTACGGCCATAACATTAGTTCCCTTAGCAAGATTTCACATGAGAATTCTTCAGTGGCTTCTAGCATCCCAGTGGTCTATACAGCATCAACCACTGCAAGGAAGACCTAGCATGGTGGATTCATTCAGACAAAATTCTCTAGGTTGCCCCCTTGCCCCATCTCAACCCCAAGCCATAGTGACCGCAGATGCCTCCCAGATGGGCTGAGGGGGGAATTATCTGGGCAAGACTGTCCAAGGCACTTGGTCCCCCCTCAAAGGCCAACTTGCATATCAGTGTTCTGGAGCTGAGGGCAGTGTTTTAGCATCACAGGCCTTTCAAACTGCTCTCCCCTCAGAACAGTTGCAATTCAAACAGACAATATGTTGGTAGTTTGGTACATCAACAAGCAGAGGGGAACCAAGTCTTATCCCCTTTGTTGAGAAGCTGTCAGAGTATGACACTGGGTGATCTCTTCTAACTGCTTTCTAATAGCAATGCATATTCTGGGGAGTTCCAATGTGGTAGTAAACAAACTGAGCAGATGCATTCTTCTGCCTCACGAGTGGTGTGTCAATCCTAAAGAAGAGAGTTTTTGTCAATGGGGCCAGCCTTGGTGTGACCTGTTTGCATTGCCTTGGAACAACAAGTGCAGCAGCTACTTTGCCCTGTTCCAAATCACTGAACGATGCTCTCCTGCACATTTGGCCCTCCAGACTTCTGTACGCTTTTCCTCCAATTCTATTAATTCCTCAATTTATAAAGAAAGCGATCAGGTTGAAGAGCAAGGTAATCCGCATTGCTCCCTTCCTGCTGCAACAGATTAGTTCCCCTTCCTTTGGCCTTACCTGATTCAGCGACCATGGACTCTGGACCCAGAACCAGATCTCCTATCCTGTCCCACGTGATTAGTTCACCCGTAGCTTCAAAACCTCAAGCTCACAGTTTGGTTTCTCCAATTCCCTTAATCGCCATGCGTAATAAACATTCCTCCCCAGTTTGTAGGATTATTTTAGCTTCCCATATGCCTACCACCAGGAAACTCTGTAAAAGCAAATGGAAAAAGTTATCTTGCTGTGCTGGTGATAATAACATTGACCTCCTTCTCTACTCCTATTGATAGAGTCTTGTTATTTTTAGCTTTGATTTTTGAATCAGGGGCACCTTCATCTACTATCAAACTGGAACTAGCAGCTATTTCAAATTTTCATAATGGGTTTGAAGAATATTCATTAAGTTTTCATAAACTTTGCAAGGCATTTTTAAAAGGAACTTTGATGTTAAAACCTCCATATAAAGATTGATCTACACATTGGGACCTAAACTTTGTGTTACAGTCAATAGTGCATTCCCCATTTGAGCCTGCTGCCAACTGCAGTTTGAGATTCTTAACCTGAAAGACTATATTTCTGGTAGCAATTACCTGTGCCAGAAGGATTTCAAAGATTCAAGCTGTGTCTTGCAAACCACCATATTTGATATTTCATAAGACAGGGTTTCCTTGAGAACAAACCCCTCCTTTTTACCAAAAGTGGTTTCAGGAAACAAATATTAGTCAGGCAATTGATTTACTAGTTTTTTTTTCTCAATTTCTCAAACAATGGTGAATACTGTTTGCATTTATTAGACAACTGTGCTTCTATCTCCATAGAACAAAAGACATAAAGTCTGACAAGCTGTTTGTTTCATTTTCAAGTACTAGAATAGGCAAGCTGTTTGTTTCATTTTCAAGTACTAGAATAGGCAAGCCAGTCGCCAAGGTCACCTTATCTAGATGGCTAAAAGATTGTATTTCCTTCATTTGCAACAAGAGAAAAGTTGAATTACTAGGGCCTATTAAGGTGCACTCTACAAGAGCCATGGCTTCTTCAGCAGTTTTTCATTGTAGGGCTTCCATGGATGATGTTTGCCAGCAGTGACATGGGCTACTCCACATACCTTTATTACTCATTACAAATTGGAATTGGTTTCTAAGGGAAGAGCGTCATTTGGTTCTATGGTGCTTAGGAATATTCTTCTGTGAGTCCTCCCTAGATCTAAGGTAGCTTGGGACTCTGTCCCATATGTCAAGGATAAAATGAAGATTGACATAATCGGATAAATAAGTTATGAACTTACCATAATGTTCTGTCTGTGTTGTCCATCTTTATTTATCCATGATTCCCCACCCCTTCCAGTCAGGATTTTGCTGGAACAAGTAATGATCCTAGTTATACATTTTTTCATATCCAACACCAGATATGGTCTCTAAAAAAGGGTTTTTAGGATTATGCTTTCTAGACTTTTTTCTATCTGCAAACTCCATCTGCGATAATTTGGAAAGGAGTATTCTGGGTAGGACTTAAGCTCAAGAGTTTTTGGTTCTCATGGGCTGTAGTAACCGCTGAGTTGGTTCCAATGCTAGGAACCAAACCCATATGTCAAGGATAACTGAAGATAGACGACACAGATGGAAACGCTATGGTAACTACCTAACTTTTTTTTTATTTAATATTGTTTTCTTTTGTGTAAGAACAATATCACTGCACTCTCTCATATTCTTCCATAAAGTTCACAAACAGCATTATTGTAAAACATTTAGCATATGCAGACCACAAATACAATAAATGCTACTCTTTTAATAATAACAAAATCACTCCATTTTATCTTCAGTTGACTATAATTTACCAAGGGTTCCTGTTAGAAGAACGAAGACGCATTATGTCGAATGCATCTTCATCGAACTGTAAATGTCAAAAATGCAAAATGACGAAGCGGCTTTTCAGCAAATTCTTTCCCTGGGAAAGAAGTCGGGCTACATCTATCTCTCAAGTTTTTCAGTATTGCGGTGTTTATCTAATTCCCATATCTGTCATAATTGCACATATCATGCATCACTGTCAGAACTGAATTTTTTTTAAACTCTCATAGTCTTAGTTCTCATACATATATTTTAAATCTGTAGGTGCCACTTACGACAAAAACAATAAAGATGTGTTTATTTTTTAAACTTGTATTTTAACAACATCTCACTTTACTATTATTAGGTTCAATTTGTTTTTTCATAGCTTACATATGTGACAGTGTACCGAGTACTTAATAAGTCTACCTTCCCTGTATGAGAACCTGTAATTCAGAGTTTTGCTTCCACACATCTTGCTCATATATTGTATGTATTTATTTATATATATATATATATATATATATATATATATATATATATATATATATATATATATATATACACACACACACACACACACACACACACGCATCAAATTCCCCCAGCAACAGCTAGCTCAAAATGAACGTTCCGTGGTAATAAACTACACCATATGGCCAACAGTTCACCTTTTAATGAACAAATTCACTCTTCGGTGACAAATACACTCTTCAGTGCACAATATAATGTCGCTAAATAAGGCTCAGCTACAAACAAAAACCGGTTTCACCATATTGACGTCATCAGTGTCAAGTCATACAGGAAGTGACATAATTCCTTACTAATAGGTTCTACCACAGTGATCTTTTTCTTTTTCCCTTTCCATATTTTTTATTCATAACTGCCCTAATGTCATGGGAACACATGACATTTAAATTATTACAAATTTTCATTTAATCCTGGCTTATATAGTCCTCCTAATTTGAGAATCCAAGTTTTTTCTTTCCTATCCAAGATCTTATGTTTTTTCACAATTGATAGCCCATCACCCTGAACTCTATCTATACCCACAAATATAAAGCGTGCCCCTGCATGTTCTAAATAATCCTTATATAATGCGCTACGCCCTATTTTACAATTTGTCACTGTGTGTAGCCATTCTCTGTTTAAAAGGCCTCTATGTTTGTCCCACATAAAATGCTCCATATTTATATACTGCCATATATATTATCCAGTCTGTATTGCATGTAATCAAAGTCTTGATGTCAAATAACTTCATTGTGTTAACCGATGTAAAAGATTTGGTTTTAGATACCACTTTGCAATACACAATTTCCACAGAAAGTGCTGTCCCTAGAGGTTATATTCATAGATGTTTGCCCCAGAAATGAACTTTTTTTGTATTTATTAAAATATTCACCTATATTTCTACCTCTTCTATATCCAAACTGACATTGCTCCTCCAATAAATCCTCAAAAAAGGGGTCAGACTTCAGAACCGTCCAATAATTCTGAATAATTCCCTTGCTCTTAAATGTGTTTGATCAAAGGAGAGGAACAATGTCAGTTTTGGATATAGACCTCTCCCTGACATTATAGATCTCCCTGGGGTGGGGGTGGGGGGGTTCAGTATGGTTTTATGTATTTTGGGCAAAATATAAAACCGTTGAGGTTGGGAATATATATATATATATATATATATGTGTGTGTGTGTAAATATTTCACTTTTTATAGGCCCACATGTATCAAAAACGTATGTACTCAGTACACTCTGTAATTCTTTTATAAAGTCAGATGACATCAAAGGTCTTTGGTACTCAGACAACCATTATCTTACCTAGGCCTAAACTCAGAACTTTAACAACTTCATCCCCACATTAATTCCTTTATAAACATAAAGATACATTCTGGATTTATTTCAGGGCATGGAAATTAGGAAATGTTTTATGGAAGCCACAATCATGCTCTCCCAAATGTCAAAATATTTTTAGGAAACTGGAACAGTTAGTTTTCTTTTGTTTTTCTTTCTGGACTTCATCTTATACCACACGTTTATGATAATTGAACTCAGTACCAAATATTTTCCTACCAGCTTAACCCAGTCTCCAGATTCTACAGAAAACACATCAGATGGGATGGCAAGATTCTACCATGATTTTCCTGGAAATGGATCAGATGACAAAAACTGCTGTCAAATATATATGTAGGCAGTTGACAGGCAAAGAACAAAACTCTGGCAAATTACAGCACCAGCAACAGTAAATAATTCATCAGTGTCCATTTTCCCCTTCCTTTTTTCAGGTATTAGGGTGACCAAGTAGTTATTCTTGGCAAGTTTTCTGGAATATATATGACTCAAGTATGTTTCAGTTTCTTTTCCGTAGATTTTCTTTGGGATGTGAATTATATGGGTACAGTCATTAACACTGCAAAATGACAGGTGCAAGTTGGGTTTCAGTTTTTTGTAGCAACACATAGGACAAGTGGCATCAGATATGTTTTTCCTCTCTATATATGATAGGAAAACATTTCAGGAACTGGTCTTCCTGTTTGTGTATACGTTCACATCATCTGCATACTCCACGACAGGTGCCATTCCAAACAACACGCTCAAAACCGGTCCACTTCAGTAAGAGTTAACTGAACATAGGTTGCATAGATGGATATTATGGTGAGGGGTTTACTGTTGCACAGTTAAGGTCACTTATATGTAACAAGACAATTTTAGATGAAAGTCTAGTTTATGTAACAAGACAATTTTAGGTGAAAGTCGAGTTCATAGTTTGCTGACTTCAACAGCATCAATCATTATGGCAATGAAAGAATCAGATGAATGTAGGTCACATTAGTAATATTTTTAAAATGCAGGTCTGCTAATTTGCTCTTTTGAATAGTGAAAGATATGACTGGAATGTTTGCATCAGCATAACAAATAACACAGCAGCAGTTAGTCATTTACAGAACAGTTTAGTGCACTGGGGTGAGGGTATAGAACTGTCATCTATTAGCTTACTGGCATTGTATTCAACACAATTTTATAAATTCAAGTGCATTGATATCTAACCTGTCATGGCATAAAGGGGGTGAAGCCCTGATTAGGCCTCAGATTACCCATGTTCATTTAGTGGCATGGGTGCTGGAGGGGACAGTCTGTGGAGGATGGGAGTGAGTGGCCTTTGGCAGCTTTCCCATCCTGGGGAAGGAGAGAATACTGACTTGTCACTAGGGTGACCACCTACCAAGAGTATTGGGTTTTGTACCTGCAAAGCACAAGCTTGCAGAACACATGCAGACAAGTGGTGCTTAACACTTAACCCACAAAGTAGTGTATATGTCTATAGGCATGCATACCTGCCCAGGCCAGGCAGTAATTGTGGAGCTCAAGGGAGCCACTGAGAGGGGAGAGAGCTCCAGGGGTATGCTGCTTTACAAGATCCACTAGCTGGCCAACTCTTTCCCACCCAGCTGTCACGAGAGGAATGACTCAGCCAACTGGACTTCTAAGCTCAGGTTTGTTCAGCTCTTGCATTCACAAAATTAATACGCCAGTTGGGTACTAGTAGTAGAACTACTGAGCAGGGCTCTGCAGAATTGGGGTGGGAGGCAACTTTAATATTTGTCTTCATCAGGATCAGGAGATAGTTGAACTGGTCACAGTCTTAATCAGATTTTTGTTTTCTGCTCTTGCTGAATTTCAGATTAATAGAATTTGCTGCATTTTCTTCTTAATCCAGAATGGTCTTCTTCCTCAGGTGCTTCCACGGGAATCCTTTGTCATTATTTACAGGAGGTCCGCACTGCTTAGAGTCATTGAGGCTTGCAGGGGAAAAAGTCATTTTTCTGTTGTTGAAACTTCAGGAAATGAGTTAAGGAACTGGGATTTTTTTCTCTTTAGTTACAGGAATCTGCACATACTCTTTATGTAACATGAATGTTTACCTTGTACCAGGATTTATTCGCTGTGGATGTTGATCTCTGCTTAGTTTGTAGACTTTTGGCTTCATACTCCTTCATGTTAGGTGGCATTACATACAAAGACTGATATCATTTAGGAGTTGCTGGCTGTTAGGTTACTGCATCTGGTTTCATCTCTGATCAAGAAGATGGTGGTTTCTCAGGAGAAAATCTCTGAGCTGACTATGGAAACTGGAACTAGTCGTAGATTTAATATACATTGATCAGGTTGGTAAGTTTCATATTTTTCCAATACTCCATCTCAGCATTAGTTTTGTGGTTTCTGAAAACACGTACTGCAGATTACCTGCTCTAAACATTTTTTATAACTGCCACCCTTTAAGTGGTATTAAGCTACTCTAGACCACATATTTTTATCGGCTTCGTGTACATTACAGCAAGAGAATGCAACAGATTATTAAACCTAGATTTTATAGAAATTGTCAACATTTTAGTCAGATTTTTTTTTGACAGGGTTATCAAATGTGTGCTTAGATAAGCAGCAGTTGTTTACCTTATCAAGAGAAAGGCATAAAGGATGCATGATGCCCTTAGTGACTAGCAAAACAAAGTAAAAGTTGATTTGTTTATGTATTTTTATTATGTTTAGTTACCATATCAATTTTCAGTTCATGAAGAATTTCCTTATTAGAATCAGTTACTTAAAACTAGTGGTTACAAAACAAGGGAGAAGTCAGAAAATGAAAACAAAACAGCAACAGTAGATTTTTGTCTGCTTCACACGGCCAAATAATTTATGCATATTTTGTTTATATTTTGTATTTCTTGTTCTCAGATCTCTCTTCTAGTACATATCTTGCTTGGGAAAAGCAGTACCATATGACATACTTACAAGTTGGCAGAATTATCAGATGATAGAGGAACATATGACCTACAGAATATGTTTATTAAGTAGCTCCATGCCACATCCCTTTTATGTAATTATTGTTTATCATTATTATATTGCAATGTATACAAAATAATCACTCAAGAAGGTCTGAATGGGTGATATAGGCATACCTTGTTTTCTTCTTATTTTATTTGGAAGTCATTTTGAGTGAGAATAAGTCACTTTAAAATGCGCAGGTTGCATACTGCATAATTAACCTTCCTGAGGCAATGTGTTACTTATCAAGGATCTTAGATTTAACAGTTGCAGTGTGCTTCATTTCTTTGACAGAAATACATTTTTGTTCACATAAGCACTTTATCAATACACAGTGGATTTTTTAACAGATTTAATAGTTCCAAAAATATGTAACACATTGTACATAAATTGCATTGTATGTTCACTCTGTAATAGGCTTTTACTGAGTGAATGTAGTCTGGAATGTCTAATTTCATGAGTCTGAATGTAACATGGCACATTTGCACAGATACTGACCAAGATTTATAAAAATATTGCCACCAACGCTATTTGGTCAACACTGCAGCTCCCAATAACAGCAATGTCACACAGTTCCGAGACATGACAAATCTGCATGGAGCAATATATCATTAGTGGTTTATCATCGTGTCTCTGATTCAAGTAATGTACAGTTACAGGTAAATGTGCTAGCATTCTTCCTACCAACCCACACAGTGTAGTTACATAGGTTCCTACAGACATGCATGCATACATATACATGCACACACAGCTGTAATCAGTCTCTAGACACACACACAGCTTAACAGTACTTACCTGTTGTGACATTAACAGCCCCACTCCTGTCATTGAAATAAATGGGTGTATGTCATCCAAACACAGTATACACTTTTGTTGCTCTGCTCCTGAAAGAGTGAAGTAGGGCTATTTGAATTTCTTTACGACTGTATATTATGATCCCATCAAAAAGTTCAAGTGTATTTGGCTAATTAGCATTACTTGCTCCCCTAGACTGCTGTATTCGCATGCAGCCTTTGTCAGCAAGACTAGTAGAACCCTATAGACCACAGCCTTCTTACCACTGTAGCATTACAGCAGTTTGTGTAGCACTCTGGTATAATGCGACAAACAGGATCGCATCGTGCATTATGCAGTTCTAAATCCTGGCCATTAATATAAACAGTTACAGTTTACTATGCAGACTTTAAAATTTTACTACATGGTATTTTAATCTGCTGAACACCTTTACTGATTACACAGTTTAATCTTGACATTAAACGATTTACTTATATGCAATATGAGCAGCAACTTGAAATCTGTTTGTTCCCTGGCTGAACTTGAAAATGATCTGAATGGATCAGCATTCTGCTCTAGTAAACTAACAAATAAATAAGTAAATATCTTCTTTGTTACATCTGCAGTCATTTAATTTGATTATATTGCATTTTGAAAAAGATCTGATTCTATTTTAAACTCTTTAAAGACCTGCAAAAGTAACCAATCAGCAGGGAACTCCTGTGGAAGTTTAGAAGTTGTGAGGGAAAACATGATAAAGATCAGGACAGTTTTGTTTAACATTATTTTAAAATGATGGGGTTACCAGCATCTTGGAATAAAGCTGTGGTGTCTGTATTGCCCGTGGTAAAGACCTTTCAGATCCAGCTTTATATTGACCCATTTCAATTTTAAGCCATGATTAAAGTGTTTGTGTCTATACTGGCTAGGAAAGTGGCAAAGGTGCTGACAAAATTAATATATATATATATGGGTCCCTATCAGTTGATCGAGTTTTCAGAAACTTGAAATTCATATAGTCGAGACCATATGATCGAGTTTTTGAAAAAAACAAAGCTTTTGAGTGGAGATTGCGGTACAGTGAGGATTGGGCAGTTTACCCTTTTCCTCACTGTAGCGTGATCTGGGAGTTGGTCTATATAATTTGCAGCGGGGTGTTTGGTCAGGGGGGCTTGCCCTCCTACAAAAATGTAAAAAAAAAAAAAAAAAATTTTTATTGATGTTTTGAGCTTTCAGAAACTTGATCATATGGTCTCAACCATATGAATTTTGATTTTTTGAAAACTCGGTCATCTGACATAGACCCATATATATATATATATATATATATATATATATATATATATATGGTTTTGTGGAGAGGAAGTAAACATTTGACACCAGTAATAGCAGGGTGTAAGAAAAATCATTAGTGTTGATGGGTCTTGAGGCAGAAAAAGCATTCAGTCAAGTCAGCTGGGATTTTATGAGTAGAGTAGTTGACAGCATTTGCATTTCTTGGTAGAATAACAATATTAATTAGGAGACGGGGCGGTGCAGTGGTTAATACTGTTGCCTCACAGCAAGAGGTTCTCCGGTTCGATTCCCGGCTAGGATGCCTTCTGTGTAGAGTTTGCATGTTCTCCCTGCGTTCGTGTGGGTTTCCTCCGGGCACTCCGGTTTCCTCCCACATTCTAAAGACATGCTTCTGGAGCATTTCTCCCCGGGCCTCCGCTGAAAACAGGATCTGTGGAACCTAGTCGGACATTCCCGGTCAACAAATGTTAAAATAAAAAAAAAATTATGAAGGCTCAAAAGTAAGACAAAAGGTGAAAGTATAGGTATGAGTTAATAAAAGTTTCCTTTCTATAAATAGAAGACCTACAATTTGACCAGTTTTCAGTTTAGAGATTAAATTGTCAAGAAATGGGCTGAAACTGTACTTGTATGTGAATTTCAAGAAATAAGTACTTATATTCAGTACACCCCAAAAATTCTGTAAGCTATGCGAGATTTCCAAATAATGAAAGGTTCATCAGTAAACCATAAATTTATTGATGACCTCCTTCCTCATACTTACACTTGTCATCCTTCACACACCAGAAAGAGTGTATTTAAGTGTCAGTTTGAAAGATTAAGTAGATTTGTTCCAGAGAATCAGGATTTTCATAATGAAGAAAAAGTTTTTTTTTTCTTGATAGGAATTATCCTCCAAGGTTGGTTGGTTAGTGATGTTGCTGCTTAGGTTACTACAAAGAGATGGTTGCAGCACTCAAAATGTGTTGAAATGCTAAGTGCTGACATGCCAAGAAAAAAGATTGGAAATGCAAAAGAACAAATCTTGAAAAAATCACTGTTCTCCTTTAAGAGGGGCAAGACCTCTTACATCCTCGCCCAGTGTGGGGGGAAGCCCCCTTAAACCCTGATGTGGGGGACAAGTCTCCCACATCTCCCAAACTAAGTGCAAGATCACAATATCTCTGAGAAATGACCATCTCAAACTTAGTGTACATAAGTCCATTTTCTTGGCCATTCAGTCTCTGCATTTTGAGATTGGCTAAAATGGGTCTCATAATTTCAAATGGTCACTGATGGTTGCACTTCTCACATAATTTAAAGTCTGTTTTTATTTCAGGACAAGACGTAAACATAACAGGAGTCATCTGTTGTTTTCTTTCCCATTCAGTCGGCATCCCAGGGATTATAAACATGGAAATGTTATAAGGAAATGAAGAATTAAAGAAAACAGTGGGGGATACATCCTTATTCATCTGGAAAGAAAGGATGAAATTTGAAGCATTTTTTAGGAAACCATAGTTTTTTTTTTAAAGTTCAAAGATTTCACAAAAAATGTACTTTTCCATGTTACAGTGTCATCACATTGCTGTTTCTCCTCTTTTTGGATTACAAATGTTGACATTATTTTTAGCATAAATGGTATTCTTGCAGCAGGGTTATTTGTATTCACTTTTTATAATATAGATTGTGCCCCTTATTCTCTTTTACAGCTGACATTCCATGTGAGTAAGCTTATATTCATTCCAATTTTATTTATTGATCCCTAATGCCATTATCCTAGGAACACCACTGTTGAGCCTGTGCTGTTGTAGTTTGTCCTAATGCTGGTCTCATTTTGTTTGTTCTTTTTTCTCATTTGGCCAATTGACCAATCATCCTCCCCTCCCGTCCTTCCAAAAAACTATATACATAATTTGCCCATCTTGGTGGGGATTTAATAAACTTTGTGTAGGAATAGTGTAAGTCCTACATGGAAGGTTCCATGGCCATGTCTGCAGCTCCCCCTCAGCACCGTGCCTTGCATATTAATGAAGGCGCACTACTGAGGGAGAGCCCTGTAACACAGTTACTGAATCAGGGTAGAGGGTGGGTTACAGTATCTGGAGATGAGTAATACACTGCCTGCACTAAGTGCCGGATGGCACTGAAATATAAAAGTTAAATATTTTATTTCTTCTTTGTGTGTGTGTGTGTGTGTGTGTTTGAGTGGTGCTTAGCAATGGACACATGCCAAACCGGATACTTTTAATTTTAACTTCAAAGGTCATGTTTAAGCATAGCTGAGCATGTTTGCACAATGCAGTGCAGTGCTCAGCAGTGCTTAAACGTAGCTGAGAGCTATATAGAAATGTATAGCAGTAGTTATCATATCCACGTAGCTGAATGGTTAGAGTCATGGCCCTGTGTGCAGTAGGTGCACAGTTTGAATACACAGACAGTCCATTCAGCTTTTACATCTGATAGCAAAGTTTTATAAATTAATTTTTATTTTATTGATGTATGTAATGACATATGTTATCCGGGTTAGTCCAGCTGGGCCAGAAGCCCATTATCAGTGGAGACCCGAGGAGAAAAGTTCCAGGTACACACTAGTCTACAATACTTAAAATACACACTCCAAGATAAAGAAATTAAAATACATAAGGTCAGGAAATATAGAAGTGCAGTACAGTCACATAATAAAGTAGTAGTAATGAGCAAATAATTTAATTAGCAATGAGCAGCTCAGCTTATCTGGTTTGGGCACTGCTAAGCAAACCCTGTTTATACAGTCCTCAGCTCAGCTAAACTGGTTTGTGCACCAATAAGCATTGCAGTTTAAGCACTGCTTGGCTGAGCTCACCAGGTTTGCATGGTGCTAAGGCAAGCGTTGTATTTTAAAAAATGCCCCAATGGTGGAAAAGGGCAGGAAAACAGCCTTATTTAAGTGCAACACGCGGGAATACAGCCAGTTGGAGTTTGATCTTGGCAGAGACTATGGCAGGAGTTGGAGAGGGTGTGTGCTTCCGGCTGCAGCGGTGGGGCATTTTGGAGTCCAGGGTCATGGTTGGATTCCTTGCGAAAGACCATGACATCTGGCTGCTGCAGAGCTAGTACCAGGGGGCGGAATACAATTTGGAGGCCTAGGACCAGCTGGCACATGACCTCACCAGTGCAACTGATGCCCCCTGCACTGGTGAGCAGGTGTGTCACCATTATGATGACCTGAAATGAAGGAAGGGGTATCTCTTGGACACATGGATCCAAGATGCTTGGGCTGACAATGCCCTACAAGTTTATAAGTATTGTAAGCATTGTTTTACCAAATTCTAGTATGAATATGTGATAGACAGGTACGCATAATGGTGTTTTTCTCTCACTACAACTGCAGAGGAGAGAGCTCGTAACCTGGAGGCCAGTGCAGGGCTCCTGGCCAGGTTGCACAGTGAGTGTGGTGAGTACAGATATATCTTGCAATCTATAGTAATATAAATAAAAAAGAGTACAGTTGTAACTGCCAGTAGGTATATTCTGTTTTGTGTGTACTGGAATGAATGTGGTCATAGACCTGGACTGATATAAGTGAATAATGCCACGTACAGTTCAATACAAATGAAAGCATGAAACCTGCTAATGTTATGGAAAGGAAGTGACAACTGCATTAATAATCTTAAAGAAATAAAAGTTTATACTGTATTAATAATAAGGTAATAAGGTACAACTGCATTCATAATGTTAAGGAAATAAATTCAACTGCATTCATAATTTTAAGGAAATAAAATTCAACAGCAGTCACATTGTTAAGGAAATTAAGTTCAACTGCATTAAGAATTAAGGAAATAAAGTTACTACTGCATACATTGTGGAATAACAGCTGTCTTGCAACACCTGCATTATCTGAAGTGTTCATCAATGAAGACCGTTAGATTTATACCAATCACTGTTTCATGTCACCCCTAATAAAGCTGTGTTGTGCAAAATGTGTGTATTTTGGGCTGTTGGTCAAGAAATCGAGTATTAGAAGTGCTGCGAAGTAAACATGGGACTAATACCATGAAGTGACTGAAGGTTAGCTGATAAAGAACTGTTGTGCGAAAGTGTAGGTGTGGAGCTGTACTACAAGATACAGCATTATGATATTTGTTCTGCACTAAGATATGAACCTAGAATAGTAATGTCTAAGGTATAATAATGTGTTTATCTCAGGATTGTCTTGTGTTAACCATTGCATTTCAGCTATATGCATTTCTAAACTTAGTTACACTGCTGCAGGCAAATATGAAACTGTAATAGCTGTATTCTGTAAATATACCCATCTGCAGTTGAATATGGGTGGGGTAGGCAACCTAGTACTCCGATATGGTCTGTACACATCACATGTATTCCCATCCAGTGGAGGTTAAATGTGTACACCTGCATTCCAAGTATCAATACACAGTTCACCTATTATCTCTGTAATGCATGAATCTCATGCATGTGTATTCAAGTGTCACTGCAGTCTTGTATGACACTCTACCTCTATTACCAGGTCACAGTTTGTTACCAGGTGAGCTCTAGGCATATATTAGTCAATCAGTATTCAGCAGTGGCTCAGTGTGATAAATGCTAGGTATGATATACATTTTGTCACACACAGACCAGGGTTCAAATCCAGGGACAAGTACTACTAAATATTAATAGAAACTGTTATGTATTGTTAACAGATGTTCTCACCATGGGAATTACAGGTAAATAAATGGCTGTAGTAGCTGTTCAAGTGGGTTATGAATTTCTGTGTCTAGATGTACGAGAGTGTTAACAGCATTGCACAGCAAGGTGATAAGACTGCAATAAATAAAAAGTCAACAAGTACAATACTAATACTAGTTATTAAAACATATAAAACTAATCTTGGTACAGCTATATGCCTTGTGTATCTGTGAATGTCTGCTGATACTCTAACCCTATGCCTGCCAAGGATGGCATGATAAGCATAAACTCTCTGTACTGTGCACTATACATGTCTCTGAAGTGTCACACTGTCACGGACTGTGATCACTGTTGCCAAATCCCTGGGACACAGATTTAACAGCCACTTGATTTATCTCAATAGCACAGTCACACTTCATCAGTCCACAGTACACCTTGGTAGTCATATATGTTCCCCTGACATGTAACAGTCCCCTGTAATTTTGTACCTGTAGATGTTACAGCTTGGCCCATACTGTCCCATGCAGATAACTTGAGAGGTATGTAGGTGCTACAGAAGCTATAGAGCACTTGATACATAAATTAATGTCAGACCTGTAGAGTATATAAAAGCTCTGTTGCAAACAATATAGCCTATAATGGTAGTAATGGCATGTATTTCTCTCCCCCACCCCTTATCTGCATCATATTTTATTATTCTTATACATCTGGTATGGTTTACGTTTATCATATGTTGTTCTCAAAATGTTATGTTGGGCCTTGTGTTTTATAACTGTTATGTATTACAATGGTTGCATACTAACATACCTTGTTAAATTGCCTATGTTGTTGGCCTTATGCTATAACTGTAACTGGCATGCTGTTACAGTATTGACTGTTATCCCAATTATTGCTGTGTTCTGTATGCTATGAAATGTCACATTACTGGGTTATGTGATTTGTTCTGGCATGCTCTTACAACTAACCACATGTTCTCTTCATTACTAACCTATACACTTTGAAAAACCTCAATACCGTAGCTTGACTGGGTAGGCCGGTTTCCAGTGATCTGCCTACCCTACCTCAGCTGGCAGTGGCAGCAGGTCACACATCTGGGACCCAACCTGGAGCTACCCCCTCCACTGGTCCTGCACCACCTATGGGCAGAACCAACTCAGGGGACAGGACCCGTCCCCCCCCCCCCGGGAGCAGGTGAGGAGAGGGAGTGGTCACCCATTGACAGCTACCAGAGATGGTGCACAAGATCATCCAACATGGTTTGGATGATCACCTTCACCAGATTGAGGCCAGACTGGCCAACCTGGAGGGGCAGGCTAGCCGCAGCACCCAGCCTTCAGCACAGCCACCTTTGGGGCCATGAAGGAGCAATGGTGACTGGCCATGGGTGGGGAGCTCAGTCCCCCTGTTGCCAGCTGGGGAACTTGATTCTGTGATTTCACAACACCCTCCCTGTCCTAGGAGTTTACCCCCCTCATGTGTCATACACCGCCCCTGTCTTGTCTGTTTGCAAATTCTACCTCTCCTACCCAACTTACGTCCTCACATGTACTTATATCCCTTCCCCAACATTCCACTCTTTCTTTAAAAAACAAAAAAAAAGGCATCTGTCTCACAAAACAAATATCACCCCATACATAGCTCTCCATTTTTCCCACACCTACACTGCCCACAATCTATCATTACAGCAAATAATCAACAAAGTTATGACCCACACCCTCCTCTCTTGGATGTGAGGCTCCAAATTCCAAATTGTCCACAACCTGCACAGTTGTTGCTGTACAAGAAATGGAGAGCTACAGTCCTTTCCTACACCTGAACTGCACATTCCTACCTGCCTATCACATTGTTTTTCCCCCCTGCTTGCCCCCATTTTACCACTTTCCTATCACCCCCTTTTTCTTTTCTTGGAATTAGTGCAGGTTTAAGTGGAGCTAAGTGGCAAGGTGCATTGCACTGCATCGCACAAACCCACTTAAAACTGCTTTACTCACCTTATATGTTGCTGACACTGTTATGCACATTAAGCAAAATTATCACCCCTGACAAGTCTCAAACCCAAGACCCTGTCAACTACAGCATAGTGCATTAGCCCACTACTCAGCTCTGATGAATAGCAGGTGTTTCTAAAAAAAATGTATCCTGATTGCCAGTGACACACTACTTTTATATATAATGAGATAAATGACAGTGTACTTGGGACTGCGATGCAAACACCAAACCAGTACAAAGCCAGACAGAAGTTAATGGATGTACATGAGGCCTATGAAACCAGGTAGCGGTGACAACTGCACAGACTGTTGCAGAATGTTCACAGTTGTGCCACCTACTTTTGGCACAGTTGACAAAAAACCTTTTCTGTGTGCTGAAGCACTGGCAAGTCAGTGCAGATTGTGGTTACAAAATCACGACAGACAGTTCATTGTTACACGTCATTTCCATCTGAACACACATGTTCATGCAAATCCTGTGTAACCCACTGTATGCATGCACATATGTCTTGCAAATACACCTGCTGTAATATTGTCTCAGTAGCTCTGTTACATTCCTAGCATGCTTTACATTTCGCACCCACAATCCTGGCTTCCATTCCAGTCTGTTGCATGTCTAGTACATACCTGTCAATGCAACAGATAAATAACTGAGCCCTGCAATTTCTAGCAGAACTGGATGCTGCTACTGCAGTCACTGCCACCCATATTAGCATGTCAAAGGCCTGTAGGTTGGGACACAGTTCACAAATATGTATAAGTGTCCTAAATGTCGCCTACCACTCTCTGGATGGCACTATTACATAACATATGTACCAGAGGCACATGCCTCACCTGGACTGTTACAGGTACCCTCACCCTGGTTATGCTGCGACAACAGAGCTGACACTGGTCCCTCACTGACATATATACAGCTTGCTGTCCCTCAATGTGTTCACAATCCCCAGTATGATGCCTGGGCAGAATGCAGCAGCTGCAGCCTGCAACATATGCATCAGTATGTTCAGCTACCTGCTACAGACCTACCATACCTCCCAAACACCTAGAACAGGGAATCCACAGAACACCCATACATAAAGGGGTGGGGGATGGTTAAGTGACAGGGACATGTCACATTCTTCCCCTACAAACATACACAGCTGATAGACCAGCGTCTACTGCAGCAGTATGCATATTCTGCTGCAAACAATATATGACACTCACATCTGTCTGTCTCCTTACTGACCTCAACCCACATTGTTAAACAGTAGACTGCCACATAAGCAGAAAGTCTGTTCACAATGGCCAAACATAGCATGCAAAAATGTGGACATATCACATAAATCCAAACATGCAACAGTATTTCTACCCACCCTTTGTGATGCTGTAGTCCTCACACCTCGATAATGTATTCTCACAGGCAAGGAAAAGGGCCAAGGCCTACATGTAGGCCTGAAATATAGCAATGTGTTGCCATGCCATTGGCTAATGAAAATGCAACCCAGCTGTTCTAGATGCAATTAGCAAGTGTGAGCCACAGATTGGTGTACAGGCTATCACCTGTTCATGAGCATTACATGCAAAAAGCAAGCTGCTGCCTATAGTACACAGGTCTGTAACTTTGTTTATGAAGACAGAGTAGTGCTATCCTAGCATTACACCATAGAATTTCTGCACATAAAGGAAGACAGCACTATACCAGGTATGTAATAGAATTCCCCCTGTAATGGGATGCAGATGGGGAGATGCAGTCATGGGAAAAATGGATTACAACACTAGGTCTGTAGTACATATCATGGAATGACATGTTGCTGTTAGCTGTCCAGCACCCCTTTTGGCTCTGGCTGCTGTGACATAGATCACAGGTCTGGCCCCTGAGCCCCACAGCAATGGTCAGCTCATGTGCAAATGCTACTGGATTGTGTATTAGACAATAGTGACAGTAAGTACTGGTGGATACAGTTGGCATATCACATGCTCCACTGTCAGTCTGCTCCTCTCAGTCTGTGAATGTCACACAGGCATAGTTCAAACATTGTCCAGGTGTCCCTGATTGTTCCTGATGTACTCTGGATAGGTCACTGTGCACTCCACATCTGTATCTCTTCACCTGAGAGCTATGGCTAGCATACCTGTTGACCCCCTACAGCAGGTTATAGTCATTCATAGTGGGTGGACACAGGCTCCGCCTGAGCAATAGAGTGTAGATATTGAGCATGCAATGTAAGGGAATGAATACAGTACCAACATTAATGTACCACAACTGTTTTCTGAGTTGTCTGACATGTGACAGCCAGATTCCCCACAGTCTGGAAATAACTATTACGTATTGTCCAACTGTTTTCCAGACATCCACATTTGTCTGGCAGAGGTCCACATATATCAGGCACAGTTTACAGATTCTGCAAACATCTGTGTACTGCAGATGTCAGACACCTACAAGGAGGATACCCTACAGCATGTTTGCAGTGCTGTCTGTAATTGTGTCACACAGATGTTGCTGGATTGTCCCCATAGACCTGTAGTGCCACTCACCTATTTGTCAGATGGTGGTTGTATGACATGGTACTAGAACATCACCCATAGGGGACACACCACAGTAGATGACAGTGATGGGTGTGGACACACAACACAGTCCATCAGAGCACACAGGGCCAAAACTGGTATACCTAGGATCATACGAGGTTACTAGGGTACTGGCCCTGAGGCCCTCATAAGCCTAGCCCAGAGTTTAGCCCATGTGTATGCAGTTCAGCACCCAATACCCCAGTCCAACAGGGACACAGGTGGTATCCCAAGGGTATATGTCCTATTAACCAACCAGTTAACCAGGTTTCGCTTGAAAAGGTGTAAAGAGGTACTCTGCCTGATGTGGACATGGTGTCCATTCCACAGGTAGGGGAGTGTGTGGGACACACATCTGACCCACCAAGTCCTGTTGATGTCACAGACCAAGTTGAGGGCATGTGTGTGGGTTAACAGAGTGGAGCTTGAGTTGCAGTTGTGTAGCAGTCCCATTAAGGTGGAGTCCATGATCGCCTTGTATGCCAGACAGAGGTCACCACTGAGGAGTCTGTATGAAACTAGAGGTCACCACTGAGGAGTCTGTATGAAACTGGCTAGAGGGATGGGTGTATAGCCTATCTGTGTATGGTAGATGGTTCAAGCCCTGGTATTCCCTCTTGAGGAACCTCTGTGATCTCCCCAGCTGCTGCTGCATGTGCTTTGCAAGGTACATGACGAAAGGGGCATTATACTCAATAATGGGCCTTATTAGGGGTATTACGGTGAAGTTATGAACCTCATGTCCCTGGATGACATACCCTTACGTATAAGGTGGGCCATGTAGAAGGCTTTCCTTACAACAGAAACAACATGGTGGGCAAATGTCATGTTGCCATTAACCTGTATGCACAAGTCTCTCTCAACTCATTGCATGCTTAGGATGTTGTTAGTACTGTGATAATATATGGGGACGTCACTCTCCCCAAAGGGGATGACACAGCATTTTGTGGTATGCAGCCTGAGGCCATGTTTCTGGCACCAGTCATGTGTCTGCATGAGACCCTCTTGGTGGATGTCCACATCATCATTAGGGAATGTGGAGACAGGACCCAGCATGCTTTCCTCTACATACATGGTAGGCCATAACTCACTGGTTGTGCTCTGCAGCTCAGAAGGGTAAATAACACATAACAGAGGCCTAAACACAGAACACTGGGTTACACCACTAGTTATGGGTCTACCACTTGAGGTAGCTTCCCCATGTGGACTAGGTGGGTTCAGTTCAGTGCCCCAGTGTGCTGCCCATCTGATAACATATGGACCGGTGCCAAGTTGGGAGCGTATATCTATTATGTGTAAGTGGGGAATACTGGTAAAGTGTTTGGCCAGATCAAGATAGACAGTGCACAGTTTCCCCTTCATCTGTGGCTTTGTTGACTGTGTCATAGAGGTCAACCAAATGTAACATACATGATCCCCCCTTGACAAAGCCTAACAGTGTGGGATCAAGTGTGTGGAGGTTGTCAATGTCCTTGTTAATGAGGTTCATTATAAACTGTTCCATGGCCTTGCAGATCAACTTAGGCTGATCGGTCTATAATGTGCCAGATTGGCGGACACCCCACCTTAGTGTAAAGGTGACAGTGGGTGTCCTCCACTCAGCTGGGACAAAGGCTGTATTCAGGCTTTGTTGAATACAGTGCCTTCTGGTGTTGCAAGCTCAAGCCTGGGGTCAGGTAGGATGCATCCTGTGATGTGCTCTGCTCCCATGGTGGCTGTATACCATGACTATGCGATAGCATTGATGAACTGTTCCCTACATGGAAGGGGGCAGGTACTGGAGATTTTCTGATGTACTGATGGGGGGAGAGGGGGTGAAGCTTACACTGACTCTGTTAGGCATCAAGTATGCTATACCTACAGCACTTGTATATGTGGTTTCCTTGACCACCACTACTGAGCAGATCTGAGTGCTTCCTTTGGTGTTGCAGAGATATGTGAGGAAGGAGATATGATTGTCTGTAGTGGATGTTACCAATGTGAGCTCAGGGTTTGCTTCATAGAATTCCAGTAGTGCTCTTATTTGCTTGTGCAGGGTAAGGAGACATTGCTTCAAATTGGGCACCTGCACCGTCTTTGTCTCAGACAGCAGTGTGTCATACCGGTTATACACACTATTTATTGTAAATGTCCACCACACAAGTTTACATATCCTTGCAGAGGATGATGTAGCCCTATCGGGTATACCTGACTCCATGCATGTATACAAATGCACGGATAGCGCTTTTGTGTATTTTTGGATATTGGTGCTAGTTCCTATAAAGGGGGTGGGGGCTGTGAAGCTGTTTATACCAACCCTCAGGAGGCTATATTCAACTATGGAGTTGTTTGTATGTCTGACCCTAGCTAGTTGGGTATTGTGGGAGATGGTGACCGCAAACATGACCACTTTATGGTTGGTTTGACCACAGAGGATGATACTGTAGGGATGCTGCAGTGGTTACCCATTTTTTTTTAATATCAACTCCGGCAGACCTTCACCTCATGTGGGAGTAGCACCTAACTGCCCCAAGGTGTTTGCATTTTCACTGTTGATGGATCTCTGGGCATTTGTGTGCTGACATGAGTACGTCCTCCAGTGTATGTTTGGGTAGTTAAACTCACCCAGGATCAGGGCACAGACTCAAATCTTGATAGAGTTGATCAGGTCCATGTAGGCAGAATGGGCTTCCTGGTCACATGTGGGGGTCGGTAGTTACCTATGCTTTGCATAGGTGTCTTTGCAATTGTTTACTGCCCCTGCAGTGTCCCCTGTGCATCTTACTGTTTGAACAGCCTGGAGGTGTGTATGTCTTTCATATATAGTGAAACCCCACGTCCCATGGCTTTACTGCCCATACCTTGGAGTATGGCTTATGATAGGATGGTTGACCATGTAAGGCTGGGGTGCTCCCTGCGGCTTTGAACCATGTGTCTTTAACTGCACAGATGTCAGCATTTCCCAGGGTTAAGACTGCTTGCAATGAGCACAGATTCATGTTTAGACTCCTAGTGTTTAGCAGCATGGCCTTCAATTTGTGATGTTCTGACAGTCGTATGTTGGTAGTGTCAACCTTACCACTTTTCCTAATAAAGGCACTATGGGGTGGCAAGTACTATTGCCAGACACCTGAAGGCCAGTTGAGACAGATGGAGGCCTTCTCTGGCAAAGCATCCTGGTCTGTTGATCATATCATCCCAAGCTGTCAGGTACTGGATCCCTCTGGAATGGCACTTGAAACCAAGCCAATTGTTAAGGTCAATCATTTCCCGATTGTATTGTGGCATCATTCTATGTGACAGCAGAATGCTGCATAAGGCTAGGGACATACCAGCCTGGGACACATAATCAGTGTGCTCAGTCATGTCTCACTACATAGGGAGGTACATCTCAGGTCAGGGACGCCAACATGGACTGTGACAGATTCATAACAGTACCTGTTGAAAGACAGCAGTGTGTATGTGATATGGCAGATTGTGGTACCTGACAGACAAGTAACTGTGACCTTCCTCATATACAGCCTGGTGAGAGGCACAGTTGTGTATCTCACAATGGGGTCTCCTATGACTAATATGTTTAACTAATGGTGATGCCTTTGTGGCAGTGGGTCACAGGTATGTGTGGTATGTGCTGTAGAGGGCTGTGGAGTTCATGTGTGTCTTTGCCTTGGAAGTCTCCTTTGTTTGTGGATGTGTATGTTGAGGACCTCTGCATATATGGGTGTGGGTGTGAGGTGTACTAATTGTCAACAACCTGTTCGGTGCCAGATATGCAGGCTTGAGAGGGAGATAGCATGGACTGTAGGTTCCTAATGTCATTGCATCTCACACAAATTGTGTTGCTTGGTGGTGTTTGTAGATGGTTGTCCATGTACATGGGGCAGTTGCTACACTGTGCCAGGATGCCCATATCAAACAGACTGGCAGGGGAAAATGTAGGACATTGTCAAGCCATAATTTTCCAGAATCTAAGGGAGGAATGCCAGGGAGACCTAAGGGGTGGGACTACAGCCCAGGTGCTTAAAACAAAAATAGGAGGCTGACACTACTGCATACAATGTAGACAGGCTATAAACAAGCAGTAATAGGTGTAACCGAAAAGATGCAGTTGAACACCATAGAGAACATGCAGCAAGTAGCAGGAAACAGCAAGATCAGGTGGGTAATGCATGATGCATTGCCACTATGTTGCTGATAGCCAGATACATACTGTGGTGATAGATGGTGGGTTATGATGTTGGTAGTTAGCAGAGGGTAGTGCTAGCAAATGTGGATGTGCACATAATGGAGAGCAATGTATGTGTTCCTCTCTTCTTGTCTTTCAGGAGTAATGTACATATGTCGGAACCCACCATTTTCAGCAGCAGAGAATGATGCCATAGTTGACAAACTGAGACTCCATCACCAGATCCTGTTGTTGAGGAGTCGCCATAATCAGCAACAATGCGCTGCACTGTGGACAGACCTCGTGTCATCTATAATTCACGTTGGGCTACAGGAAAGGAGCTATGAGCAGGTCCAACACCGGGCCACAGGTATGATAAGTAATGCACAGCAAAGGGCTGCAGCTCTGGCCAGGGACCATGCTAGCACTGGTGGAGGGCCTACAATACAACCACTGTCGGCCACAGAAGAGTTCATGGCAAAACTGGGTTCACCCACCAGCTTGCAAAGATCCATCACCCCATATGTCGTGGAGTTGGGTGGCACAGCTTCCACAGTGGAGGAGTGTCCATGTAAGCCTCCTGTAGTCATCACTTTAATTCTGTATCAGTCATAGTGGCAGCCTCTGCTTACCTGTACATGAATATCAGATAAGTGTGCATTTTTGGAGGGGGGTTGTAATGCACACATGTGCACACATAGTGTGAATGTCAGCAATGTGGTCAGTATCACAGTTTATACTGTACATGTTGATATATGCACATATTATTCTATACCAGTGCTTCTGGTGTCCCCGGAGTCCAATATCCTGTAGCTGGTGAGGCTGAAACTATTTTCCTAAGAGCTGCCCGTTTGCTGTGGACACAACTGTGAAGCTTAGCCATATTGCAGTACTTGTGTGTTCAGTTGTGGAGGGGTTCACTGCAGTGCATTACATTGGTAATCACAATAGCATATTTGCAAGAGCTGTAACATATTTGCACGTATTTTTGTGAAGGTCTAAGCAGTCTGCTATAAAGGGGAGTTTAGTATGGTGGAAACGGGTGCACTGTGTTTTAGGTGAAGGTCCATCACATACACTGATATGTTGCTTATCTCACAGGTGTATAGTACTGGCAACATTAACTGGATGTATCTGTACTTCATGTTGTTAAGGGCCTGTCTTGTCTGTGTCTGTTGTGGTCTGCTTCTATGTTGTGTATGGGATCAGTAATAAGGTGTGGTATGTAGAATGCATTTGAGGCACCTCACCTGTTTGTGTGTGTGTGTGGATCAGCAGACATAATAGCGCAGGAATTAATGTAGTCATGTTGTCTTCCTCCTCACTGGTGACCATGGGGGTTGGAGTTTGTCCACCTCACAACTTGATGTCAGTGTCTCATCGGACTCAGATTATGATGGTGGCCATAGTGAAGCACAGGTGTGGTTGGAAGCTGAGTCTGTCCCATGGGTTGACATCCCACTTCCTCCTTCAGTGTTCCCGCACACAGTCAGTATGCCCACACATACCCAGTCCCCTGCGGCCACAGATATTGGACAGTCAGAGGGTGGTGGCATCGAACAGGAGAGTGTGGCAACTGTGGCTGTAGACAGTTGGCATAGCCAGACAGTTGGTGAGGTTCCACACAAGCAGACAGACAGGGGTCCTAGGGGGACTGCTGCCCATCTACCCCCTGTCAGAGGTGTCTCATCACGTCACCCAACGCATGTTTCGGTCCATCATAGAGGCACAGGCATGTTCTGAACACAATACCAGATGGATGCTCAGGATCATGGGTGCATCAATGCCTGGCATCCATGACTCCATCCACAGCAGTAGTGATGCCTGACATCATTTTGCTGATGTAGTGGACAGATGGCGGAGTGAGACATTGTCACTCCTTAAACATGCAATGTCTGTGCTTGAAAATGTGGTGGGAGTAGGGCTTTGAGCGCATTTATGTAGGTCTGCAACATCAGCTGAGAACCCACGTGGCCATGCACAGTCACACTCCTGTAGTGGCAGTACCACCAGCACTTCCGAAGAGAGGGTGCTGTCCACACCACAACATGGCAGGCCATGGGCACTTGGTCCAGGGTGGTCCCATGGGGGACACAGACCCAGCAGACACCAGTCACCGTCAGCAAGTAGTACTGCATCTGAACCTGGGATGGTGATGCCAGTGCCACTCCTGGCAGAGCCAGTTCCTGTGTCTGTGGCCGGAGATGGTGAACTGTACATTCTGCCATGTATGGTCCACAGTTGTCCAACATACCGTCATGTAGGGCTAGCACATGGCTTGACTGTGTATGCGCACACACACATATCACTGTCACATTCAGGTCACCACCAGAAGTACATAGCTCGCCTCCATGGCCCAGCTGACCAGCACCCCTCCAGACACACACACACACACAGGATGTCATCTGTGTAGCACAGCCTGGGCTTTTGGCAACCATGCACCCTGTGCATGTGATGGTACCTGTGCCACATCTCTGTTATCCATACCATTGATGCAGGGACTTGCAAATATGTGTCTGATGCACAGGGTGACTTAAAGACTTTCAGCTTTTCCCGGTTAGGGGTCGCCACAGTGGATCTCTATAGTACAGTTAATGACAGTTTGTAGTGCACTAATGTTATGCCCTGTAAGATGCTGTCTGCTGGCATGTGTCATGAGTACACATCAAAGTATATGTACCTTTGTTCCATCATGCTGCATTGCTGTTAGTATTGCTGACTGACTGTCTCCCAGACCTTTTTCTGTTTCTGTTCCAGGTGTCTGTGTGTCTACGCTATGGGGACCTGGTGCCAATACAGCATCTCAGGATGACATGATGACAATGCAGAAATGTGACTTCACCAAGGTACAGCTGTATATGTGCAGGGTTGCCTAGGTGTGTATGTGTAGAACAGTGTGTCAGGCACAATGGGGGCAGACAACGTAATCTTGCATGCATACCCCTTGACACAGCATGCTACTCTTGATACATGTCACCTGGGAGTTTAGTAAGCTCATTGGTTCACAGGATCATAGAGGATTACTAGCGTAATGGCCCTGGGTCCCTTACAAGGCTAGCCATTATTTTATCCCCAACATAATCATCAATCAGTACCTGTTACCACTGTCATTGAGTAACACAGGAGAGACCCTGGGAAAGATTTGTGGTTTCCCATCCACTCATCACGATTGTGCTTGAAGAGAGTCTGCATGGTACTCTGACATGTATGGGAAATGCATTCCTGAGACAAGGCAGCCTCTGAGAGACAAACATGTCTCTCAAGCAGGTTGTGTTGATGTTGCATATCAGATTCAGGCCTGTCATGCTGGTAATGCGTGAGGAGTTAGACTCACATATATGGGGCATCTTTTGAAGGGCAGGGTTCAACATTGCCTGGTAGGCATGACACAGCCCACTTCTGGGCAACCTGTCCGATACCAAATGGAGCACTACTGATTCAAGCCTATCTACATGGGACAGGTGTTGGAGGCCATGGATTACCTTTTTGGGTATTACCATGGCCTTTCCAGTTGGTGCAGATGTCTGGATAGGTACATACCAAACAAGGTGTTGTAGTAAATTATTGGTCTACTGACTGAGGACTATACAGATGTAATGACCACCTTTTTTCTGGATGCAATTTCTTTACCTATGAGGTGAACCATGTACAAGGCCTTTCTGACCACTGCCGCTACATGATGGTTGAATGCGACATTGTTATCAAACTGAGTACCCAGGTCTCTCAACACAGGTTGTGTGTTTAGGGGGGTTCTGTTGCTGTGGCAAACAGTGGAGCCATGTCCTTGCCAAATGGTATGATGGTACAGTTTTCTGTGTTTAGCTTGAGGCCAAGACCTTGGCACCAGTCTGTACTTGATGTAAGACCCTGCTGCAGTGTGTTAACATCATTTGGTGGGTCAGTGACAGACAGCACACAACTGACAGTCTCCACAGCCTTGGTCAGTACCTACAAATGTGGCAGTTAGCATTCATGCCTAAATACATTTGGGTTATTTAGGGGCAGCAGCTACTGACAGGGCCTCAACATGTATACATATTGTATACACACAGGCAAGACAGACTAGGGTTGCCACTTTATCAAATGGCCAATGTGGGACACTTATTGTAGTATTGTGAGAGTTACCAGGACAAACCATACCCACTGCAAGTGCAAAGGACTGGACTTCTCTTTTATTGCCAATATGACAGCTCATTTTTGTAGCATTTGCCTAGGTTATGCTGTTTCTCATAACATTAAGGTGTTTCTGATGTAAAATGACTGCTTTATGCAGCTATTACACAAATGTAAAACATGTTTGTTGTGCCACACTCTCAGGACATATGTATTATTTTAGTTGTTTTCACAGGCTACACCTAGCCAAACATGGACTGCAACCTGCATGGTGGGACAGGTGGTGGCACTAACAGTCACACTGCTGCAAGGGGATATACTTACACACACGCACACCCACTCATGAACTGCTGTTGAGAGTAGAACTCCTACCTGTCTAGCTGTACATACTATAGCGCTACATACATATCGCATGCACCACAGAGCTTATATGTTTTTTCAGTGTCTGCTACTACTATTCAGGTGGATGACATCTGCAGGCACTGTAAAGGTTGCCACTGGGGGGGGGGGGGGTTATCAGATTTGCACAGGCCCTTAAAATGCTATAACTGTTGTGCACACACACAAGAAAGACAGCCACATTGCTGCAAGGGGAGATGCATACAGTCACAGAGTTCCCAGTTTTGAGATTAGAACCCCTACCTATATAGTTATATACACTATAGTACTATGTACTTATCACAACTGCCATGGAGCTATTATGTTTAGAGACTGCCTAACTGTGCTTCTAAGGTGGATGACATCAATAGGCCCTGAATAGGTTGCCAGTGCGGGGCTTAACAGGTTTGCACAGGCCCTTAAAATTATATAACTGTTACACACACAGACACACGAAAGATGGCCACACTGCTGCAAGGGGATAGGCATACACACATGCATACACTCACAGAGTCACCAGTTTTGAGATTAGAGCCTCTACCTATCTAGTTATATACACTATAGTACTATGTACTTATTGCATGTGCCATGGAGCTGTTGTGTGAGTGTGTCTAACTGTGCTTCTAAGGTGGGTGACATCAGTAAGCCCTGAATAAGTTGCCAATGGGCGGGTTAACAGGTTTGCACAGGCCTTTGAAATGGTATAATTGTTGCGCGCACACACAAGACAGCCACACTGCTGCAAGGAGATATGCATACACAAATGCATATACTCACAGAGTTGTCAGTTTTGTGATTATAAGTTCTACCTATCTAGTTATATACAGTATGGTACTACATACTTATTGCATGTGCCACAGAGCTATTGTGTTTAAAGAGTGTCTAACTGTGCTTCTGTGGTGGATGACATAAGTAGGCCCTGAATAGATTGTAAATGGGGGGGGGTTACAGGTTTGCACAGGCCTTGAAAATGGTATAACCATCGCACACACACAGGTAAGACAGCCACAGTGCTGATGGGGATACACTTGCACAAACATATATACTCACTGTGTTGCCAGTTTTGGAATTAGAACACCTACCTATCTAGTTGTATATACTATAGTGCTACATACTTATTGCATGCACCACAGAGCTTATGTGTCTGGAGAGTGTCTAACTGTGTTTCTAAGGTGGATGACATCAGCAGTCTGTGTAAAGTAAGCCAATGGGAGGGTTAACAGGTAGGCACAGGCCTTAAAATATATTGGCATTGCACACACATAAACAAGACATACACACTGCTGCAAGGGGATATACTTACACACTCACTGACTTGCCATTGGTGGGATTAGACACACTACCTATCTAGTTGTATATACTGTAGTGCTACATACTTTTTTGCATGCAGTATGGAGCTTATGCATTTGGAGAGTGTCTGCCATTGCTGTTGGGGTGGATGAAATCAGCAGCTGTTGACACAGAGGCCACTGTTGTGGAGGACATTGGTCTCAGGGCCATAAAATGTGACCATTGCATAGACATAGGCCTGTTGGGTGTGTGTATACTGCTGTATTTGGAATGTCTACACAAACACACACACACGCAAGGTGGCTAATGTGAGATTAGAACCTAGCTACTATTACACACTATAGCTCACCATACTAATGGCACATGCCACTGGTTACAGTTGGTGTACAAGTGGCTGCAGCAATACATCACTCTATGCCTTTGTGTGTGTATATGTCTCTCTCTCTCTGTCTCTCTATATATGATATATATATATATATATATATATATATATATAACTCTACAGATCCATATATATCTTATGTGTGCCACATACTGATAGATAAGGGCAATCATGTCTGATGGGGATAGGGAGAGACATGTATACATAGCTGTCAGTATGCACAGAGATATATGGACATGTCAGTTCTATAGTCAGATGTGGCTTCAGACATGGGTTGACATTAGCTAAGTGTTGAGCATGCCCAGTGTGACCATCAGTGCTTACAAGAGAACTCCAGGTCAGACCTAGCTCTACTCCAGTCCAGTATTTTCTGTAATACCGCCAATAGGCTGCTGCACCTGATTACACAGTCCGGCACCTCCCTGATATGATGCCTGAGGGATTTCCTGGCTGTGTGCTGTTCGTAATATCTGACTCGTATCTAAGGTGTGTATTGAGTGTATTAGACTGAACAAGGTTTTGCATCATATGTGTGTGGTACATTTCACATAGCAATGTGATTTCCTGGGACATCAGTGGCAAATCATTGTAGATTGATGTGAGGAACTGCTGACAGACATTTGGGTTACTGACTCCATACACTGCCGGGAACCCATGCTACCTCACAAACTGTTCTATTCTGCACTTTGTACATTTGCGTAGCTAGTAGTTCTTCCTTCTCCTTTTATGTGGGCCTTTGTCCTGCCCTGCTCCAGTTCCTGGCTTTCTCCACAGTTGTTGCTCTGTGTAGTTATAAGTATGCTGTGACTGGGGTATGTGATGTAACACCAGACACAGGGTTACAGACTTCACACCTCTGTCTGTACCTGTTTTGCAGGATGTCCAGCCTTGCGCCCCATATGTCTGCTCTGGTCCACAGATGGTTTGTGTTGTACTGTTATTATACAGCTGCATGGTGCCCATACCTTTCAACCTCTTAGAGCCAGAAATCTAGACAAAGCCATATATAAAAGTGGGACACAGAAACAGGCACAAACATAGTGACAAGTTTTTAATATTGCACTTACAAACTGAGACAGTTGGTAGAATAACAGTTTTGTATTAGCATGAATGTTCTGATGGGTATTAAGTGAGCATCTCAACTGTCTGACATTATTTTTTCACATCACTCTTTATTGATTTGCCACTAGTTTGGCAGAAAAATGTAATGTTATGAAAAACGGACCATAAATATGGGGCAAAAATGTGGACATTCTGTGACACACTGAACATTTGAGATTTATGGTGGTGCCCACTGTCTTGTTGTAAGTACTGACACAGTTACATGATGGCCTTGACATTCTGCTGCTACTCTGACTTGTTGCAATCTGCTGTTCTATTAGCCACTGTGTAGGTAGCTGAGAGCTAACTGTGGCCCCCTGTCCCTTTGTTATCTCTGGCTTTGTCCAGCTTTCTTGCAGTAACAAATAGTGACATATGGACAGTCTGTAGAACTCATACCATAGGTGTAGCTCACATGCTCACAACCGGGCTGCATCCTACATGAACTCCAAGAAGAGCTAAACCCAAACATAAAACTACTGTTCAATCTCAGCCTTACTACAGGATATGTACCCAAAGAGTGGCATACAGCAACAGTGGTCCCTCTCCACAAAGGTGGTGCCTCAACGGATCCTGGAAACTATCGCCCTATAAGCCTGACTAGCTTGGTCTGCAAAGCTATGGAAAGGATCATCATGAACCTCATAAATAAAGATATTGGGGATCTACAGACACTGGATCCTACCCAGTTCGGCTTTGTTAAGGGCAGATCCTGCCTCTTAAACCTGGTCGATTTCTTTGAAACAGTCACCAAGGCCATTGACAAGGGGAAGGTGGTCCACACAGCCTACCTGGACCTCGCAAAAGCCTTCGATACAATACCCCACTCGGGCTTTATAGATAAGCTCACCATCTTAAATATAAACCCCTATGTCACTAGATGGGTTGCAAACTGGCTCAAGGACAGAACCCACATGGTTAGAATTGCTGGAGCCATGTCAGACTCCAAACCAGTTACAAGTGGCATCCCACAAGGCTCAGTCCTGGGACCTCTCTTGTTCGGTATATATTTCTTGGAGGTACAGGCCAACACGGAAGGACTGTGGCTGACCAAGTTCGCAGATGACTGCAAACTGGGCGCCATAATCGACTCTCCATCTGACACAAACATCCTCCAAAAGGGCCTCATAGAAACAGACAACTGGTGCCAGAGCCATGGCCTCAAGCTAAACGCCAAAAAGTGTATAGTCATCCCATTTGGCAAAAACAAAGTGCCCACAAATTACCACATAGGTGGTAATCCATTAAGTACAGAAGACGTAATTAGGGACCTGGGGACCCAAGTTGATAGCAATCTCTCATTTGACAACCACGTGGCCAAAGTGGTTAGAAAAACATTTTATATAGCCCACCTAATCATGAAGGGATTCACATCTAGATCAGGGGAGGTTATCGTGCCTCTTTACTCATCCCTCATCAGGCCCATAATTGAGTACAATGCCCCTTTTGGGATGTACCTTACCAGACACCTGCAGCAACTGGAAAGACCCAAAAAGTACCTCACCAAGAGGATCAAAGGGCTCAAACAGATGCCATATGCTGCCCGGTTAAAGAAACTCCAACTCTACTCAGTGGCATACTGCGTGCTCAGAGGCGATCTGTGCCTGACATATAAAGCCATGTCCAACCCGGAATTAATGGACATGCTGCACCTCAGAAAATCCAAATCCCATTGAGCTACACGCTAGAGAGACTTGAACCTCAGCACTGAAATAAATAGGACATGCTGGAGGGACAGATTCATAACCCAGAGGCTCCCTTTACTCTGGAATAAAATCCCAGTCCAGGTTAGGCAGAGTCCCTCATTGACTCTCTTCAAGAGGAATCTTGATGAGTGGATGGGAGATCGTAGGTTTACCCCGGGTATCACTTCTGTGTCACTGTTAGACAGAGGCACAGTATACTAACCTCGAAAAAGGGCATAGCAAAATTAATTTAAAATGGGTGGCGAAAGCCAAACACACTCTGGCTAGGCTTATAAATGCCCTAGGGCAGATAGCCTAGTATGAACCTATGAACATGCAAAATAGTAGGCACAGCCAGTCTCGAACCATGAGCCTCATCAACCATGGTAATGTACTTAGCCTATTAAGCCACAGCAGCCACCAGACAGTGCAGTTTAATTCCTGACACTATCAACCAGACATACATAGCACATCGACCCCTGCATATTGTGGAAGTGGAATATGTCACCAGGTTGATTGGGACAGCCCTGGGATTGTGTGGTCTGCTGCTATTACCATGCAAACATAATGTTACTGCAGTTGTATGGGAAACATGGGTGTGCTGGGAGTAGGTGACTCTAGCATTGACAGTCAAGCTTCTGTACTATGACCCCACTGTTTGTAATTCCCTCGCATAGTGCAGTGGGTTTTGCGGCTTGGGGCCTACTGCATATTATGGGGCGGCCAGTATTAGGCAGAGTTCCTGTTGTCCCACATAGCTGACAGTTGTCTGCAGCTATCCCTGTAGCTCACTCTATTCCCTTGCATACATGCGACAGGTCCATACCTATGTTACCATAGTATATTACCCCATACAATTTGTTGTAATGAAGAGTGACTTACCTTGTGCCTGCAGCAGTTGATATAATGGTGCTTCAGGGCTGATGCAGTTGGATGCACGCAGTACACAGCCAATGCATGTTAAGATACAGGTTGTGTGTTGTGGCTGACATACTTTTTAGTATGTATGTGAGTCGGAGTGAGGTGTCAGTCCCTAGGTCCGTAGGATGTCAGTGCATGAGCTATACATTGCCTCTTTGCCAAGTCCAGGGCATACTGGGCACGCCTATGTCTGCCTACACGGACAAGCTCAGGAGGTTCTTTCTCTGAGTCCCCCCCTGTGTCTGTTGGGGGGCTGTGTGCACTGGTGGGGGGTTGTGTGTCCCTTCCCTGTGGTGTTCCTGCCACAGCTGTTTCCACAGGATCATATTGTATAACACGGGACATACTGTGAACATGTGTGCACATGTGGCTGGAGAGTACTGCAGGGCTCCACCAGATATATTAAGGCAGCGGAACTGTGAATTGAGCAGCCCAAATACACACTATATGATGGTCCTAGTTTGTGATTGTGCCTCATTCTGGCTTTCTTCAGTTGGTATGTGTGCATTTCTGTCTACGAGGGTTTTCCGCAAGTACCCGCAATATAACACTCTGTTACATGCATCAAGTTTACATCCCCGTCACACAATCAGGAGTATTCCAATATCCCAGTTTATTCGTATCAAACGTCTCAGTTCCAACATGGAGGAATATCAATTGGCCAGTAGGGATCTCAGTCAGAGGTTTATTAACAGGGGATATGATGGATTTGATATTGTGTCGGCTCAGAGTAGAGCTAATCGTCTTGTGAGGGACGACCTATTACAATATCAGAATAAAAATAAAAATCAATCCTCTTCTAATACATGTGTTAGGTTCATCACCACTTATGGCAGAAACATTAATATGATTAGAAACATCATTAATAAACATTGGAACATTTTATTGGCCAATGACAAGCTGCGAAGTTTTTTGGGACCCCGTTGTCTTTTCTCATATAAACGTGGTAAGACCTTAGGTTCCTATTTTTCACATTTTAAACATATGGCAAGTGGGGGGACTATCCACAAACAACTGACACTTCATGGTGATGAACTCATTGGGTCATTCCCTTGTGGCCATTGTGGTTCCTGTCAACATATGTTGAAATCCAAGGCGTTCACCAGTCGTAATACTAGCAAAGTTTTTGATATCAA
The DNA here is from genome assembly GCF_019279795.1 of Protopterus annectens. NCBI lineage: Eukaryota > Metazoa > Chordata > Ceratodontiformes > Protopteridae > Protopterus > Protopterus annectens. The sequence continues at coordinate 1,567,950,544 of NC_056739.1, forward strand.
GATCTTTGGAAACTGCAGTAGCGACTGGGTGGTGTACCTGGCTTCTTGTTACTGTGGGGGATTTTATGTTGGACAAACTTCCAGAGCCTTAAGATTTAGAATGAACGAACATCGCAGTGATATAAAAAACCATAAGGAGACCAGTGCCCTATATCAACACACATTAAAACATTCTCAAGCGAGGTTCACTTTTATGGTCATTGACCGCATTTCTGGAGACAGAACAAACAAACAAGGTTGGCATGGGCTACTGGATCGAAAAGAGAAACATTGGATTATTACACTGGGGCTTTATTTCACCCGGGACTAAATGATCATTTGTAGGGAATATATTGAGTCTGTATTAGTACATTCAATAATAGGACACTAAGTGGGGAATTTCTATTTGTCTCCTATCTATATGTCTTTAAGCATATGGATTATGAATGTCAAAACATTCTGGTTCAATATTGAACAGGGTGTTAAGATATCAAGTCATATGGGCTATCTTGTAATACTATGTATGATATGGGCGGTGGCCAAGTGTAGCTAAGAATAAATTTTCTCTTTTGTGGGAGCACGAATGAGAGGCACTTAATTTGCTAGCCAGGTGACTGAGCATTTATATTTGTTAGCATAATGTAAGTTGAAACTAGATGCATTGTCACGTTTTTCTTCTTCTTTTTTTGGTTTGTAAATGATGCCATTTACATATATGTACTTGAGATACAACAGCCTTAATCACTTTTTGGAAGAAATGTGCAAGCTTTTATGTTTAGGCTGTTGATTTCAGTATTGTTGATCCAGTTTTTATATTGTGCTCCATGTCCATTACAAGTTAGGTTTAATAACTGACCTATATTGATATACATATGTGGGTATATACATCTAACCTGTTAAACATATGCTCCTTATGATATAGCATGAAGGAATCTTTTGAATATCTATAATTGATATGTACTAGCCATGGGGTCGTCAATTAAAAACTGTTAAACAGTACGTGGGTGTTCCATTCAATATGGGAAGATTAAATTAGATTCCAAGTATGAACACATTGCCAGATGGAGATGTTAGAACATATTAATAATTAATCTTATTTCTTGTATTTATTGGGTGGTCTTCTCTCTTGTCATGGACGGATATATAATAGCTGTAATGTTTATTCTGAACAAATGTGTAAGCCTTTATGTTCAGGCTGTTATCCTCATTATTGTTGATCTACTTTGTGCTCTATGTTCATTATTTGTTTTGCCCACTACCAATCTCTATATATATACATTTGCATATATATATATAACCTAATCGGTCCAACATATGCTCCCTTATGACATAGCATGTTTGAGTCCTTTGAACGTTAGTATCTGATATTTTTACCTATGGTTTCTCTAACCAAGAACTGCTGAATAGCATGTGATAGTGGTTTATCCAATATGGGATTATAAAAACTAACAATAAGTATGAATATATTGTCATATGGACATGTTAGAATATACTAATAATTTGTTTAGTTTCATGTATACACCTGGTGGTTATTTTTCCTGTTATGGATGGACCTCACCTGAGTATATATATTAATTTTCATTGTATATCTATATGATTTACTCTAAGTGCCTTAAAACATGTTTTACAAATATTTTTCAAACCTATTAGTATTCATGAGCTCAACCTTTTGATTGGCTCTTGATATGTATTTAAGGGATGATGCAAATGAACTTGATTATACTGTTTTACATTGAAGAAGGCTGTTGGCCGAAACTAGTTTGTTATATTCATCAGTATTTAATAAATATATTGAACTCTGTGCTGCCTTGCTGGTCTATTTGGACATTTCTGATGGGTGTCATCATCCACAGTTCCTGTGAGTAGCTAGCATCCCCCAGTAGATGGCCGTATGGGATGTCCCCCCTGGCAAACGTCTGGTACAGCTGTGATGTGTGCCAGATGTGGGAGTCATGATAACTGCAAGGGCTGCCAGCACACACATTCATGATAATGCCCTGGGTAGTTGATTGAGTGATACCCCTTGCGGTTGATGTAGACTCTAACCTGTTCACCGGGTGGTGTTTTGATGTGCACATGAATGCAGTCTATGGCACCCACTACCTCAGGGTAGTGTGCTACACAGTGGGAGAGATGCAGATTGCTGGCCCTCTCCTCAGGGGTAAGGGGTAAATAAATGTGCTTACTGGTATGTGCCTGCATGGCTTCCAGGAACTGGTGGAGTACTCTGGATGCAGATGCCTGTGATACCCCCATTATGTCCGCAGGTCTTTGAAAAATACCTGTAGCTAATATTCTAAGGGCTACACATACCTTTGTTTCCACTGGAATTGTTTCCACTGGAATGGGTTCCCCTGTGTTGCCTCTGGGTCTGAGTTGAGGGTAGCAGAGGTCAAAGAGTGCTTCTAGTATGTCCGACTCCACCATGTAGTGCTGTACAATCTCCAGCTCATGTAGACCCTGGAAGGTTACCCTGAGCCTAAACACTCTTCTCCTTCTCACTCTGGGCCTATTTTCCACATCAGCACTGACCTCAGCCTCTAGCAGATACAGATGTAGCAGAGCAGCAGCAGCCCCTATCATTTTGTCAGTTAAAATTCCCAAGCGATTATTCCAATGGTGCAGAGTATGTGGGAAAAATTAGATTGTAGGTTGTATGCATACTTTATAGTGGTGTGCTACAGATGCAGCCTGTGTGATTGGCTCACTATGATGCATTCCACCTGACAGGTATATCACTGGGGTTTGAATGGGCCAGTGTCTGTTGAAGAGGGCTTATCAGTCATGTCTACTTGATTAGTATCCCCTAGCTATTTCCTTTAACTCTTTCACTTGTAAGTACTGTGGCATGGCGTGCAAACCCACGGCACTAGTATCAACAGTGCTGAGCAGTTTGGATACTCCCCCATGCACAGGCATACTCCGCTTTTCTTAAACCAGCTAAAACACATGCCATGGGAATAAACACAGCTCAGCAGCATCGGACACACACCCCTGCTTAGCTGAGCACAAACAGGCACCGCTGAGCTCCAGTCTGCTTAAACATAGAGTGACACACCCCTTTTTGATGTCAGCTCCTTGTTCTACTACTACCTGCATGGTTCTAGCCTTAGCATGGGTTGTATCTGCAGACACAGTGTCCCTTTTTTCTATTCAATAATCCCAGCTCATTTGCATATACCTACTTGAATATACCCTGGATACTTCACTACTCCAGGGCCTGCCTCCTTAGCAACTACTGCAACTTACCATTGTACATTCTGCATACAGGGCACTATAATGCATTATTTTAACGGCATGTTTGCAGATTGCTGTGTGCCGCACAAAAATAATATATGTATTAAAAAAAAATTAATATTTTTTATTGATGTGCATTGCTTTTTGGACTCACTGGCCATAGTTTTGGCCATTTGCATGCCCAACCCTTTTTTTTGGCATTTACAGCCCATATTTAAAATTTACATTTTGGTACACGTTTTTTCCGTGTACATTCCTGACATCAACACGGCACCTACACGGATGCCTTTCTGCTTGTTGGATGGCAAATCACCCTCATTTACATGGATTTCACCAGCTTATGAGGTGATTTGCATTCCACGGATACTTCTGTGTCCGCACACTCATGCACACCCCTCTGCCCTCTTTATTGGATCGCTTGCCACTCGGTTTCCATGTTGGGGCTGTGCCACTATGCCTATATGGAAAATCACTCCCTGTAGGCTTTATTGAACTCTGCCCATTGTCTTTTAATCATATCTGAAGTGTGTACTCCATGCACTTTAATTGTGGTATAGCTGATAAAGTAAAACGGTCATTATTATGCAGCTAATTAACTGACAGCTGAGATGTCCAACACTTTTATAGGTTCCTTCCAGCGTCTCTGTGTCTTTCCTTCCCATACCATAGGTTCTCTCCAGCATCTCTGTGTCTTTCCTTCCTATCCTATTTTTTCCTCTTTATAACTTGTATAACTTTTCCCTATCAGTATATTATAAATCAGCTCATTCTCTATTCATTCTAATAACTTATCTACTTTTTGATTCTAGGTGTCAAGTTGCTAGCAACTCACTTTCATACCCCTATTTTACATATTGGTTTAGTTCTCTGTCTAGCTGTTTTGCTAACCAAAACATTATATGTACATGTTGCCTTTGTTAAAACTTTACTGTTCAATTAGAATTTTTCTTCTCCTTCCAGAAAGTATCTATGAAGAGCATTTGTCTTCCCCTCTACTTTACTATTCATTCTGTTTTGATTATATATCTACAGCCCTAATGTTATTAGCTAGAATTTCTTGGTTAGTTCTAGTATATTAGCATTGTGGAGCTTTGGATCCTATCCAGTCTACTCAGATCACAGATGGACCCTCTCTTCATCTTGAAATGACTGTGAGCATTTAGTTAAAAAATATAAAATGTGGTATATTAACAACTTTACTCTTCATCATTAAACCACTTATTTTACTGTCTGGCGATAGAAAAAACAAAAGCATGTCTTTTTCTTTAGAAATAGGATTATACTGCATATTGCGGCAAAACACAGGTACTAAACACTGAGAAGATCCCAGTACAGTAAAGTTTTAACAGTTGCACTGCCATTTTAAAGAGTTTTTTTGTTACTGTTTCTCTCCCAAAATAGTATCATGAGAATTGTGAGCATGTACAGAATCCAAAATCTTCTGCATGTTTAGTCTCATCTCTTTCTGTTTTTCTTCCATTTCACATTGAAATAATAGAAAATGTTTCACTACGGCACAGACACTCAAACCCTTCAGTGTATCAACATTCACTCTGGCTTACTGCTAAGAAACAGTCTGCCTCTGGCCCTGAGGCCAGTTCCACCTTTCTTGATTTCAAATCATTCAAGGTAGATTCAGGATCCAAATACACTTTGGTTCGCAAAGGGTAAAACACCCTGTAAGTAGGAGTATAAAAGCTTAAATCTAAATTTTATTTCCTTTTACCTGACAAATCAGTGGAATGTAAGCATTTTGATCTTTTCTAGTATGGCAAGAATAGTCGTAGTCTATGTAGATTTTTATGCTGCCCATCTTTAGACTCTGTCCATTGCTCCACAGTTTCAATAAAATGTCCTGTCTTTGTTGATACTAAGCAAATTTAGCCACACCCCCAGTATTGAGGTATTCACTCAATGCACCCAGTCTATTTGATTTTAATGCTGGGGTATTACCATTGTGCATTACTTGAAGATAATGTAGTCCCTGCCGTCAGCTTGCTCCAGAATTGCATAGACTCTCAGATTTTATCTACAACCATGATCTTCAAGTTCAGTCAGTTTGCTTATTGCTCTTCTTATTTGGATTCCTGTTCAACGAGAGTTTGAGCTGTCTCTGTTTTCTTTAGTGCCATGATGGTGTCTGAGTGACTAGATAAAGTTTCTTCCTCTTCTTGCATTACCCTGTTTTTGCTGGCAATGTATTCATTCATTGTTTCTCTCGTTTTTACAACCTCTTCATACATTTTGTCTGTTTTTTTTTTCGAGCTAACCAAAATCTGATATTTGAATTAATCTTCTCAGGGAATCCATCCCCTGCCTTGTTTCTTATCCTTAGGTGCTTTGGCTGTCAAAACTTTATCTTGCACTTCTTTTATAGACTTCGCCAGTTTTGAATTTTTTTTTGTTAGACATGGACAAGCATTTCTACTTTTTGTAAACATATATATTTATTACATTTTTTTTGCTAGATTTCAGTTATTCACTGGTCATCAGTCTTGGAGCTTGCTTCCCTACTACTTACTTGATGGTCACCGTACTGGAAGTCCTCCTAAAAAGTTTGAGTTTTATGTTACTAAACTAAATGTTAATTTCAGAGGTAGCAATGTCAGTACAGTTTTAGAATGCAGGAAATTATATTAGTAAATTAAACTAGACTCTAGTAGTTTCCCTGTCTTGAATACGAGTTGAAAAGGAGTATGCAGTTTGTTAGTAGTTGAATTTGTAGTAATTTTTATTGATATTCATAGATTTTATATTGTTTGACTCATGATTACATATCAGATAATGAATGGATGAAATGGTAGTGATGCAAGTCTTAACTATTTCAACAGGTCACTGGTTTTATTTTACGTTTTCTAAAGAGGTCTTAAAAGACAAAAGTGCCAAAATTATAGAGCATTATTGCTCTTTCATTTGAAGTTTTGTGATTTGACACTAGCTGCTTGTGCATGTTTCAGTTTATTTATACTTTAAAAATTCCCAACAGAATTCTTCGTCAGAAATGTTTGTGAGAGCAAATGGTTGTAATTAATGAAGTAATTATTTTGGGCTAGAATACTTGCTATTGGCTACAAATAATTACTAGAAAATGGAAAATAAAACCAACTGCAACTGAAGTACTGAATATTGTAAAGGGGACAAAAGAGCTGGAAGTTGGATCTTTAGAAAAAAAGAGAAATAAATTCAATTTAAGGGAACAATACATGCAGAATATTGTTCTGGAGAAGAAGTAAGATTTATGGGAAGGCAGGAATCGAGCAATTTATGTAATACTGGAGAAAATGAAAATTGTTGAAATGTATGTTGCATGATAATAAATGAAATGCTAGTATGGTTTGTTTTCTTTTCTATTAGTGCATATGTACCATGCTAGTATGGTTTGTTTTCTTTTCTATTAGTGTATATGTACCAGTGTCATTTAAAAAAAATGTCATGTTTAAAAAAATTGCCAATAGATTCCCACACATCTAGTAAATCTTATCATAATAACTCAGTATCAAGCTCACATGCAAGCACTTGTTCCTAATCTGTGGGACCATATTTAATGTTATCATTATGGGGTGTTGTATATGACACAATGAAAATCTGACACACAACCACAACTTTACAAACGATAATACATACTTCAACAAACAACCACAAAAAGTGACAGAAGGAAGTGCATTAAGTAGCAAAGCATGTATGTGAGGAACAACATTTACACTTACCTCCTTGCTGAAAAAAAAACAAGAACAATGACACCTGTCATATAAGAAGAAAAAAAAACATTTGTTACTGCAGCAGTAATGAGATGTGTATTACCAACTGAAACTACATTACCACCACAGTGCAATTTATCAGCATGTTAACAACTAGAAAAGGCAACTTTCACATCACTGGCCACTTCCTAATCCCCCACCCTCTTCTGGCATAAGTAAGACTTGTGCCATCGACCAGTGAACATTGTGCAAATTATGTTATTTTTGACCTTACAGGACTGGATATTTGTGGATGATGTGCAGATTGCAGAAAGTAAGATTTTTCAGATGCACACTATTAGCAGACTCTGTAAACATCATTGTGATCTAATTAAGGGATTCATCTGGTTATCGTAGGTCTTTTTTTTTTCCTTTTTGACTACCTACTCTTTAAAGTCTTAAAACTAGGGTATTATCCACCTTTAAGGGGTAAATGCCCATTCAGGGAACACATGCTCTCTTTCAAGGGGCAGCCAAGATATCTCATTCTTATCCCAGCTCATTTTAAAACTACAGTAGGGGGAAAGTATTCTCGTGGTTAAGCCCTGCAACCTGAATCAAACTCCAAAAGTTAAATAAAACAGTATACTGAAAGATTAAAAAAAAAAACTTTGAAAACACCCTAGCAATGGAGCCATGTGCCAGCTCTTCAGGGACAATGGCTAAATAAGCATGTGAACAATTTAGCAGCCTGAAAAACTTGTATATAATCCGCATAATATATCCTATTGCACTTACATATGTTTCCTATATTTTACATAATTTGTTTTCAAGTAATTACTGTTATACTGTTTAGTAAATTGTACTGTTCTCTGTACAACTGTAGCATGCACTATTTAAATTGTACTGCTATCTGTGGAATTGTATAATGCCCTACTTAACTGCTCTCTGAGCTGAATCATAGCTGAAAAGGGTCAATACACAAGTCCACCTATCAAGTCAATAAGTGGTGAATAAAAAATAAATATGGAGAGAAATATCTGATGCACATTGTGAGTTGGCCAAGCACTGTTGAGCATAGTCCATTACTAACACTGCATTCACTTATTATCTTTGTAATTTTTTTTTGTTGTCACACAGTAAATGTTATAGTCCATAGTTGTGGACTTGTTGCCCCACTTTGCCTGTGCTGCCATGTACCACACACAAATCTGCTAGAGCAGGATCGATGCTGCTGCCATTAGCTGAACACCCTGTCTGTTATCAAAGGTGGAACATATGATACAGGGAGCTGCACTGCTGCCATTGGTCACTACGTAAGGCAATTGCATCCAAGACCCACACAATCATATTATGCAGAATGCACCAAGCAGTAAACATTCTGAATGCAGTAATAGTGTCATACTGAAGAGCCCCACAAACTTCCAGACAGCAGAAACAGACTTTCTAACACCTGTTCAGTGACTGTGATTAGAACAGGTTGGTCTTAAAACTGCAGCTCCCTGTAGGTTACTGACTGATTTCATTAACCATGGTTCAAGTTGGTAGCCTGCATTACCTGGAAAAAATGGAGTGGGTACACATGAAGATGTGATGGTTACTAAATAAAATTTTGATTGATATTTTTCCCACCCTGCACCCCACAGCTGACCATCGGCTACCACCAGTGCCTCTCGTAGCTACCCTTGGACTTACCCTGACCCATGCTTTGGACCATTGAGGAGATTGACATGTCCCAATGCAGCATTATATTGCTTCTATGTGGATTTACTTTAAGCCTTGTTTCACATTCCTTGTTAATGCCCCATGAGTAGGATATGCAATGGACGTAACACACAGAGCCTTCTCTCACTGACACATGGGGCTGACATCAACAAGCTGCCCCACCCTCCCTCAGAAAGCATTTCACAGTGGTTTTCTCCAGCCAACACCTGGAAAATATGCAATTTATGCCCCACAGATGCATTCCTCCCCCCCCCCTCCCAGGATGGCTACACCTGTCATCCATGCCAGTGACCAGATGCTTAAGACATTTAATTGAACCCAGGTTGCCTGCATCATAGTCAAGGCTTTATACCTGTACACCACTGCATTGGCTAAATCTTGATTAGCATTTACAGGAATACCTAGGAGTGAACAAAGTTATTTAAGGTGCACTTACCAGCTAAGTGACCATGCAGAATCCAGCCACAGAGGAAATGAAGGCAAAGTAAAACTGTGTGCCATATGTGGAAATCAGATACTGCTAGGCTGCTTGGAAGATACACTGGTGATACAGCCACATGCATCACACACACTGCCTGGCAATAGGTGTAGTAGTAACCCTTCATATTGTGGTACCTCTCCCTCATGGTCCAGATGAGGAGCCCAGCACCCACATGGGTGCAAACTATTGCACCAAACACCTCAAGAAAGCAATCCATTCTATAGAAGGCATGCATGGTACTTAATCTGTCCTGTGGTCACACCATGAAATAGATATGATTATTGACATGGGCCAAGAGTATATTGAAGCCTCTGAGATGCCCAACATCTCCCCAGTCTGTCTCTGAATGGTCCTGGCAAATATAGTGAGAATTGTATATAACTTGCTATCCACCTGAATAGGAAGGCCATGCACCCCCCCCCCATTACAATTTTGGGCCATACAAGTTCACTAAAGCACTTATCTCCCTGTTCATTCTAAATCTGTCAAGCAGCTATTGCTCTGTAAAAGTTCAAATGATTAATACATTTCTCATATGACCTCCCCAAGGAGGTGATACTCATTTAATTGGGTTGTGGTACAACAGAAGGAAGCAGTTTAACATCAGATGCAACACTAATTAGCAGCAAAATCATGCAACTTCACTGATTGCAAAGTGAATGGAAAAGGGGCATATTCACTCTTTTAGGCAACTGTACATCATGCACTTGCATAGCAAATTGCAACTATGAATCACAACAGGTGGGAGTAATAACACAGTTAAATCACATCTTTTGCACATATTTCTCATTTACATCACATTATGTATTCATTGGCCTACAAAGTGCACTTTGTCTGAATTGAATCTCACGTGCACTTGTGTACAACTAGTTCACATACCTTATGCACACTTACATAGCAACAGAGTACCACCCTTTGTCTTAAACTGGCATAATCTAGACCAGCAGTCTTGCTCTGAGCTATGTTTCTCCTAACAGCAAGCTCAGGTTGCACTTCCACAGTTTTTCTCTACCTGCTTTTGAATCCTGTCTGGTAGCAAGACCTGAAGTAGTTTTTCAGTATCTTGTTGTATCTTTCGGCTTTTCCCAGTTAGGGGTCGCCACAGCGGAACTCCGGTCCGCTAATGATTGGCAGTAGATTTTTACATACTGAGTTGCCAGCTCTGATGCACAACCTTCAATGAAGGTACGCCCATTCACGCATGTCTCCACACAGAAGACGCTTTAGCTGAGAATCGAACAGGACGTCTTACTGTGAGGCAACAACGCTACCGCAGCACCACCACGATCTGCTTTAAGAGTTCTAAATAAACCCAGTCAGTAGGAGCACTGCAAAATCAGTCAACTTTCTTGGAGGAGATGTCTACCAGCAGAAGCTAATTACCAATTTATTTTCAGAATCTTTAAAGGGAAAATTGCCTAAGACTGTGGTTTTTCAGTTTTTAGGAGTTTTTATAATACATTTCCAAGAAAGTGGAGTTGTCAGTAGCAATCTACATTTGTCAGCAGCATCCCATTCATAATATTATTTTCATTAAATGAATTGCCTCCCAAAGTAATGTTCTCCTCAGAGGAGGAACATGGAGAAATAGTTATTTTCTTCTTCTTGGACAATGTGGCTGAAGTGGTAGAAAGCAGACTATAATAACTGTAAAGGGCAAAGCATTGTTCCTTAAAAGACTACTAGTCCTGGCCTGTTGCCTTTACCTGCATTCCCATACTGGCTTATGCACAGATTTAGGACTTTCTAGCAAAGGTCCTGGTGATGGATAAATCCAGTTGAAATTTTATAGTAAACTGTAAAAGTCTTGTGTTTTAGAGATTTTTCTGTGTGTATATATTGTCATAAGATGACTTGCACAAAGTAAACCTGAAAATAATGGATTCTTGTGCATGCAATAATTTCTTTTCATACCAGTAAATTAGACTTTTCTTCTGCCTTTAACCTTTCAGAAGAGTAAGACATGGTGTTTAAACTTATTTTCTACTTGCTGTCATTTTGTTTATTTTACTTTATTTGCATATATCACCCTCAGGTTTGATACCGTGGAGAGCCCTACTTCTGATTTATATTTTAAGCTCTTTTTACCTATTTCTGATAACACTTAGCTTCCTCTTTTTCCAATATGTGCAGCTTTTCTGCACTAAAATTGTTTTAACCATTAGATCAAGGATGTGTTACTTCAGCAACTCCCTACACATCAAGTCCCTGTCACAGTGTGTACATTTCACTGACAAAGAAGAGATTTACTTACGTCAAATAATCATTATACAAAAAAGTGGTCAACATTTTTTTCAGAGGAGCTGCCTTTCCTAAGATAGATATTTTGCCCCTAACTCCACATACTTTTAAAAAAGTAACTGCATTTACTGAGAGTGTTATCCAACCTGGAGTTAATATATTTAAAGGAGAAGTCCATCCTCACCTGTAGTTAACTCAACCAGAGTTTTTTCCTACTTACAGTATGGTTACCAGAAGCCAGTCTGATTTCCTTGCCTTTAAATCAAATTAAGGGAACATCCACCCACTTTTTCTTAAGATTAAAGGGCCACCACAGGCAGAATACAAAATGTATTATCTTCCTATGAAATTCTACAGAACTTGTAGCAAAACTATTCTTTATTCATTTTATTTTTTCTAATCCTGAAAGTGCCCATGGGGACATTACATACTGACGAAATCTTGTTTTGTTGGAAGGCTACTTCTTGCCCATTATGCAGTGTGAATGCACAATTGACAACATTACAGTGCCGTAGTCTGTCTTGTCAAATCATAGTCCCATTCTCTTAGAATGGGAGTAGTGAGAAATATGGTCAGTTTTGAGAATCCTTAGTGAAAACAGCAGCAGCTTTTTTGTAGTGACTCTTGTATATTTGTTTTCTACACGTTATAACTAATATGAAACATTCTTGCAAAAAGTTAACTGAGGAGGCACAGCCTTTAAAAAGTGAAATTTTGTAAGTTTCAATTCCTGTCTTCCTTCCCCTTTTCAAGTGTCATATTTCCAAACTTGTGAAGGTCAGATAATTGATAAAGTAGCTCTCAGCCTGTATTAGGTTTATACATCTTCAAACTACAAAAGGATAGAAAGCTTTACAGACACAGGAAATGTAAATAATGCACCTTTATATGACAGCACAATGTCAAAGAGATGTGAATTTTTAGCTTAGGTAGCTCTATGGTCACAGTGAGTATAAAATAAAAAGCTACAGGTACCTTTCTTTGCTTTCTTTTGCAAAACACTTTCATATGTGATATACATATTATGCAAAAGCAAGTGAGGCAGACTGCTAAAGAAAGTATCGTGAAATATCATTCATCTCTACCACAGTGTGCACTGAGAGAAAACTGACTGGGGTGGAAATGCTACAGAGGGACAGAAACTGCCAAGCCATGTTTTTAAATATGTGAAAGTATGAGAATTATTCACTGGGGAGGGGAAAATACTCTGGGGAAAGGATACGTGTTTGTTGTACAGTTCTCTCTTAAACTTGTATATATTTTAGCAGAGGAATTTGTCTGTGCCTGCATGACATATCACATTAACAGGGAAAGCTGTAGTATTTCCTGTAATGTGCTGCCAACAATCTTCAATAACTAGTCCTTAGTCTGCTATAAAAGTACATGGGCACAGTGTGGTAGAACTTTTCTCTACTGCCTTTGATGAAGATAACACTGGTGAAAATGAAGGTCCATATTTTTGGAAGATATTGTCTATAACTGCAGCATCATTATAGGCAGTGTTTAGTCTCATGCTCAAGGACTATAACTGATGAAGTTTTAGCATGCTGCAGTGAAACAATTCAAGGGGTATCACTGTAACAGAAGTGAGGAAATGTAATGTACAATGATATTTTTGCCTTAGTTTAAAAAACAATCTCATAGGACAAATCCAAGAACAGAAGGTTACAGTTAATTTGTATTGTATGAGACTGTAAGAATAGAAGTAACAGGAATTATAAAAGTAAAATACTTTTGAGCAAATGCAGCACAATTTTCCAGCATTCACTGATCAAAGCACACATACTTTCCACTGGTGAATACCAGTAATAGTGTGCATGACTATTATAAATCATTTGAAGTATCGGTTACTACAGCTGGTTTACAGTAATAGTCTTCTCTAATGTGAAAGCTACGACAGTACTCAAAGGACTACAAATTTCCAGCCTTAGAAAATCCCATAACTCAATTTTTTTGAGTATTTAAAACTACTATAAATAATTTGGAGCAGATCTGAGAGCAAAACAGATCAGGGTAATTCAAGCAAAAAATAAAAAATGTGGTCCCTCCAGAGGGTGTGTAAGATGCCTGTGACACATACTACTGCCATTCTGTTTACACGCTAATTAAAAAAAATGCATTCCTTCCTTATGGTTAGCAAGACTCATATAAAGGAGACTTGAAATGGATTCTGGAAACCAGAGGACAAAGAAGTAAAAACAAGGCCACGCTCGTGTGACAGGCTTTGCAATAGCCATTTCTTGATAAAACATATAATTTGAAGCCCTTATGTATTTTAATGCATCAAAATCACTTTCAAAATTCAGATACCATGGGGGTACATTTTTCATTGCAGAGTTTTTCTTTTATTTTGGAAGGTGTGGAAAATAGTCACCACCTTGTGATTGAAGGGGTGCACCCACTGCAGAAGTGCAGAAACTTATGTTGCATTTTTTATACTTTTTTGTGTATATTGCAAAGTTACATTCATTGGTTGGGGGGGACTAAATATCTGCAGAATCAATTTTGATAGGATGGGAATCAATACATTTATTTATTGTTTATTTGTCATTTGTTAACCAGGTTAGTGAACTGATCTACTGATCCTTTTCATTCATGACCCAGGCTCAAAGTGCAGAGAGGGTATAACGTATAGAGTGTGTATGATAGAAGCAGAGAAGGTTATAGTGTTGTAGTACATCATATGTATACATTAATGGACTATGGTATGACAACAGAAATTAGGAGTCAACAAACTGATATGTATCCTACTAAAGCTTCCTAGTTTACAGTTGCTAATATCTATTAGCAAGGGGGAGGCTTATTTGTGGATGTGTGTGTATGTAGGGAGGCACCTTTGCTAAGGTGATGCATTGGCTGCTAGCGAGAACACTGGCGCTGTCTGATTTTACAGACTAGTATTTGATTCTGAGACATTGTAATGAGCCACTAATGAGGAACTTCTCATTGATGCTTTACTGTGTCTCAGAATCAGAATGTTTGTCTGACTGTCATGCTGACTGACCCACACTGGGCAGTTAGTGTGGAAGAAGAGAAATTCTCTGAATCTCAGGGCCAGCAGTAGATTTAGATTGATCATTTTTAAATGCATTTCATATATTATAAGCAGACATTGTAAACCATCTTTGCTGGGAAGGTTAATTCACATAAATACACATTTTTTCCTAATTAACAATATTCAAATTTTAACATATTTACTGACAAGAAACTGGCTAAAATAGCCAATAAAACTTCACAATGGAAAATGAAGTTATAAAGAAAATGAAAACTGTCATCTGTGTTAGCATGTCTGGCAGGAGATTTCTGTATATTCTCAGATTAACTTGTATTGTATGCCAGCATGTCTAATTGTGAAAATGTAAATATGCTTTTTAAATGTTAAGTATTTCCTTGTTTAAACAGAATGTTTAAAGAATCTCTCAGTGTTTTGATACATTTCTAATTGCGCATATTTCAGAGAGAGATTCTAAAGTACTGTGGAGAATCAGCTGAACAGTAAGTGATGTCATTAGAATGTCCCTGGTTGGTAGGTGATTATTTGAACAGCTGATTGACAGGAAAAATAACTTTTTCAAACAGCTGACTGTTATTTTTTTAAATTAAGACAGTTGAGACTGTTAAACTGAGCAGTTAGTCAAGTTTGTGAAGTGCTGAGCAGATGTTCATCGTGTTTCACTGTTGCAGTCATCACATTTGGGTTATCCTGCCAGGGGTAGCCCTCAGTTGGCCCAAATACCAGAGGCTTAGTATTTCTGCGTCGGTTGCTGTTGCTCCAAGACTGATGTCCGGTCGTCAGTGGTATAAAATCAGGCAGCCGACACTATTACATTAGTTTTTCTTGCCGAGGAGCCCGAAGCAGAAGCAGTTTGCACGAGTGCCGGCCAGCCGCTACCTGAGTTTTCATTTCCAAATTGAAGTTGAAATCTTCTAAAGCTAAGTACCCCATTGGGGATCCTTTTTTCTTGCTCTAACCAATGTCAGAAAAAGTTAACAATTGTCTCACCTGTGGAAAGCAAATACCACACCGAGACTTCCATTCTTACTGCAACACCTGTTTAGGCCCAGACCACGATGTCCCCCCACTGTCACTTTTGTGCTTTGTTCAACACCAGAACTATATGTCATTGGGCCCATATTATAGCTAGATATTTTCGCTGTCAGTCCTCGAATTCCGGAAGTCTTCTAAAGCTAAGTACCCCATTGGGGATCCTTTTTTCTTGCTCTAACCGATGTCAGAAAAAGTTAACAATTGTCTCACCTGTGGAAAGCAAATACCACACCGAGACTTCCATTCTTACTGCGTCACCTGTTTAGGCCCAGACCACGATGTCCCCCCACTGTCACTTTTGTGCTTTGTTCAACACCAGAACTATATGTCATTGGGCCCATATTATAGCTAGATATTTTCGCAGTCAGTCCTTGAATTCCGATATGGCTTCGGTAAGCTATCAGACTACCGATCTTCTGAAAAAAACATAAGGATAAAGATAGAGACAGACTGCACAGGTCCAAAACTGCCGATGACGCTTCTGCTAAGCTAGTCGTCAGTTCTCCGGTCCTCAGTGAGGCGCTTTTGCAGCCCCTGATGCCCACTTCTGTGGATTTGCAGGCCGCTACCAAGACCCTTTCGGAGTCCAGTATGCCACAAGACTCTTCTTTGACTAAGGATCCTGCGAATGTCTCTACCCTTGGGATGGGTCCGGAGCCGCTGAGCAGGCACCGGCTTCCGAGGAAGTACTTTGCACTACTGATACTAGACACAGACCAACAACTTCTTTTGCATCTTCAATTCTTTCTAAAACTGCCAAGTTTCTAAGGCCCAGGGTATGAACCACACCCAAAAAACTGACGACTCAAGCTCAGGCACCTGCTTCCTTGCCTCAGTCTGAAATGCTTAAAATGGCAGAAGACCTTATTATGCTTTTTAGAGGAAGCTAGGCTACCCCTTCCAAAAGAAAAAGAGACTTGTCCCAAGTAGTTTTATCTGAACAGGAGTCTGATGACTCTGATGCTTTTGAATATGAAGATATGCAACCACTCTCTGCTTATGAGGATTCTGATTCAGAGAAATCCATTCCTTCTGCCTCTCCACCCGAGGATTTTTCATTTGGGGAAACCCTACATACTTTAAGGGATCATTTCCAATGGGAATGTCAGGACTATCCTCAGTCAAAAAAGAGACTCAGGGAATTCTTAGATCTACCACAGCAGAGACTCTTGGCCATTCCTACTGTCCTGGATGTTGTGGGTGATGTTTTATGGAATCCAGTTAGACTTCTGACACCCTTCCTCCTGCACCCAGGAAATCTGACAGGTATTACAGAGTCCCTGACTCTCTCAAATTTATTTTCAAAAATCCTACTGCTGACCCCAAGGTCATCTCTCAAGGACCTAAAGGAATTAAAGCAACTTCAGCTAAGACTCCCACCCCCTCAGATAGGGATTCCCGAGCATTAGACAGATGGGGTAAAAAGTATACACCTCTGCTACTCTTGCTATTAGAGCATTAAATTATCAGTTCCACATGCTGAAATATTAGCAGCATACCATGTAACTCCTCAAACAAAAAATATCTTCTTTTCCTGCTTGTGCAGAAAATAAAGAATTATATGAGTTAATGCATTCTGCAAGTCAAGTAACTAAGCACACCTTACAACGTGGTTTTGATGCCCTAGAAGCATCTTACAGGGCAGCAGTCACTGGTTCTGTCCTTAGAAGGCATGCTTGGCTTAGGGAACATACCTTGCCAGACCATGTCAAATCCAAATTATTGGACACACCCTTGAACAAAGACAACTTATTTGGCACCAAGGCAGAAGAGGTCTTAAAAAAGATGGAAGAAAAGGCTAAATCTATGCAGACAGTCAAAGACTTCTTACAGGTCCAGCCACCGAGGTTCAGCAGGCATTGCCCCTCCAATCACTGGTCCTTTCCTGCACCTCCAGGCCAGCTCAGTCCAGACCAGTGGGAAGCAGACCCCCCAGATAGCAGCCCCAGGGAATGCAGAGATCTAAGCAATGGAGTTCCTCCTCTTCAAAAACAGGAAGTGCAAAATCACTCCTTGTGGTAAGAACTCACAATTACTTTACACTTCCACCCCTTACCTCTGCCCACCTGCTTGTGCCCCTAGGAGGAAAACTCTCCTTCCATGCAAGCAACTGGGCCATCATTACCGATGGGTGCTCAACATAGTGTCCCAGGGATAGAAATTTTATTTCCACACTCCGCCAACCCCAAAAGGGTTCCTAGATCTTCCTCCAAACCAGTGGAAAGAGGCCAAAAAGCAAGTCCTTTCCCTGCTCTCCATGAAGGCAATACAGCATGTTCCTGCAGAACAGGTAGGCCAAGGTTTCTACTCCAGACTCTTCCTAGTACCCAGAAAAGAGGGCACATGGCACCCCATTCTCAATCTATCCATTCTAAACACCTTTCTGGTGATATCAAAATTCAAAATGCTCACCCTCCAGCAGCTTCTACCAATGCTTTCCAAGGATGCTTGGTTAGCCACCCTAGACCTAAAAGAGGCCTACCTACACATCCCAATCAGGGAATCATGCAGGAAATACCTACATTTCAAGTCAGGATGTATGCACTTTCAGTTCTCTGTGCTTCCCTTTGGCTTATCCACTGCTCCCAAAGTTTTCACAAAATGCCTGGCTCCCACCATTGCTTTTTGCAGACAAAGAAATATTCAAATTTACTCATACTTAGATGACTGCCTGATTCAGCCAGACGGTCAGGAAAAGCTGCTACAGCACCTGACTTTTGTAAAGGACCTACTGACCTCCCTGGGGTATACTATCAATGCAAAGAAATCAAAACTAGTCCCTACACAAAAAATTGTATTCCTGGGAGCAAGCCTGGACACAGCATCCCAGATGGCATTCCTTACGCCAGAAAAACAAGCCTACCTGACAGGCTACTTCTCTCAACTAGCCAGCAGAACCCAGCTATCTGCAAGGAAAGTCCTGCAAGCTCTAGGGTTCATGGCCTACTGCATCCTACTCATTCCATATGCCAAACTGCATATGAGGAAACTACAGTGGTACCTAAAAAGCCGTTGGTGTCAACACTCTCAAGACCTGGAAACTCTCATACCAATGATACCTTGTCTAAGGAAAGATTTTCTTTGGTGGGCAGCAGCCAACCACAACAAGGGACTTCCCTTCTCACAACCCCATGCCACCCAGACCCTCACTATAGACCCATCAAACTATGCCTGGGGTGCACACCTGGATGGCTGGTGGATTCAGGGCCATTGGAGCCCAAATCAAATACATCTGCACATCAACCAAAAAGAGATGCTAGCTGTTCAGCATGTCCTGACAGCCTTCAGACCCCTACTGTCCCCAGGCCCTCTACTGATCAAAACAGACAACACCACAGTGATGTGGTATGTCAACAAGCAGGGAGGGATTCACTCATCCTCTCTGCAGGCTCGCCATGACCCTTTGGCACACAGCTTCAGCCATGCAACTACACCTGCTAGTGCAATTCATGCCAGGCTCTCTAAACTCTCTGGCAGACAACCTAAGCAGAAACCTGCTAGACCCACATGAGTGGCAGTTAGACCACAGAACCTTCACCCTTATAACCCAGAAATGGGGTACCCCAAAGGTTGAACTCTTTGCCTCTCACTCCAATCATCGGCTCAGCAAATTCTGCACCAGGGAACCTCACAGCAAGGTCTGGAAAGTGGATGCTCTATCCTTCCAGTGGGTAAACCTCTCGGTCTATGCATTTCCCCCTCTACCACTCGTTTCAAGGGTACTGCTCAAAATAAGGGAGGAAAAACTATGGGGAATCCTGATTGCCCCAGACTGACCATGCCAGGACTGGTACCTACTGCTGCACAGCCTGTCACCCCTGCCACCATGGCACCTACCTCAGATCTCAACACTCCTGACCCAGGGGAATGGAGAATTCATGCATCCTCAATTGCAGACCCCCAGCCTGGCTTATTCCCTGACCTCTCCTCAAGCTACCAGCCTAAGCAAACAAGTCCTAGATGTTATACATGAGGCCAGATGCCCCAGCACTAGAAAACCCTATGCTGACAAGTGGAAAAGGTGTTGCACCTGGATTCAGGCTAAGGGAGCCGGAATGGCACAGCCCTCCCTACCTCTCATCCTGGATTACCTGGCAGACCTACTACAGAGGTCTATTCTTCTCTTCTTTTAAAATTCATACCTCTGCCATCTCTGCTCATTACAGCACAGAGCCACCTCTCTTCTCACACCCTCTCATCAAACAGTTCCTAAGAGGGGCTAACAACTTAAGGTCACCCAGAAGAGTTCCTACCCCAGCTTGGGACTTTAACTTTGTGTTGGAAAAGGTCACCCTACCCCCCTTTGAACCTGCAGCTTCAGCAGAGTTAAAATTTCTCTCTTGGAAGACAGCCTTTGTTCTGGCCATCACTTTAGCTAGAAGAGCATCAGAGCTACAAGCACTCATGGCTGTAGAGCCCTTCATCATTTTCCATGCTGACAGGGTCTCACTCAGGACTAACCCATCCTTCATGTCTAAAGTTGTGTCCAGTGTGGCTTTCAACCAATCCATTCATTTGCCCACCTTTTTTCCTAACCCACAAAACAAGAGGGAAAGGATTCTGCACTCTCTAGATGTGCACAGACAACTCAGATTCTATCTGGACAAGACTAAGACTTTTAGAAAAATGATCACTTGCTAGTCAGCTTCACAGCAGAGGCAGAGGGCAAGGCCATATCCAAACAAACAATCTCCAAATGAATAGCACAGTGCATCCCTTTCTGCTACAAACAGCATGCGAAACCACCCCCAAAGGGGTTCAGGACACATTCCACCAGGGCAACCTCCACCTCTGCAGCTTTTCTCAGAGGAGTCCCCACCAGGGACATCCTGGAGGCAGCAACATGGACATCTGTTCATATCTTCACCAAGCATTACCACCTGCCTATCTTCTCCAAATCCAGGGCAGACTTTGCCACCGCAGTCTTGCAGGGCATCCTAGCCAGCCCCCAATCTTCTTGACTGACTCCACCCTTTTCTTCAGCTTTGGGAATCAACCCAAATGTGATGACTGCAACAGAGAAACACGAAGAACATAGTACAGTTGTGTACACTTACCATAAATGTAGATGTTCGAGTGTATTCACTGTTGCAGTCCTTGTTTCCCTCCCTCCATCCCCCTTGTCTCTCTCTCTCTCTCCTTACAGGGAATTGTTGGTATTTACTTTCTGCTGGTGGTGTCCTTCCACCATATCCTAGCTCCCTATTGGGGGCTCATGACAGGGCAAGAAAAACTGATGTAATGGCGTCGGCTGCCTGACTTTATACCACTGATGACTTGATGTCTGTCCTGGAGTAACAGCAACCAATGCAGAAATACTAAGCGTCTGGTATTCAGGCCGACTGAGGGCTACCCCTGGCACGATAACCCAAATGTGATAACTGCAACAGTGAATACACTCAAACATCTACATTTATGGTAAGTGTACACAGCTGTATTTTTTGTGAAGAGCAGCAGTCAGAGTACTGTGCTGTGATATCTGAAAAAAAGAGAACTCACCAAAAACTGTAAGCCTGCCTTTGCATTGCTGCTATGTGTTAGATTAGATCAGGGACAGTATTCTCTAGTCAGATTAGGAAAGCTTAGTTACTAAGATATAGTTTTTCTAGAGTGATGGACTTCTGTCCTACAGTTTAATTTTACATTTCTGGTGATTAAATTCTGGTGTTTTTTGAAAGCTATTGATTTATATTCTTTTAATCATTTTACTTACTATTAAATGTTTTTCATTACTTTACATTGTGGCTGGAAATCAGTGTCTTCTTTAGAGAGTCTTTATACCTGTTTGATACTCAGTTTGTCACATCAAAGGCTTGGTCATTTCTGGTCATAGCTATCATTTATTTTGATATTTAATTTTCATAATTGGACAACCCTTTAGAAGGGCATGGAGACACTTTGGTGGCAGCATTACTGTTATTTTTGGGAAGGGACACAGCTGGAAGTCTGTTTCAGGCTTTCCCAGAAGTGTTTGGAAGTGTGAGATTTAAATTTACTTTGGGAGTAAGTGTATCAGATGTCATAAACTGAGACACATTGCTCTGAGGTGTGTAATAAGGAGTTACATTAGGGGTGGACAAAAGTATACAGTCCAGTTCCAGGTTATTGAGCATGTTCCTGTTGTGTTCTTAGGGAAAAATTGTGAAATATTCCTCCTGTTTAAGTGACAGTCTCACAGTGGAGTCAGAGTGAGGATTGAAGCTCCTTAGTTACTGACCCATGATAGTAAAGGATGTCACATTAATTGTTGGAAGTTTGGTGGGATATTAACTGGATGTCACAGAAGTCTGGTAACCAACTTTATGTATTTATTTTTTAGATTTTCAGCCCACCAAGCCCCCTTCCCATCACCATACAGAATCATCCATTCCTGCTGGGGCCAAGGGCCAGGCCTATACTCTTCCCAAGGTTAGAATCCATCAGGCCATTCACTCCATGATCACCAGGCCCATGCTCTCCCCAAGGTTTGACCCCATCAGACCATTCACTCCATGATCAGGACTACAGCCCAATGGTCACTATTGCTTTTCTTTACAGATGCGAGTCAGGTACCAAGAGTGGGTTGTTATATGCATGGTCTCAAACCCCCTGGCCTAACTCTCCTCACCCATCCTGGTTGTGATGTTCACTGCAACTGCTTACAAGGGAGATGCATGTATACATCCATACATGCCAGTCTCTTGACTACTTATAGTGTAATTACCATCCATCTCCTGCTGCTTCATACTTCACACCCACTGAAGTGTCAGTATTGTAGCATACTGGATCACCTCCTTCCCAGGATGGGCAAGCTGGCATCAGCTGCTCAGTTGCTACATCTCCCACCCCACTCTTTCAGTATCTTGTGTTGCTAATCAAATATAAACTGTCTGGGGTATAGTCAGTGTTTTATCCCACACAGCCAGGTAGGTACCATCTTGTGAAACAGTGACCAGATATGAAGACAGCCCATGGAAACACTGCATTCTCATGGGTTCTTACTAACAGGGAGGATGTTAGGGTACAGAAGAGTAAGCAAAGCATGACTGAAGTCAGTGAATAGATGCTCAAATGTTACAATTATTACCTACAAGAGTCCTCCTCAAACAGAGATGCAGAGATCCTGGGCCAGAAAGTGGCATGTAGATATTCACATCTGGAAGCCAGCACTTTAGATGTTTAGCAAATGTACAAGGAAGAGTATAAGGAGGACGTATTAAAGTGCTCCATTTACTTCAGTCTTCTTGAAGATCAGCAGATACATTAAGTAGATATATAGCTGTTATGTTTAGGAATTTTGAAGAGGTTTATAGTCAAGTTAGTAGTCTGGCCTACTCATTATTGACTATATATGTAGTTTGGAAAATAATCAATTGTAGGGAGTTTTTGTAAATGGCTAATACTGACAAGATAATTTTTGTTTCTAGAAGCAAACCGTAGATGGTTATTACTTTCTTGGCCATCTAAGTACCAGTGAAACTAGGCCCCTTATATGAAGCTTTGCCCGTTTTCCTTCTGTCCATCTTAACATAGTTTGACTTCTTTAAGTGCCAATCTGTTTCCTTTAATTTTTGTATTAATTCTTGTAACTCTACCCTAAATTACCCTAACTTAGGGCATGGTGAGAAAATGTTTCTAGCTTCTCGGTTTGCTCATCTTCACATCTCCAGCAACTATTGTTCTCTCCAGAAATATTTTGTTTAGCCTCATTGGTACATAGAAGTAGTTATGGAGACACTGCCATGTATATATTCTGAACTTTCTAGACCTAGTTGGGATTTTAGGGGTCAACTCCTTGCCTGTTTTTTCCAGCTCTGCACTTGATTAGCTTTCTTTACCTACCTATTTTTATTAATGCCTTGTGAAGTCTACTTCCTACTTTTTTGTTCTCAGCTTTAGCAGTTCTTGCTTCTGTTAGCAGCTTAATTACCTCCAGGTTCTCCATATTTCTTTTCTTAATCTCTGCATCAAACTCTCCCAGAATCTGAGAGACTCCTTTAATTGAAAATCATTTCACAGTTCTGTCCCATAGTCTCAACTGTTCCCAAAACTATACATTTCTGTCCTGTTCCCACCATTTTTTAACTATGTCAATATTTATTACTGATTGCCATCTGGCTTATCCTTTTGGTTCCAATTTAAATTTCCATATTGTGTATTCCTTCCTTTTTAGCATTCCCGTACTTAATACTTTACCTAAATAACTTCTGTCATCTCTGCTATTTCCAGCCTCGTGACGAAATATTTATTCTTTCCAAATGGTCTAAATTTCCTTTTTGCTTCAACA